>NC_048577.1:49339966-49652466 GCF_013265735.2 Oncorhynchus mykiss
TGCTCAAATTGGCTAGCTATTCCCAGACAGAAATGAGAGAACATCAGTCTGACCGTTTTACTCGCCCTAGCAGAGCTGCTTAGGCCATTTTCATGTTATCTAGAGCGTTAGTGACTAACGGTGCTGCTGACAACAATTGAATTATTTTTTTTTGGCAACGTTTTTTAAATTATATTTAAAAAAAATACAGATCAACAATTTACATTCTTACATCATACAACATAGAACGCAGGTATTAACGAGAAAATACTAAAACAAACAAAACACATAAAAAAATAAACAATTCTAGTGCAAATGTAATCACTCTGAAAAAAATATTATTGTAATGATTTAGGAAAATGTTATTCTTGTTATTATTCACTAGGGTTAATGTTTTAATAAAATAGTTAAATTCAATCAACATTTTTGTTTGTGTATAAAATATTTGGCAACAAGAATTTAAAAAAATCACAATAATTTCAATGGTCTTGTTATCATTGCAATAGTAACATATATCTTTCATGTCAAAAACATGGGTAGTGTTCATAATGGTAAATAAGTATTTTGCAAGGTTTTCCCAAAATTCTGACACACATTTACATTCAAAGAACAAGTGAGAGATTCTCACCTTCTTTTTCACAGAAAACGCAGATATCATCAATAGCCACAAATTTGGATATCATAGAATTACATGGATATATCTTCTGTAAAATGTTTAAGTGCATTTCCTTAACTTTGTTTGGTATACAATATTTGTAAGGCCTTAACCATGCATTTTTCCAGACAATGTCAGGAATAAGCATGTTCCAGAAAAATGTTCCTCTCTGTGTAAGTTGGTTTTGTGAATGAAGAATTTGTCTTATATATTTATTACAACAAGATTTATCAAGTAAGCCCACACCTTCCAATCTGAGTTCTGGATAAACTTTGTGATCATTACCAAAGCTAAGATGAGTTTTCATTAGTGTAGTTAGACTTTGATCACTTTGATCACAGAAATAAACTATCTGAAAGGTATTGGAAACTCTTTCAATGTTATAAATTGTTCATATGTGAGAATATTACCCTTGTGGTCGAAAACATGAAGAACAAAGTCAATATTCCTCTCATGCCAGCTGGGGTAGAACAATGACTTATTCCTTACAGTTATGTCTGAATTATTCAACAAGAGAGCTTTATGTGGGGAAAAATTGTGCAGGAAACAGATGTGCAGGAATCAGATGACAGATGTATTCCTAAATATTTAACACAGTCCTTTACAGGAATATTTTCTATTTGTTTATCATCAGAGTCAAATTTTCACAGAATCCCAAAAATTTAAGAGACCTAAAGAGAAATTCATGTTCAATTGTGTCAAAGGCTTTACGGAAGTCCAAAAATAAGACAACTGAGTCAATTGCATCTGAATAATCTATAAGGTCCAAGACTAAACGAATGTTAGAGCTTATGTGACGGCCCTTCATAAACCCTGTTTGAGTCTCATTTATAATGGTATCTATTTCTTTCTTTAAACTTTTGGCATAAACCAGAGCAATCAATTTGTAATCAATATTTAATAAAGTAATTGGTCTCCAATTGTCAATGAGAGAAGGGTCTTTATCGGGCTTCGGAATCAATGAAATAAGGCCCAGTTTCATAGTGGAGACTGTTCCCCCACGTTTAATGTAATCTTGAAACATTAAAAAATCGGGTCTTCTAGTAACTCCCAAAACTGTCTATAGAATTCAACAGACAGGCCATCTGGGCCAGGTGATGTGCCTTTTTTCATTGAATTCAGAGCCTCTCTAATTTCTTCAGTTGACACAGGTGAATCGCAAACTGAGTGGAAATCATCCTCAATTACAGGGACATAATTCTGAATGTGGCAAATGTAGCTTTCACAACCATCTTCCTGAAATTGAGAGCTGCAAATGTTTTCATAAAAGGAATTGACAAATGATGATATTGTAATGGGATCTTTGCATAAAACATTGTTAATTCTGAGTGCAGTTATAGATGTTCTTTTGTAGTTTCTCTTTTCAAGTGCAAAAAAGAAACTAGTGTTTCTTTCCCCCTCTTCAATACATTTTGCTCTTGACCTTACAAATGCACCCTTTGCCAGATCCGTGTAAAGCTGTTCTAATTCTAGTTGTAAAGACTTGAATAGACTCCTCTTCTTCAGATAGATTATCTTTCTTTAGAAAACTGTCAAACTTGCTCATCATCTCCTTTTCTCTATGGTTCTTTAAGTGCATCAGCTCTTTGGCGCGTTTAATGACTACCACTCTGACTTTATATTTGAAAAATTCCCATCTACTTCCATGACCCAAGTCTTTTAATGCAAAAATATCTTCAGCTAACGATTTGATGTTTTCAATGAGAGTAGTATCTTTAAGAAGTGTATTGTTTAATTTCCAATATCCTCGAGTACCTTTTGATTTTTTAGTAGCTTGTAAACTCAGGGAAATCAAGTGATGATCAGAAAAGGGAGCCAATTGATGATCTACATTTATAACAAATTGTAACAAAAAGGGGGACATTAGGAATAAATCTATTCTAGATTTACTTGACATAGTTTTGTTGGTCCAGGTGTTGTAGCCCTTTGCATGCGGATTGAAATAACGCCAAGCATCCTCAGCACAGAGACCCTTGCATAATGTAGTGATAATATTGCTATTTTGAGGGCTTTGACTCGTTGTAGAAGGAAAACGATCAGCAGATGCATCAGGTGTTTCATTCAAATCCCCTGAAATAATTAGAAAAGCCTCTATTTGATGCTTAAATCCTGTACTTTCCTGGTAAATTGGGTAAAAAGGGTCTTATTTGGAGAATGTGAGTTATGTCCGTAGCGCTGAGGAAAGATTGACCCAACACAAGCAGTCATATTTTCTAATAACTAGGTAAAACACTTTATAGAAATCGAAAGTAATCCGACGATTAGTTTCAGCGCGCAGCCATGCATTTCTTCCTCACAGAAACCGAAGATATTAAGAGAAGACGAGATGAGTTTGGTCTGTTTGTGTTGAAGGGGTGTGTCATCTACCGTTGTTCACCTCCCACCATTAATTTCCGGAAGTCCTCAAAAAATTAGTGAACTCTTACTCACCTCATTTTGTTATAACATCTTTGGTCAAACAGACATGAAACCCAGAATGCATTGTATGTCAACAAACATGGCTACACAGCGGGAATTAGCTTAGCTCATCATAATCAGTACAACCTTCAAAAAAGTATTTTACACACATAATATGTGCCCATTACAATCTGTGCAAGAATCGGAATGCATGATTTGTCACCTAGAATTGAAAACATGTGAATAAAACCGTAAATACACAAATAATTGCCACACAAAACATTTTCTGATAGTGATTTATTGATACAAGTGGCGCGTGCTGGCAGTCAACCACGTAACCTCCCACTCTGCGCCATTCCGTGTTGTTGTTTATGTATGTAACTAGTGAGCTAAGCTGTAGCATTAACAATGCCTTTCAAAAGGAGACAACTCACAAATGTGGAAATTCGGGAGATTTTTTAAAATTCTGACAATGAGTCTGAGTATGAAAGTCAGGAATCATATTCTGACAGTGACAGTGAGGAGCTGCCCCCCAACCTTGTAGCAATTGAGAACCCTGAATCTGAATTTCCCTTGTCCACTGACGAAGTACCAGGTCCCTTTGAAGATGCTGGTGGTGATGGAGGCAGACCGACAGTGGATGAAGTACAGGAGTTCTGTGGTAGCAGGATGGCCACCAGTCATTTCACCCCTCCTGGCCCTGCTGTTTGCTTTGACGAGTCCCAGTCTGGAGTGCAACGCCCCTTGCCATTTCCAACTTAGGCAGAGTGCTTCAAGTTGTTTCTGACAGAGGAGCTGGTGGGAGACATAGTTGAGGAGACCAATCGCTATGCCTTAGAGCTACAGGAGAAGAGAGAGCCAGGAGTGAGGGGGAAACTCGCTAAATGGGTGACAACCACAATTAGTGAAATGTATACCTTCCTGGTGACAGTCCTTCTCATGGGAATAGTAAAGAAGAACTCCCTAAGAGAATACTGGAGCACAGATCTTATGTTTGCAACTCTCTCCTTTGCCACCCTCTTTTCCCAAGACCGCTTCCTAGTTCTGCTGCGATGCCTGCATTTCGTCAACAATGCTACTGCCATCCTAAGTCACACGTTATACAAAATAAGAAATGTTCTTATCAGCCTGACATCAGCATTTGGTCGGGTCTTTGTGCCATACAAGGACCTATGCATTGATGAGTCCCTGATGTTATGGAAAGGTAGGCTGGCGTTCCGTCAATATATTCCCTCCAAAAGGCACAGGTTTGGAGTCAATTTCTTTGTCATGTGCGACGTGAAGACAGGATTTGTCCAGGAAATTATAGTTTACACAGGGTCCGCCACTGACATCAAACATTATGAGGGGCTTGGGGTGTCAGGGTCCGTGGTGATGACCATGCTGTCTCCTCATCTCGGCAAGGAACACACTTTGTACGTGGACAATTGGTACAGCAGTCCCACACTCTTCCAGCATCTGCTCTCCAACAGCACAGGGGCCTGTGGCACAGTCAGGTCGAACAGAAAGGGGATGCCAGCATTCGGATGCAGGAAGATGCAGAGAGGGGAGGTGGAGTTCCAGGAGAACGGTCAACAGCTGGCAGTAAAGTGGCATGACAAGCGAGACGTCCATGTCCTCTCCACTGTCCATACAGCAACCATGTCGGCCACAGGGAAGGTGGACCACCTGACGGGAGAGAGATTGATCAAACCAGATTGTGTGCTTGATTATAACCTGAAAATGGGGGCCGTGGATAAGGCGGACATGATAAACAGCTTTGTGGAATGCACTCGGAAAACGAACAAGTGGTATAAGAATATATTTTTCCATCTGATCGACACTGCTGTCCTCAACGGCAGCATAGTTCACCGCCAACTAACAGGTGAGATGATTACTGAACAAGGTATTTTTGTAATTGGATGTACAGTTCACATACAAATCCATTATGCAACTATAGTGACAATATCTCACCCACCTACCCACTGCCTCATCATCCTCTAACTTTCCTCATCCTCCCCACTCCCTCATAGGTAAAGTAATTACCTACCAAAAATACAGAGAGAACCTCATGAGAGCTGCTGGAGGAGCACCACACCCCTCGGCGCCCATCCACTGGGGGTCGTCCTGCTGTAGACAATCCCCTACGCCTCACTGCACTGCATTTCCCTGCAAAGTGCTTCTCAAGGTAGTCGCACACGGAGGCATTGCAAAGTCTGCCTGTCTGGCGCCAGGAGAAGTAAGCAGAGGAAGATGACAAAATACATGTGTTTAGCTTGTGATACACCTCTATGTATTTCACCATGCTTTGAGGAGTATCACATGCTCAAGCATTATTGAGCACATCTGTAGCAATAAGTGACTGACTGACCTGACAGGTGACTTAACAGGTGACCAGGCATGATACTATGCCTTTAGAGATGGGGGTGGAAATGCAGTTGTTGTTCAGTCACTGCATGGATATTAAATATGTGTTTTGCATATTCAGTTTTTGTCCTCTAGTAAAACAAGTTGTTGAACCAACTACCAATACTGCAATAAAATAGATGAGTATTACATATTGGCATATGTGTTTTCTTGCTGTGTTTTCATCCAGTAAAACTGTTAAGGAGTGTACGTTAGCATACAAAAGCTGTCCTCATTCTTCAGCTCCAAAGATGTCCAGTGCATTTGACCGCTGCACCACTTGGGAGTCATAAGGCCATGTAGCTTCAAAATACAACAAGATAATACTTCTCTGACTCAATTAGCATTGTTTTACAGAGCTAATAGAAGAATGTGGCTACATAAGCACGATTGACTATAACACCATAAAGGTTATAAAATGAGTAACGTTACCTCACGTGTCCGCGGTGATAAAGAATATACACAAATATATTATGCTCCATACATACAGTACGCTACAATAGAAATGTGGAATGGAAAATGTGAACACGTGTGCAGATACTGTTCTGACAGGAGAGGAGCAAATGTCTGCAGACCTGAACTGCACTAACAATTGGGAAGTGCTTGGGAAATTTTGTCCGTGTCAGAAATGTCCCAAAAATGTAATTGTCCGCAAAAGTAAAAATGACTATTTTTATGTGAATGAATGAGGCGGAACACACCTAAATTCAAACTGTTTTTAGAAAATAAAAACTTGTTAGAAAATCATTTGAAATTGAAGTTGAAACAACCTATAAATATGAACAGGCTGCGTGCTTTAGTTTGAGGACAGCGCGGATAAAATGTACTGTTACGTATCAATCACATTCTGGAATGGAGAACATTCTAACATCACGTGGATAAAAAAAAAACTCACGCTGGGTCGACCGTTAGAGATATTTGGAACTCACGCATGAAAGGGCTAGGAACGTTATCTTTTTTGCCGACACATTCAACCGTTGTTGCGCTTTCGTAAATTCCTCAGTTATTCTGCACTCCGGCACACTTGGACGAGAGTGCTCTGAAATCGCATTAGATAGCCAGAATGAATATAACAACACCTATAGACAACCCAGGGGCTAGGGGAAATCCTGACACTAAACCAAGGCTTTAAAAAAACCCAAAGCTTTCACTTTTTCTACAAAATATTTTAATGCACCATTAATAAAAGAGTCCAACGCATTAATACAAGAGAAATATTGCAAATAATATTAAAATCAAATTAAAAGGAAAAACAAAAAAGAACAATGGAAGGTATGTACAGTTTTCCTCATGGGAAGTAGGAAAGGAACAACGTATTTACAGACTGGAACCAGTGTGTTTCTACGAGAAACAAACACTTCTACAATATGTACATTTGTCAGAACTTTTTTCCCATCTTTTTATTTTTAAAGTTAGAGGTTGGTTTGTACTGAAAATCGCCTGTTGCAAAAAGAAATATAGATAACTTTTCTGCTGTGGAAGGAAGAGAACATGGAGGGGCCTTGTGACATTTAAAACATCTAAATCAAAGATTAAAACTTGGGACAGCGACTGCTTGAGTTGAGAGAGCATGAATAACAGTGAAAAATGACCCCTCGAGATCGACTTAACTAGAAACTAGATTTACCAGATCTGATCTACACATAAGTTAACCCTTTAAAACCATTCAGAACACACACTCAATGACTAAGTCCAACATACACAGACCTCAACACTTGTATAAGGGTCAATGGGGCAGAGATATGTTCGGGCTCCCGAGTAGCGCAGCGGTCTAAGGCACTGCATCTCAGTGCAAGAGACGTCACTACAGTCCCTGGTTTCGATTACAGGCTGTATCACATCCGGCCGTGATTGGGAGTCCCATAGGGTGGCGCACAATTGGCCCAGTGTCGAGCCGGGTAGGCCATCATTGTAAATAAGAATTTGCTCTTAACTGACTTGCCTAGTTAAATAAAGGTTACATTTAAATTAAAAACATTTTTTGAACAGATTTGTCTGTAATGGTTTGCCAAATAAGGGAGATTTCATAGAAACATTTTTCCTGACAAGTGTGCCTTGACCATGTCATACAAAAAGCACAGACAACCTGACATTTGCAGGTTGTTCAATAGCACAAAACTACTAATTGACAGTGAGAGCACATTCACACGACAGGAATAAAAACTTACTCGCTTCCGTAAGAATACATTCTCTTAAAACACACACACACACACACAGATACACATGGGTCAGGTCCTTTCTCTGCTTCCTAACGTGAGGAGGGACAACATCACAATGGGGAAAGGGGAACGTAAAAGGAACAAACAAAGCATTCCAAATTGAGATAAACCTGCAGACTAAAACTCAGCAGCTATCTGAAGCTTTAAAGATAAACTGATGTGACGCCATAGACTATTTCCTCTACAAATGATTTGTTCTTATGTAGCATGGTGAAAAACAAATATTGAAGTCTATGGTCTCTCCTCCAAACAAACTGGTGAGGGGAGTCACGCACCCACCTACAGCTCACGCAACTAAATCAGAACAAGAATAGTAATAAGAATATGCAATACTATAAAATGACAAAGCTCTAACAATCTTCATTTTTGGAAATCTTGCATAACTGAAGTCCCAATGGATTAGTGTGTAACTAACACTGCGCTGCGAACGAACGCCTTTAAAACCCTGAATATGTTTGTAAATCCTGTGCGTCTATGTGCGGATTGGTTTGTGTGGGCAGAGGGTTTGGGTTAGCGGAAGCTTCCGGACCACTCCCTATCTGTGCGGAGGCAGACAAGACACACAAAACCAGTTCTGATAGGTTACGGTTGCATTCTCTATTCCAAGGAAAGGCTGTTGGCAGGGGGGGAAAAAATGTCCACCCTTGACCAAACGGGAACAAGTGGTCCTAAGTTATTAAATCCTGCTACAGCGGAGACTAATGCTGCATTTCAGGGGTTTGGGGTACAGGAGAGGGGGCCCGATTATTAATCACACCCCTGGGAAGGAGAGTCTCACAGCCCCTAAGATAATAAACCATAACCCCAGGTAAATTAAAGCGTGTGAACAGTGCAAACGTTGCATGTCTCTCTCTCTGTTTTCTGGATATGGTACAGACAACTGTTTGACAGTCTGGAGGAGCAGGTGGGCTTTGGGGTCTGGAGGGGGGCTGTTGGTGGTGGGTGTGGCTTTGTCCTTGGTTATAGTCAGGGGTTGTGGTGCGGGGACAGGAGGGACTGAAATGGGGTACTGCCGCATGAGTGGTCATGCTGTGGTATCTAGTTGAGCGTCCCACGGCAGTTCTCTGTTCCACACAGACAGGGAATCTTATTTTCCTCTAGAGGGAACTTGTAGTCGTAGGTAATCTCTTCATTCATGCCAATGGCCTGCTTGGAGTAGATCACGATCTTCTTCTGGGATTCTATGGTGATCACCTTTGCATAGCAGTTAGGCTGGGGAAGGAAGAGGACAGAGACCAGTTATAGGTAATACAAAGAAAACAAAACAACTTAATTAAGAGGATCTTACCAGTCAATGTTACTGTGAACATTGTGTGTGTATCAGAGTCACTAAATATCTATGATGGAAATGTGTGTTTTTCTATTTAGTCTTCACGTTGCTTCACTCCATTGTTATATCCTGTATTGTTTTGCTTGTGCAGATATAGGCTGACTCACAGTGCAGCAGTGGTTGATGAAGCGTGCCAGGTTGCCTAACTTGGTAGCATCAATGATGGTGTCGTGGTCCACTCTGAACAGGTAGCTGCTCCCAATGCCCTGCTGGGCATAACGCTTCTCTCTGTTGTCAGCCACCATCTGGCAAAAAAACGGGCACAAACAGTCAAACAATGATGCCAGCTGAACACCCAGGAAAGACTAACACTGATGTTTGCCATGTGTCTATTGCTAATGCTATGACACCACACTATGGATGAATGAAGTACAGACTAGAATATGGCCCTAGACACATACAGTCCTCAAGCAGTACAATGACCAGTACCTGTCTAATATTCTGGCCCACATACTCAATGACCATCTCGTCAGCAGCAATGGGTTCCATGGTGAACAGGCCCCATTCATGGATCCTACTGCGGCCAAATCGAAGCTTCTTCTTCCGGAACTGAGGAAGGAAGCAAGAGTTAGTGCCATAGTGGTGCAATAATTTAGTTACTCTAGTCCAGGGTTTCACAAACTCAGTTCCACCCCCCCAGCACTACACAACTGATTAAAATAACCAACTCATCAAGCTTTGTCTAGACAACCGGATTGAATGTACTATCAGCCTTCCCTCTAGATTTCACCATAGTCCTGGATCAAAGTCTCATTTTCAACACACTGGCATGGGTTTAAAGGGTCACGGTCTCATTACACAGTAACAGAAGTGAGTTCTCAGAATGAAACCCATGGGAAATAACATGGTGGTTGAAGAGCAGAGGTAACACAGCAGTTACATAATATCAGTGGTACACACAGTTTCAGGCTGCTGTTGTGTACCTTGAGCTGATTGAGTTTGAGCAGGTCAGAGTCCATGACTGCAGGGATGCCTATGGCACTGAGGAGGCGGCGCTGCTCCGACCGTCTCTCTGACAGCAGCCGGTTTGAGCCCTGAGGGGGAGGACAGGAGGAGAGTTACATTGGGCCAGTGACACACACACGGTGACACACATCATCACATGGCCTCGATGTAAATACTACTGAGTGAGAGGCACTTTGCCCTAAACGCCCAATATCGTGTTAAGCGAGTTAATTTTCATTGCCTCGAGCAGACGCAGCAAAGCTGTTGAATACATCTGCATGACAAACTCTGTGGGACTTCCTACAGCATTGTGAAGCATATGCTAAAATAAGAAATACACTACTTGTTCACCAACTTCCCTGTATTCAATGACCAAAGGTCATCAATCGTATTGGAACAAAACCTGTGACCACAGAGACAATGACAAGCAACAACATGACACCATTGTAGGAAAAGCCAGAGACTATATATAATATAAAAAGTAGAGAGATGGTAAAGAGAGGTGTGCGTACCGAGGCGTCGTAGTCGGCAGCCTCCAGTAGGGCCTGCTCAGGCAGTTCCAGATCCAGGTAGACATCCTTCTCCTTCCTGCTGATGGCGTAGTAGCCCTCGCTCCTGGCACAGCCTGTCACGTGCTCCCGCAGCTGCCCGTCTGCACTCTTCTTCTTACGCCGCGGGTTGGGGATGTTGGTAAGTGCAGGCCATACGTTAAGGCTAACAACAGTTACTGATGAACACACACCAGTCCATCTAAATACACATGCATCATTACACACCATTTCATCTACTTCCACCACAGGAGGTTGGTGGCACCTTAATTGGGGAGGATGGGCTTGTGGTAATGGCTGGAGTGGAATAAGTGGAATGGTATCAAATAAATCAATCACATGGTTTCCAGGTGATTGATGCCATTCTATTTGCGCCACACTCCTCTCAGAAGCCTCCACTGACTTCCACATACTGGTACATTACTTAAAAACACAGCATAACTGTTCATAAGAGGCATCAACACATGGAATATCCTAAACCACAAGCAGGGCTTCTAACCCTCATTCCAAACCCCCTGCCCTGCCAGTAGTAAAGGATATCAGTGTGGTGGACCCAGTGTGTGTCGTTGAGCCAGTCGGTGCTGTGGTCGTCCTGCAGCAGCTTCTCGTAGGTTGTCTTCAGCAGCGTCATGTCCTCCATGTCTAGACCAGAGTTCCAGATGTCGTACAGGATGGTCATCTGCTCAAACTCGCTGCGCTGGTCAAACGTGACGGGCTCCGGGGCAGGGATGGGCTTGGGCCAACGCTGCGACGAAGTCAACCCGGCCTCCTGGAGGAAGAGGCGCTCGCTCTTCCTCACATCGTCCCACTCTTCCTCGTCCTCCGTGTTAGACAGCTCACCCGGCTCCAGCTGCTCCACGTCCACATCCTCCTCCAGGTCCACCTCCTGACAGGAACCGGGGACAGGAAGAGGGAGAGAGTGGGAGAGGGACAGGAACAAGGAGAGAGTGGGAGATGTCAACTCAGGAACTAAAATTAGCCTGTAACAGGTTTTTAAATACTGGTCAAATCAGGCCATAGGGTGGGACTTTCTAGATTAGACTGTAATTTACTAGTAATTTGTTTGACATTATTAATATATATTTACATGACAATTTGACCATGTAACTGTCAAGCTGTGAAACTTTATGCAATTGAGGAAAGACATTGCTTTGCATGTCATTTTAAGATGACAAAGTTACAGTAAATGTAAGCTGTGGTTGAGCAATCCCCTATATTTACATGTTGTTGACACACCATGCTCAACACTTCTTAGTTGTGACACTTGACTCAAGCACAAACCCACAAAACCTCACACCTCTAGTTTCCTCTTCTGTTTCTTGGTCTGATGTTCCTTCTGCTTTTTCGTTTGCTGCAACTCCAGATTTTCCTTATCTTTCCTCCTCCTCTTCTTGTTCTTCTCTTTCCCCATCTCCTCCAGTTCACTGCCCTTCGCCACCATTCCCTTCCTCTTGTCTGATGGGGTGAGAGATGTCAGCACAGAGGCCTTGGCCATGTCTCCATCCTCACACAGCAGCCCCATGCCAGACAGGTACTCAGCCTGGTGTCTGTCCCTAGAGGGCAGGGGTTCCCCTATGACCTCCTCAGGAGCTTCCAGCACCCCAGAGATGGCGTGATGGTTGAAGTCTGCAGGGAGGAGCACCCCAGACTCCTGTTTGGAGACACTCCTCTTTTGGGCAGGGATGAGGTGGAAGGGGGCTTTGGAATAGTTGTGCTCCTGCAGGGTAGACAGGCCCTGTGGGTCCATAACCAGGGAGAGGGCTTTGGGAGAGAGGAGCATCTCCTCCTCCATCTTCTGCTCCTCTGCCTCGTCTGACGTCTCCGTCTCCTCTGAGTCTCCAGCATCTGGGGCCAGCTTCAGGGCCACATCAGCCAGGACAGACAGATCAGCCGTGGGGGCCGAGCCCAGCTGTAGCAGGCTGGATGCTCCCAGCTGCTCACTGAGTCTCAGCCTCTGCAGTCCCTCTTCCTCCTCCTCCTCCTCCTCCTCCTCTCTGAGGGTGTTGAAAGAGGGGGGAGGGGTGGGGATCGACAGGCTGACAGTCCTGGGGCGTCCCCTGCCCCGGCCCTTTGTGACAGGGGGCGGGGCCTCCTCGAAGGCCATCTTGACCATGGAAGCGTGGTCCAGGGGGAGGTTCTGCACGGTGCGACACACCCACACTGGAGCGGGGGATTTGGGGGTGGCCCCCCGTTTGTTGGGGGACTTGGTGGGGGTGATTGGGGGGGACACCAGGACAGGGCTCTTTTTTGAGTCTTCGGGGCGTACAGGCGAGGGAACAGTGAGAACAGGGGAGGGAGAGAGGGCATTGCCTTCGCCTGGTTTGGAGGCAAAGGGGAGGAGTGAGAGAGTCTTGGAGGGGGTGGTTCCAGGTATGGAGGCGATGAAAATGGAGTCTGGAAGGTGAGATTTCATGTGGGACAAGAGAGGAGAGGCAGTGGAGGGAGGTGGGGACAAGGGGACAGTTGGAAGGTGGGGTTTGTAGTCGCTCTCCCCGGTAGAGAACGAGACGGTCTTCCTTCGCTTCTTGAGAGGAGGCACAATGACAATTGGGGAGGAGGGACGGGGGGCTGGAGGACGAGCGTTTGAGCTGAGTGTTGATGAATCCTTCTTGCTGGCAGCAATTTCTGAGATATGGGCACATATTTAAATTATGAATCAGGAGAAAAACATTGGCACTTGCCATGGAAATGAACATCCATAACAGAGAAATTAAATGTGTGACTAACCAGCTTTGATCTCGGCGCTGAGCGGTGCCTTTGGAACAGCAGCTGCAGACTTTTCTCTAGAGTGCACAACAAGTGGAATGGTCAGTATCAACCCAGACACACATTGAGCAACAAATCAAGTTTCAATAAAGACACTTCCATAGGAAATATATAGAAAACATTTTGGATACTTATATACAGGTATATTCAACAACAGGAACACTGTTCAAAATGTACCGGTCATCCCCCTTCTCTGTGTCCAGAGCTGTGCTGTCCATCGTAGATTCATCCATGGTGTCCAGTCCACTGCCGGCCTGCTCTCCTTCCTCCTCATCTTCAGAGGAAGAGGAGGATGATGATGTTGAGGAGGAAGAACTCTCTGTGGATGAGGAGAGGCTCTCATCATCGCTGTCCGCACTCAAAGCCTCATCTGAAGAAAGAAGTGAGATGAAGTGAGAGATTAAGTGAGAGAAAGTGAGAGATAAGATGGCATGATGTAAAAGGTAGATAAGAATGCCTGTGAGGGGGGCACATTGGCTTCAATAAGGATAACATGAAGAATGCTTGATTTACCTTCAGACCCCTTGTCACTTCCCTCCTCCTCATCCTCCTACAGAGAGGAACAGAAGGACAGTTTGTGATAATATACAACAGTGTCTCAGGTTCAATCCAAGTCAATGAAGCCAAAGTACAGCAGAGTATGAAGAGGCACACAGTGAAATGCTGCCATCTAGCCAGCACTATGGGGAAATACAACAACACTGCAAATATGTACTGCTTGCGGAAATCATCAACGGATTAGAAGAATCATGCATTATTGTTTCTGTAGCCATTTATTCAATTTGAGATAAGATAAACTTTATAATGTGGAGAAACATTAATTTCATGCTAAATTATCCCTTGCACATGCACACACACCTTATCTGAAGAAGAACCATCAGAAGTCTCTTCTCCTTCGCTGTCCAGGTCCCAAGGTTTACGACTTCTCGTCTTCTTCTTCCTCCGCCTGCTGTCCCTCTCAGCCCTGTGGCCCTCCCCATCTGCCATTCTTCCCTCTAGACCCTTGTCATGGTACGAGTCTGGGGGGAGGAGAGAGATGGTGAGCCAACATAGGAAACACAAAGACGGTCGGTGACAAATCCCCAAAGGAGGGGGTCATTGATGAAAAGCTCACCTTCGTCGTCATCCTCTGGCGGTGTCTTGGGTCTCTTCATCTCTCCTACCTCTGCTAGCTCCAGAGGTTCTTTCCTCTTCACCTGGACACAATACACACAGACAGTTAATATCATGGTACGTTATGGTGGAAAAAATCCCTAAGTGAATGGCTGGATACATTGGAGTAATATCTCTTCATGAACATGTATTAGTGTAATGTCTATACATCTCTATTTCCTATGCTCAGTACAAAAATGTATGTACATCAGTAACGGACAATTGCCGAGTTCCAACTGTTGCCTCTGTGTACTTGTTTACCTTGAATGATGGTAGTCGTAGAGCCCCTCTCAGTGAGAAGCCTTCCATTCCTCCACTCTTGGCCCAGTCCACCAGAGACATGAGGGGCTCCCGGGGCTTGCTGCTGGCCTTGTTCTCCTCCTTCTTGTCCTCGTCCCTCACTGCAGCCACACCCCGAACCATGGTCTGGAACGGCTGGGGAGGGAGGATAGATGTGTATTTACAAAAGTCAATGGGTGTCATGGCAAATCAAATAATGGGTTTTTAAAAAACAATAACAGGAAAACCATGTGCGACTTGTAAAACGGAAATCAGAAACCCATTTAAATTGACCAGATGGGTATACTACGCTAGCTATATCTAATCAGTTTTCTGAAGCTAGCCAGCTTCAATTAGCTTCACATTCCAGCTCAGATGTCATCCATAATACAACGGTGGATATTGCTTGTCAGCCTGTCGCTAACTCTAGCAGGCTTGTAACTGCGCGTGGATGTCGCACGTAAATAATCAAACAACGAACTCGTCGAGACAATACTGAAACATCAATCCATGGGCGAGTAAGTGACACATTTGAATTTGTCCCAAAATCAAATTGCAAGAAAGGTTATCTTGCAAATTCAGCAGGCTATGGTGTTAATGTCATCTTTGGTGTGCTTATCAATGCACAAACACCTTTTTCCCAAATCCTATAGATAAAAGTTTCAAATGCATTCTGTCATTACTAATTGTAATGTGATAGGTATTTTAACATTTATGTTTAACATACAAAAAAACATTTGATTAATAAAATGAGGGGGATGATGGAGGGAGGGAATCTGATTTATTTGGTCCTCAACTCATGGCAGACACTTCATTCGGGATAAATGGAGTTAGCCCTGAGTTAGTCTGCAGGTTAGTTCTGAAGGATTCGTTGCTGAAGGGTGAGTCACTTTCATGGTACCAGTTATCCCGAGTTGAACTCAAGGGTTGACCAAAGTTACCTCACTAACTCCTCAAACCAGGTATGTAGTATAGGCCAATTTTTCTGTGCTTTCTGAACATGTTGTTCCACTCTCTTACCTTGGCTTTGGTCTCCTTGCGCTCCCACCACTCGTCAAAGGTTCCAAAGGCGATGTTCTCCACCATCTTGCGGTTGAGGTCCCTCTGCATGATGCTCTTCATCTCCTGGATGAGGGTGGCCAGCACCAGCTGCACTGTGGCCTCGTGGGGGTTCTCTGTTAGCAGGGGCATTTGGGGGTCTCCCTCCGCCCCGTACTGGGCCTCTCCCCCCACAGGAGGCATAGTCCCATAGGGCGGAGGGGTGTGGTACGCGTAGTGTTCGGGTAAGACATGCGGGGCCCAGCCCGTGTGTGGAGGGGGGATGGCGTGGTGGTGGGGCATCTGAGAGGGGCCAGGGTAGGCGTAGGGCATGTGGGGGGGCATGTAGTGCTGATCCTGCTCATAGCCACCCCCTTCTTGGTCCATGTAGGGGTGGTGGGGGTGTGAGGGAGGGGGCATGGAGTGGTAGTAGTCTGAAGGGGGGGCGTCGCCAGGGGCAGCGGTGCCATTAGAGGAGGACATCCTCAGCTGGTGCAGCCGACTCAGCATCTGGGTCTGCATCTGGAAGGACATGGGGGCTCCGCCACTGTACTGGTTCATCAGCTCCATACTGCTGGCATAGTCATACATGTGTGGGGGCATGTGAGGAGGGTACTCAGGGTGCAGCTCCATGTGGCCCAGCGGTGGGGGGATGCAGGGGGGTGGAGGGGGCTGCAGGGAAAAGCCTGGGGGAGGGAGGTGAGAGGGGTAAGAGGGGATGGGTGGAGCAGGCATGGACGTGCCAAAGTGCTGTGTGGGGTCAGAGGGGGAGGTAGAGGGGTCTGTCTGGGAGGGCAGGGGGGCCTGGGATGAAGATGGAGAAGAGACGGAGGAAGGAGTGGCGTGGTGGGTGGTCACTGCTGTAATGGTGTGTTCTTCATCCTCGTCGGAGATCTCCATGTCTTCCCCAGAGGAATGAGGGGATGACTGCAGAAAGGAAAGAGGAGAGAATTCCCAATTTCCCCACACTCTTGCATCAACTGACAATCCCTGCTAACAATACACCAATGTTTCCATACAATCTGATTCCTACAATATTTCCATTAACAGAGTAAGATGTTCTTACCTGACTCTTTCCGTTGTAGGGGGGTGTCTGTGCCCCTTGTCTGGTCCTTGGATCAATAGGCTCAGGTTGGGCTGTCTCCTGCTGCAGAGGTCCTGTTCCATGGAGACTAGTATGGTTATCTGTGGTGGGGACACAGGGAGAGAAGGTGGAGGAGGAGGGGGCTTGTGCTACTACAGTGGGACTCTTCCTCCCCTCTCCCCCCGTTCTCTGCTTCCTCCCTCTACGGCCATCTCTATCCCTCTCTCCTTTCCTCCTCTGCTGGCCTCCACCATCTCCTCCTTGTCTCCTCCGCCTGTCTTTCTCCCCATCCTGCTCCCTCTGCTTATTGCTCCTGCCCTCGCCTGCTGCTCCTCCCTCTCCTGCTGCTGCCACCTTCTCTCTCTGCCTTTCTTCCTTTCTGTCCTCTCCCTCATCTTCATCAGAGGGCAGGAAGGAGAACTTAGCTTTCTGCTCTTTCAGGAGCATTTCAATACGAGAGTCTAAGCTGCTGCTGTGGTAGACAAATGGCAGGCTCTCATTGGTGGAATCTGGCTCCGGGGAGGAAGAGTCTCGCTGGGGGGGTGGGGAGAGGGAAGTGGAGGAGGGGAGATGGTGTGGGAGGGAGGTGGAGGAGGGTGAAGTGGAGGAGGAAGCGATGGAGGAGTGGGGTGGAGAAGAGGGAGGGGTGGAGGGATGCTGAGGAGGGGGAGGTGGGGTGGTGGGCCGGCGTTTGGGCTTGGTCCACGTCTCCTCTCTGGCTGGGCTCTCCTGGCCAAAGTCAAGGGCGCTGAGCGTCTCTGCTACAGCCGCCGCTATCACAGAGGCAGGGGGCAGGGGAGGTGGTGGAGGGGGCGGCAGAGGGGTGTGGTGGGACCGGGGGTCCTTGTCAGACACAGACCCCCTCTCCCCAGAACCAGCACCACTAGGCTGGGCACGATACACTGAGGAGGGCTCTAAGCGGGAGGAGACAGAGGGGTTGTGGGGAGGGGGTTGGTCTTTGGAGGAAGAGTAGGAGGGGTAGGCAGATGGAGGCGGGGACAGGCTGTTGGAGGAGGAGCGGTGGGAGTTGGAGTTGAATCTGGGGTCGGAGCTGTTTGAGTAGTCGCTGTCTCTGTCCCTCTCCCTGCTGTCTCGGTCGTGGCTGCTCCGTCGCCGGCTGCTGCTACTACTACTGCTGTGATTGTGCGAGTGGTGGTTACGGTGTCTGCCGTGTTCTCTGGAGCCCAGGCTGTCCCGTCTGTAGCCCCTCTCCCTCTCTGAGTGATGCGAGTGGTGAGAATACTTGGAGGAAGAGTTGGCCTCCTGGTAAGATGACCTTCTAGAGCCAATCCCACCGGCACTGTGCCGCCCTCCTGAGTCCCTGTCCCGCTCTCTGTCCCTCTCTCTGTCCCGGTCTGCCAGAGGGGGCTGCTCGTACTGGGGTGCAAGAGGTGGGGGAGGCATTGCAGGGTGGTGTGCCATGTGCTGTCCAGCCCCTCCAGCATTTGGGTATGTGGGGTAGAGCGGGGGCTCGTTAGGACGAAAAGGGCCGGTAGGGGGGTATGTGGGGCGACACCTTTGGTAGAGGTCTTGAGGAGGTGCATGGGGGTCTTCCGAGTACCGGGGAGCTTTGTATGCCCCGACTGAGGAGGAGACGGTAGAGGAGGAGCAGGAGGAGGATGGAAGCATGTCCTGGGGAGGGTAGCCACTGGTCAACGGGCCAGCACTGTATCCAACTTGTCTAAGAAACAAAAGGAGAAAGAGGGTTCATAGAGGGTTTATATATAACACAAGTTACCACATTGACTATTACTATCCTAATAAAGAGAAATGTGTATACCTTTTTGGAATGACAAACACATTTTTGGATAAATTAACAACTGAGCTATTATGCAGGGTGTTTGTTCCCCAATACTGACCTGGCAACAGCGTAGCCCGAGTCCTGTGAGACAGAGCGAGGGGTGTAGGGCGTTCCTCCTCCCTGCGAGGAAGCGGAGGAGCCTGGGGTGTAGGGCCCCCCCATGGAGGAGGGGGTCGTGTCTAGACGCTGCTCACTGAAGCCTGTGTCCACAGAGCAGGGGGTGGTGCTCCCAGGGGTGAGAGCCGGTACCCCTGCAGCCAAGCCCGCAGCCAGGCCAGCTATCTCAGAGGACAGTCTCCGCCTGATATCTGACGACTGCACAGACAGAGAGGAACAGGAAGATGGGAGAATTAGATAGAGAAAGTAAAACACATTACACAGTAGAAAATTATGAAAGCCTCTCAAGAATGATGGACCATAAAGGTAAATCCTCCATGAAAATGTCAGTAGATGGTTGTGATGAGCCCTTGGTGAGTGTACCGTGTCTGGTTGTGTTGGCGCTGGGGGCTGGAACCGCTCTGTCAGGGCCTTGCCTCCTGTGGGCACAGTCTGGGGCGTGTAGGAGCCACTCACTATCAGGTCATAATACTTCTGCCTCTGCTGGCCTGCAGATACACACAAACATACCCATAAGACAAGGATGTAGCTAATATCTTCACCAAATTCTAATGTGACAACAATTATGTCTCCATAAAACACCTCTATACTTCAATAGTAATTGCAATAGAAGTTTTTTTCTATACAAAATAGATGTATATATCAAATCAAACCACAGATATTAAGCCATGAATCCATGTCATACCTTTGATGTCCAGCTGAGCGTGAATGATGTTACCCATGACGGAGGTGTTGTGCAGCTGTTTGACCGTGTCCTTCGCCCCCCTGGTGCTGGTGAAGAGCACACGGGCCAGGCCCAGGTGCTTACGGGTCTTGGGGTGAAACAATATCTCCATCTCCTCCACCTCTCCAAACTTTGCGCACATCTCAGCCAGGAAGGGTTCCTTGATGTTGTCATTGAGGCGAGCGAAGGTCACCTCCTTGAGGGGAATGGGGCCCACGTAGAACTCATCCAGCTTTGGGAACAAAATAAGGAAATTAGAGATAGCATGCTACAGTGCAGCTTTTGGAGAGTGAGGCTGGTGTGAGTGTATGATGAGTCAGCAAGTTAGTTAGGGTTCTAACTTTGAACTTGGGCACTGGCAGGGCCATCTCTGTGTGCCTGGACCAGATTCTACGAGGTCGAGGGTCCCGCAAATCTCCCACTGGGGGGAACCCCGAGTCCTGGAGAGATGACAAGTAAAAGGCTCATGTTACAATTCAGGACATGTACAACAACCCTACTCCAAAATAAACAAAGTTATGTAAAAACAATACCAACCGGCACACTGAAATGCACCCCATCATATCGGTATATTTTGTTGTTAACCCTCCGGGTGGCGGGGTCTTGGACGAGCTTATAGCTCTTCCATTGCAAACTGAGAGCTCGTTGTGTATCCGGCTCACTGTCTGGATCCATGCTATAACTGGAAGAGTGAAGTGGGAGATGCAACTGAATTAAGTGTTTTGTCACTAACGTTACCATCATTTTGTATCCTCATAACAGGCACAAGTATACATGATGCTAGCTATATACTCGTATTTGGTTAAATAAACCATGTTAAAAAAAAACTTATTTGATAAAACAGCTCACATCAATGTAGCGTCAAACGTCAGTTCTTGTCATGATAACCTACCTCTGGCATACTGTAAACTCGCTCCAGCCTGGTGCTGCTGTCAAAACAATGACAACGTCACACGCTAGCTAGCTGTGTTTTGATAGGATTACACTATTTTCAATCCGCTAGTTATGATTTAGATAACTATGGTAGCTTATTGTAACGTTCGTTATATACTTCGGATCACCTTGACTAACTAGCTCTATCATAAATAGATTAGCATGTGTAGCTAGCGTTAGCTGCTACCATACTCAGTTTCATTTAACAAGTTAGCATGTTACCTAGCTAGCTATTCAAATCCCAACTAGCGAGTTAAGTTTCATAAATTTGAAAGTGGTTATTCAAAATATTACTTCTGTACAACGATGCAAATATCGACCTAAGTTAGCTTGCTAAACGTCATTCACTCGCCTAACCGAACCTGCCTCTTTCAAACCGATTGCCCGTTTCATCCGAAACTACCAACCCGCTGCTCAAGTGAAGCTAGGCCTAGGACGAACGGGGAAAAACACTGAGTACCAAACTGAAAAGATAACTCCGTTTTTGCCAGTGGGCACAATAGCTCAGTTATAACAATGTCGATACTTTCCCGGTGCTGTGTAGTTACCATACAAAGCGTAATATTTCACTAAATATTTGTTTATGTCCTACAACAAAATAATGTTAAACGAGCGGCCATCGCGTAACAAACCTGAAAGCCTCGCCTGCACTCCATCAGTCTTTGCTAATTCATTTCGTCATTCGAAGTCAGCACTTTCCTCACAATCCATCCAGATCCATGAAAATATAGGGAACAGTCAACTCAGTCAAAATACAAACGTCCCCGACTAAAAATATATTACATTTTTTTCTGTTGGATGTGCCTACTACATACAGGTAGCTATAGGATTTTAAAAACATTTCTCTTGTCTATGACTACTTGTGGCGAATCTACGGATCAATGTTTCAGATGTGGCCTTAGAGATACCCATTCCACATGCTATAACTTGCAGGACATTGACACAGAAAAATGTATTATTTAATTATCCTCATACCTCCAGTTTTGAACTTCTTTACTTAGTTATATGCATACGGAGTACCAAAGATGTTTCAAAAGAACTGCTGCACAAGGAAACGATCAAGTGACAACATTGCCATCATGTGGCCAAACATGGCACCGCAGGGAAACGAGACATGATCACACACGTCACACAAGTAAAAAGGGTTACGTTCATAGCTGCGGGAAGTAGGGTTGCTGCAGCAACCCTTAAACAAAAACATTACTCCTGTGTGAGCGGACAAAAATAAAAATATTCCTCAGCAAAGCACAACTAGCTAGTGTGTGACGTTGCCATTGTTTTGACAACAGCACCAGGCTGGGGGCAAGTTTGCAGTAAGCCAGAGGTATACAACGGACGTTTGAAGCTCCTTTTTATCAAAGGTTTGCGAAAACATGTTTGTTTATTAATCAAATACGAGTATGTAGCTAGCATAATGTATACCTGTGCCTGCTATGACGATAAAAAAAAGGTAACATTACTGACAAACACTTAAGTTCCATCTCCTACTTCACTCTTCCAGTTATCGCACGGATCCAGACAGTGAGCTAAATACACAATGAGCTTTCATTTTGCAATGGAAGTGCTTGCTATAAGCTCATCCAAGACCAAGCCATCCGGACGGTTAACAAAATATACATGATACAGTGCATTCAGAAAGTATTCAGGACGCTTTACTTTTACCACATTTTGTTTCTCATAATACTCCATAATGACAAATCTAAAGCAGGTTTGGACATTTTCACAAATGAATTACAAATAAAACATAACATTTACATAAGTAATCAGACCCTTTACTCAGTACTTTGTTTAAGCACATTTGGCAGCGATTACAGCATTGAGTCTTCTTGGGTATGACACTACAAGTTTGGCACAGATATTATTAGGGTTCAAGTCTTGGCTCTGGATGGCCCACTCAAGGACATTCAGACTTGTCCCGAAGCCACTCCTGCCTAGTCTTGGCAGTGTGCTTAGGGTTGTTGTCCTGTTGGAAGGTGAACCTTCGCCCCAGTCTGAGGTCCTGAGTGCTCTGGAGCAGGTGTCATCAAGGATCTCTGTATTATGCTCCTTTCATCTTTCCCTCATTCCTGACTAGTCTCCCAGTCCCTGCCGCTGAAAAACATACCCACAACAGGATGCTGCCACCACCATGCTTCACCGTAGGGATGGTGCCAGGATTCCTCCAGACGTAACGCTTGGCATTCAGGACAAAGAGTTCAATCTTGGTTTCATTAGACCAGAGAGTCTTGTTTCATGGTCTGACAGTCTTTAGGTGTCTTTTGGCAAACTCCAAGTGGGCTGTCATGTGCCTTTTACTGAGCAGTGGTTTTCGTCTCGCCACTCTACCACAAAGGCCTGATTGGTAGAGTGCTGCAGAGATGGTTGTCCTTCTGGGTTATCTCCACATTGGAGCTTTGTCAGAGGGACCATCACCTCCCTGACCAAGGTCCTTCTCATGTGCATTTACCACAGGTGGACTCCAATCAAGTTGTAGAAACATCTCAAGGATGATCAATGGAAACAGGATGCACCTGAGCTAAATTTCGAGTCTCATAGCAAAGGGTCTGAATAATTTTGTTAGTACATTTGTCAACATTTCTATAAACCTGTTTTCACTCTGTCATTCAGTGTGTAGATTGATGAGGATTTATTTATTTAATGCATTTTAGAATAAGGCTGTAACGTTACAAAATGTGGAAAAAGTCAAGGGGTCTGAATACTTTCCGAAAGGACTGTGTGATGTGGTGCATTTCAGTTTGATGGTTGGTATTGTTTTTACATGACTTTTATGTCGGAGTGGGGTTGTTGAACACGTCCTGTATTGCCACATAGGCCTTTGACTTCAGTCATTATTCCAGATTTGCGGGACCCTCGACCTCATAGGATCTGCCATCTCTAATTTCTGTCTCTTGTTCACAAAGCTGGATGAGTTTGACGTGGGCCCCATTCCCCTCAAGGATGTGACCTTCGCTCACCTCAATGACAACATCAAGGAACCCTTCCTGGCCAAGATGGAGTACAGTACATTATCAGTTGGCATCAGATGCTGCCATTCAGCTCTCTGAATTGGTAACACATACTGTCCAATGCTGGTTTTTGTTAAACTACAGTACTAGGTCATAAAAATGACAATACTTACTCCCCAATAAGAATCAACATGCTGGCAGAAATGGTGGTTTCCAAAAAAGGCTACTGTACAGTATAGGAGACAAGGGAGTTGATATTAAGCCCACCAGGACAGCTTAGTTTGAACCCAGTAGTCTAGACAATCTCTCTGCGGACTCAATCTTTGGGTCAAATTTAGCGCTAGACTTACCGTCCCATTGGTCCATTTATAATCACCTACCCTCAAGACACAACTCTTCAATAAAAAAAAAGACAAATTAGATTGTTCAATAACTTCCAGTGCATTTTATTGTTTGCTTAGAAATTCACCATACAGACATAACTTGTAAGGACTGTCACTTACAGTGGGGAGAACAAGTATTTGATATACTGCCGATTTTGCAGGTTTTCCTACTTACAAAGCATGTAAAGGTCTGTCATTTTTATCATAGGTACCACTTCAACTGTGAGAGACGGAATCTAAAACAAAAATCCAGAAAATGACATTGTATGATTTTTAAGTAATTCATTTGCATTTTATTGCATGACATATACGTTTTTGATACATCAGAAAAGTAGAACTTGATATTTGGTACAGAAACCTTTGTTTGCCATTACAGAGATCATACGTTTCCTGTAGTTCTTGACCAGGTTTGCACACACTGCAGCAGGGATTTTGGCCGACTGTCGCTGGGCAATACGGACTTTCAGCTCCCTCCAAAGATTTTCTATTGGGTTTAGGTCTGGAGACTGGCTAGGCCACTCCAGGACATTGAGATGCTTCTTACGGAGCCACTCCTTAGTTGCCCTGGCTGTGTGTTTCGGGTCGTTGTCATGCTGGAAGACCCAGCCACGACCCATCTTCAATGCTCTTACTGAGGGAAGGAGGTTGTTGGCCAAGATCTCGCAATACATGACCCCATCCATCCTCCCCTCAATACGGTGCAGTCGTCCTGTCCCCTTTGCAGAAAAGCATCCCCAAAGAATGATGTTTCCACCTCCATGCTTCATGGTTGAGATGGTGTTCTTGGGGTTGTACTCATCCTTCTTCTTCCTCCAAACACAGCGAGTGGAGTTTAGACCAAAAAGCTCTATTTTTGCCTCATCAGACCACATGACCTTCTCCCATTCCTCCTCTGGATCATTCGGATGGTCATTGGCAAACTTCAGACGGGCCTGGACATGCGCTGGCTTGAGCAGGGGGGACCTTGCGTGTGCTGCAGGATTTTAATCCATGACGGCGTAGTGTGTTACTAATGGTTTTCTTTGAGACTGTGGTCCCAGCTCTCTTCAGGTCATTGATCAGGTCCTGCCGTGTAGTTCTGGGCTGATCCCTCACCTTCCTCATGATCATTGATGCCCAACGAGGTGAGATCTTGCATGGAGCCCCAGACCGAGGGTGATTGACCGTCATCTTGAACTTCTCCCATTTTCTAATAATTGCTCCAACAGTTGTTGCCTTCTCACCAAGCTGCTTGCCTATTGTCCTGTAGCCCATCCCAGCCTTGTGCAGGTCTACAATTTTATCCCTGATGTCCTTACACAGCTCTCTGGTCTTGGCCATTGTGGAGAGGTTGGAGTCTGTTTGATTGAGTGTGTGGACAGGTGTCTTTTATACAGGTAACGAGTTCAAACAGGTGCAGTTAATACAGGTAATGAGTGGAGAACAGGAGGGCTTCTTAAAGAAAAACTAACAGGTCTGTGAGAGCCCGAATTCTTACTGGTTGGTAGGTGATCAAATACTTATATCATGCAATAAAATGCAAATTAATTACTTAAAAATCATACAATGTGATTTTCTGGATTTTTTAGATTCCGTCTCTCACAGTTGAAGTGTACCTATGATAAAAATTACAGACCTCTACATGCTTTGTAAGTAGGAAAACCTGCAAAATCGGCAGTGTATCAAATACTTGTTCTCCCCACTGTAGATATAAATTAAAATTGGATACTTTGGATCTCGTCTTGTAGGATCCACAGTGTTAACTTAATAACTCAAACAGGCCTCACATGCCTTCATTCCTTTTAAAATATGAGCATTTTATTTTCCATCAAGAGGTGCAACCCCCAATCCCTGTCGATTTGATTAATAGGCTCATTGAGCCGACTTGCTTTGAAAAGAGCAATGAAAACCTATGCAGGAGAAAGTCAAAACAGAAGAAAAAAAACTTGCACGGGTTGTCATGGTGACAGACTTGATATGCAAAACTCCTCTGTCCCTCTCGCTTGTCACTAGCAGCTCACTCACAGCCAAGGAAAACACCACTCTGATTGGACAAAGTGTTTCCATGAGAACAGAAACAGCTAAGCTTGACACACCCATGGAGAAGGGAATGTCTGTGTGAGCCTGTGAGCCAGAACTGGGCGCTGAAGTGAGAGAGATGGATGGAAGCAGTGGAAACCGTCTGAGCTGTGTGATTGAATCCCTGTAGCTGTCTGTCCTCACATGGCTTTGACTTTGATCTGCTTCATCTTCATCTGCTTCTTCTCAATCTTCTTCTGATCACGACGTTGAGCAGCCTCCTGGAAAAGGGGGAAACACCATAGACAGTTAGAGCAAGAGGTACAAAGAAGGCCAAGATGAACAGTGTGCTGTGTTCCAATGTGTAATGTTACAGTGTGTTATTCTGCTGGTGGGCTGTGGTGGAGCTAACCTCCAGGCGGCGCTGTCTCTCAGGATCCTCCTCACTCATGATCCTCTCCTTCTCAGCCCTCTTCTTCTCCTCCCGTCGGGTCTGAGCAGCCTCCTGGCGCTGATTGTGGGTCTGCTTCAGGAAGTTCTCCTCCACACGGGCACGGTTCTTATCCGCCTTCTGTTTTCCCTGGAGGACAGATACAGAGAGAAAGAGGGGGAGCAAGGAGATGCAGTGATGGATGAAAGGCAGACTGTAGATAAAAAATAAATAATAATTAAAGTCTGCCAATAGGCCAGAATGAGGGTGTACTAGGAGACTAGTGTAATTATCCTGCCATTCTCACCTCTCTGTTGAGGCGAAGCTTCTTGACCTTGTCGATGCTGTAGATGACCATGTTCATCAGGGGTAGCAGAGTGTCCATGTCTTTGGGAGATGTGTTCCCCATGCCAGGCACTACATGCACAAACACAGGAAAACATTTGTTAACATTTCATTCAGTCACTACGTATCAAATATGGTGAATCGGCTGCATGCCAAGTGTTGGAAAGCATTTCAAGTGAAGACAATTGGCTCACCATTAAATGTAAACAGCAGCGTCTTCTTGGTCTCAGGCAGTTTTAAGGGCTGCCCATCCCTGAAACACAACAGGGTTGAGAAGGAAGCTTCAGGTAACAGAAACAACTACATCATTTCATAAGAGGATTTAATACAAGACCAGAGGTAGGGGTGGAGTAAGGACATTGTTGTGATATAGTTAATATGTTGTGGAAAAACTGACTTGCTTGCAGGCACACTTACTCTTGCACAACTTTTGTACCAGAAAATTGGTCAGAGAAATGGATGGACTCAATCTTGTCAGCATGGTTGGTGATATAATGAACCATCTGAAAGACAAAGACAGTGGAAGGGTGAATGAAAGAAAAACAAGGGGTCTGTCAAATTGTAGCACACTGTACTCTTCAAGTCAAATTCTCCCACTACAAACAATAAGAGACCACTCTGCAATAGCCTAGTGACAAAGTCCCCACTGTAGTGAGTAGGCCACAACAGAGGTCCCCTCCCTTGCTCACCTTGCTGTCCATCACACCATCCGTGACCTCACCCATCTCTGTCAGGATGGCCAGGAGCTCAGGAAGGCCGTACTTTGCCCCTGACTTGGGCTTGTCACTGCAGAACTCACTCTGGGGACAGACAGACACACAAACAAAGACGGGTCAATACATACACCCACGCAGCCTGAGGCTTATAGATGGTTAATAGTGTCTGGAAGGCTGAATGAATGTACAGTGATGTTGGCCCGCCCCTCACCAAGTCCTGCATCTCCTTTTGCATCCGGGCCATGGCCTTTTTGGTGCCCACAGCAAACACAAACGTATCCATGTCCTCATCATTCAGAGTAACTTTGATTTGCTACAAAGAAAAAGAGACAGAAATATACAGCAAGTCAGACAACAGAAAAGGTCTACCTTTAGGAAAGTATTTGTAAGCGCTGAGGTGAGTGACAATGTGACTGGTGATGTACATGTATGCAGGCATCATATGTACCCACCACTTGATCACAGACTGGCCTCATCATCCTGGCCAGTACATTCAGCAGGTCCTGCCTCTTCACAAACTGGAACAGACCAGAGAAAACATTGAAACAGCAGCTAGTTCTCACACAAACACTATCTCTATCTTACTCACACACACTGTGAATACCTTAAGCTGGATGAGCATGCCCTCACAACAGACTCGACCTGAGCACCACAGGTTGTAGATGTGCTCATTCTCCTGGTTCAGCTTCCCGGTGCTCACTGCATCCTTACTGGTGCCATCGTCACCCACCAAGGCAAAGTTGCTCTCCAGGAGCTCTCGGTGGGAGTTGAACCAGGCTGTGGCCAGACGGCTGTTCTTGTTCTTGCCGATGATGTAGTTCATGATATAGGCCAGCAGGCCCGTCACCATTAGAATTTCCATGTAGTAGCTCTCCCAGCTGTTCTGAAGGTGGGCCGGCACCTGGAAGGGGAAGACGGACAGACTCATCACCTTGACAAGCACAACATTAAGGATGTTTGATCTTGGCACTCACATTTAAGAGGGATTTTCTTCTTGGTTGTCAGAGTACAGTTTAAGAAATAGGTCTGTAATCAATGGCTTCCTAATGGTCACTAGTATGGTGTTAACAGTGAACTTACTGTGTGGATGATCAGAGGGTCTTTAAGGGACTGGCTGGGCTTCTCCATGCCATCAAACTCGTCTGGATCGTACTTGCTGTACATGTCTTGATCCTACAGCAATACAAAAATAAATATTGATTAGTTCTGGCACAAACCAAAAACACAGTGCATGGGATAGTGTGCCAACTAAGTTGTCCCTGGTCATATGCAAGCTACCAGGCCACAGCAACCCCTAACCTGTGTATCGGAATCCTCAAAGCCGTCCTCCTGTCCGTCTTCCTCCAGCTCCACTGTGGCCTCGTCCTCATCGTCCTCAGCAGGCTGAGCAGGGGGGGCCCCACGGGGTGGAGGGGCCGTCTCTGGCTCGGCCGCAGTGTCCTCGCTCACATCCTCAAACTCAGCAAAGTCATTGTCATCTGCAAAGTCTGCCAGGTCTTCCCCGTCGTCAAAGTCATCGTTGTAGCGTCCCCTGGAGACGGGCAGTGCCAGGAGAAGTAGCAGTGTGGGCAGCAAGAGGTACACACTCCTCATGGTTGAAGCTGTGCCAGCACAGGCCGGAAAATGAGAGGGCAGGTGGGAGGAGAAGAGCAGGAGGAAGATAAGGAGGGAAAGGTCAAACCAGGTGGGTTTGGAGGTGACAGGTCAAACCAGCACTAGACAGAATGCCTCAGTCAGTCTCACACAGGATGGCTGGCACAAAGATGTTTCCAACAAATATCTGCATTACTGTGAGTTGATTTAGTTACATGCCCAGGATAGTAACTTGTTTTTTTACAACACATATCTATAATTTCATGCCTCTTACATCCACTCCCACTGAAAAGGTCAACATCCAAGAGAGTGGTAGCTAGGTCTGGACACTGTCAAATTACGTAAATCAAAAAGGTGTCAGTCTGAACGCCATAGAATCTATTCATCAATAGGACTGGACATGGACTGTGGTTATTGGTAATGACCCAGTGACCCTATCATTCACAAGTCATCAATATTCTAAAAATATATGGCTCGCGTTGCTTTCTTTATTTACACATCATCATCATTCTAGACACTGTAGTCCGATTATGCTAGATAACTACCAGTTTAACAAACCACAGCTACAAATCTTGCTTCGCATTCAGGTGAGCTAACTAAAAGTTAGCTGTCTGCTGTTAGCCAAATCCACTCTCTGACTGTTAGCTAGCTAGCTTGACTTGGAGTGGCTAGCTGAAATCATAGAACATTTCAGATGGCTAAGATTACAAAGAGCTAGCAAATATGCAACACAGTTCACAAAATCTGGTTAACTAACTAACGTTAGTCTAGCAAGCTAGATAACTGACTGATTAGCCAACGTGTCCCACCCCATCTCTTCTCATTCTAACCGAGCAAGCTAGCTAACGTCACCAACCAAGTTATTGCCACGCTATAGCTAATAAGTGGATGACAATATAACAATAGCCGGATTTATCAAGTTGAATCAAACTAAAGCAAAACAACACATATAACGTTTGCTGAATGAATACCTATGGAGTGTTAAAATACGTTCCTTTAGAAAACGCTGAGGTCGTCGTTCGCTTAACTGTTCAATACAGTCCCCTTGACAGTAGATTCTACCAGAGTTTCTAAAAAAAAAAAAAAAAAAACCTCGCGATACTTCCTGGACCGCTTGCGAAACAGACCAGGCTGGGGTTTGAGAAGTCAAATTTTCTTCCTTGTTGATTTTCTCGAAATCTAAAGACACAGCCTAGATTCAAGCCAATATTGTAAGTAGTTAAATATGTTATTACTCCAACCTTGTGAAAGTGACAAACTGACACTTTTTCATGTTCGTTAAAAACAACGTTATAGCGAAGAAGTGTCTTTGAGTTGACAGTGTGCACATGCGCAGTTCGGCCGAGACGTTACCCGTTGACGTTTAGCTAGCCTACCAACCTCGCCATGACACCGCCTACAAGTGTGATTAGGGGTTTCTATTGGATAATCAGTTTATGGTGCTTTCAAGACAACTGGGAACTCGGGGAAAAAACGAGGTGAAATAATAACTCCAGTGATCTTCGGGTCAGAAAGTCGGAGCGCTAGAAAGATGCCAGAGTTCCAGACTTGGAATTCCGAGTTGCGTGACTGTTCAAAAGTAGTTTCCCAGTTGTATAGAGTTTATCAAATTGACGAATATATATATATTTACCTCACCTGCTGAGCAAGTTATCCTAACCTGTTACGAAAAGTTAATTGTGACTTAAACTATATCCCTTCTAGACACAATCCCCAAACATAGTCCACCACCCCTGTTACGCTGTTAAAATAGTAAAAAAAATAACATCTTTGCATATTTTCAGAATGGTGTGATTGCTATGATGATTTCCACACTTTAATGGGTTGATTGTAGTCTATGAGCTAGCAAGCGTCACACCGCCGACATTTTCTTCGATGGGAGGAGAGTGATCCCCCATCCCTCTTTGTGGTTACAGCAGCAGTGTTGTTGAAGTCGGAGTCGGGTCAAAGCTAGCAGGGGACTCAATTCGAAAAGCAGGCTCACTTACCCGGATCATCAAAATCGAGCGAATAGCAAATTCAGACTATTGTCCGTAAGCTAATGTGTATCTCGAAGCTTCGTTTAAGCTTTAACGTCGCCTTCGTTGTCCGACAGTGATAGCTATCACGCGGTACAACGCGCTACTAGCTAGCTAATGGCGTTAACTGGGCTAGTGTAGTATCCATAACTAACGACTGTTTGCTAGCTAGCTGACGTTTGGCAGCCTTTGTCATTTGAACTGTTCAAATTTTCAATTCGGAAAGTCTAACAAGCCGTGGGGTATATTTTGTTCCAAGGAAACAGTTGTTTTGCTTTATATAGGCAAGGATTTGCTATAAGAGCTCGTTTATAGAGCTCGTTTATTGAGCTATGTCGCTCCACGGTAAGCGAAAAGAGATCTACAAATACGAAGCGCCATGGACGGTGTATGCAATGAACTGGAGCGTTCGTCCCGACAAACGCTTTCGCCTGGCCCTTGGAAGTTTCGTTGAAGAATATAACAATAAGGTGAGTGAGAAGATGAACTGTATATTTTTGTTAACCAGTCCCAGTGTAGAATCACAACTAATTAGTTGGGACCACCGTAAATCACACAATGCTGTGATGTGGGCCACCCAGAACAGACTTTCGCTTCTATGTTATAAGAGTTCACCCACAAAGAATGAACATGACCAAAAAGTGAATAAAAACAGTATGAAGTGTGTTTAAGCTCTAAGTAATTTGTTCCTTGTTATATAGTAGTCCTGGCCAAAAGTTGAGAATGACACATTAATTTCCACAAAGTTTGCTGCTTCAGTGTCTTTAGATATTTTTGTCAGATGTTACTATGGAATACTGAAGTATAATTACAAGCATTTCATAAGTGTCAAAGGCTTTTATTGACAATTACATGAAGTTGATGCAGAGAGTCAATATTTGCAGTGTTGACCCTTCTTTTTCAAGACCTCTGCAATCCGCCCTGGCATGGTGTCAATTAACTTCTGGGCCACATCCTGACTGATGGCAGCACATTCTTGCATAGTCAATGCTTGGAGTTTGTCAGGTTGGATGTGTTGGTACCATTCTTTATTTATGGCTGTGTTCTTAGGCAAAATTGTGAGTGAGCCCACTTCCTTGGCTGAGAAGCAACCCCACACATGAATGGTCTCAGGATGCTTTACTGTTGGCATGACACAGGACGGATGGTAGCGCTCACCTTGTCTTCTCCGGACAAGCTTTTTTCCGGATGCCCCAAACAATCCGAAAGGGGATTCATCAGAGAAAATGACTTTACCCCAGTCCCCAGCAGTCCAATCCCTGTAGAAATTTGCAGAATATCAGTCTGATGTTTTTCCTGGAGAGAAGTGGCTTCTTTGCTGCCCTTCTTGACACCAGGCCATCCTCCAAAAGTCTTCACCTCACTGTGCGTGCAGATGCACTCACACCTGCCTGCTGCCATTCCTGAGCAAGCTCTGTACTGGTGGTGCCCCGATCCCACATCTGAATCAACTTTAGGAGAAGGTCCTGGCGCTTGCTGAACTTTCTTGGGCGCCCTGAAGCCTTCTTCACAACAATTGAACCGCTCTCCTTGAAGTTATTGATGATCCAATAAATGGTTGATTTAGATGCAATCTTACTAGCAGCAATATCCTTGCCTGTGAAGCCCTTTTTGTGCAAAGCAATGATGACGGCACGTGTTTCCTTGCAGGTAACCATGGTTGACAGAGGAAGAACAATGATTCCAAGCACCACCCTCCTTTTGAAGCTTCCAGTCTGTTATTCAAACTCAATCAGCATGACAGAGGGATCTCCAGCCGTGTCCTCGTCAACACTCACACCTGTGTTAACAAGAGAATCACTGACATGTCAGTTGGTCCTTTTGTGGCAGGGCTGAAATGCAGTGGAAATGTTTTTGGGGGATTCAGTTCATTTGCATGGCAAAGAGGGACTTAGCAATTAATTGCAATTCATTTGATCACTCTTCATAACATTCTGGAGTATATGCAAATTGCCATCATACAAACTGAGGCAGCAGACTTTGAAAATTAATTTGTTTTTCTGAAAACTTTTGGCCACAACTATATCAAGAGCGGTTTCTGATTTAATTCTTGTTTCTCTTCAGGTGCAGATTGTGGGTCTGGAGGAGGAGAGTTCAGAGTTCATCTGCAGGAACACCTTTGACCACCCCTACCCCACCACCAAGATCATGTGGATCCCTGACAGCAAGGGTGTTTACCCAGACCTGCTTGCCACTAGCGGGGACTACCTGCGCATCTGGAGGGTATGCATGCACCCACAGCCTCCTTGATACTAAATCATTCATAAACATAATAGATGTCATATGTTGGGCGCTCCCTGGCCTGCACCCTCTTCTAACTATTGTGTCCCTTTTGCAGCATCTGGAGTTGCACTCTAGCTCAGTTACTTGCCCAGGGGGGACTATTTTCTACGTTGTTGTATAGCATCTCATGGCTTGTTAAATCTTACCCCTTAGGTCAGTGAAACAGAGACGCGTTTGGAATGCTTACTGAATAACAACAAGAACTCTGACTTCTGTGCCCCACTCACCTCGTTTGACTGGAATGAAGTGGATCCTAATTTACTGGGTAAGAGATGGGGCATATGCATATAGTAGAGCTGGGACTATAAACCGAAAACGATTGACACCGACCAAATATCATGGACATTTTGCTGATCTCGTTCATTACAGTAAATGTGAAGTTTCAAATGAGAAGTTTGCTAATATGGGTGATTGTTAATACAACAATTGATAGCTACAACATTCAAAGTAGTAGATTTAAGAGTAATATAAAAAATAACTGTAGTGCACATTAATGTTATAAACTTGTCATTCAAGTTATCGTGATAATTTAGTCCATTTATTGTGACATGGATGTTTGCATATATAGCCCAGCTCTAGCATATAGTCTATTGGTTTGCTGTCAGTGTCTACAACGTGTGTCAGAGTAAGTAGCATATAACAGTTTAAATACAATCTCAAATAGCTGCCTGTCACTTTTAAAATCTGGGCATCGTCACATATTTCATAAAATAAATGCTGGGTCTAAATTAATTGTTTACAACTGTTACCATGGACACAGCTCTGATATTCCCACAGTCGTGCATTACATTCTGTCAATGTTACAAGCCATGGCGCCACCAAAAATAAAACACAGCATCAAATGAATGGTGCTAAAGCGTGAAATGGGGGGTGTGTGATAGGCAGCCTTTGCAGGTCTGATCTGCTATGCATTTGTTATAATGTTTATACAGGTCATACTGGTAGTCTTTTCAACATTCTATTGAGCTGTGGCATAATGGAAATAGATGCCTGGGTATAAAAGAAGCCTGTCTCAAATGAGCGCTGGTTGTGTAGAGTGATTAATGCAAATAAATGTTGAAGTTTTACAGTATGTCTTGTTTGGTGAGTGTCTGCTTTTAATCCTGGTTCTGATCTGTCCATTACAGGCACCTCCAGCATTGACACCACCTGTACTATCTGGGGGTTGGAGACTGGCCAAGTGCTGGGCAGAGTCAACCTCGTATCCGGCCACGTCAAGACCCAGCTCATTGCTCATGACAAAGAGGTGTGTGAGGGCTGAGGGGGAATATAAGCCTTGCCTTGAAGTTTAGTTTGCAGTGTATGAATGAGTAAGTAAAGTCTAGTTGTTGTGAGCAGGGGCTAGAACCTGTTCAGGGAGCAGAACCGAAAACCGGAAAATAATGACATTTTTTGAGGAACGGAATTGGGAACGAAACTGGTCTCTAGTGTTTCGTAACAGAATCCTTCATTCCAAATCTTGAGAACCGATTTAATAATGTTATTTTTTTGTTCAAAAAATATTTCTAATGTCTAATTATGTCATTCAGTGAAGTTACGCCTCTAAAGGTATTCTAGTAATAGCCTAAACGCATCCCAATTCTCGTGATGTTTAGCGCTTCAAACCAAGCCCCCTCCATGTCCACCCCTCTCTCTCTCTCCTCACCCATGAAATTGTCTTATCCAGCGCCTGCACTTAAATGGCCAATTAAACATGTAAACAAATAGCTTGCACATACATGGCAAGCTGCTCCACCCGAACTAATTTATGAAGCAAATGAATGAGCTAAATGTGAATACGGTTTATTTTACAGCCTAAACTTTTTTTTTTTTTTTTTAACTCTGTTTATTAAGTTACACACACACAGACACACACACAGACAAGACAAAGCAATATAAATAATATACTCAACTAGAAAAAAAATACCAATAAAAAAACAAATAAAAAAATAGCTTTAAAGATACCATACTTTAGACAAGTTAAACACACCAGGCAGAAGGCTACAGAGGTTAAAGGGCAATCTATAGTACAGGGACAGAGCAAACACCTCACCATTGTTCCTGTAAACAGTCAAGGGATAAGGGTGGAGAAATGCAACCACTCACAGACAGTCATGGCCACAGACCGACCATCCACTGGACCAAAAATAAAGTTTACAATGCTTTAAAATTAATTAATTAATTAAATAATTATTCATGTAGGCGTGAACAAAATGTAAAAATAACTGGGAAAAACAAGCTCACACTTCAGTCTCTTCCCGGGTAAGATGAACAAGGCATCCGCGGATCACAATCAATAAGCACATGGACCTTAATGCCCCCCCCCCCAGCAAAAACACAGAGAGAAGCTCCTCCAACCCTTAAGTCACAGGGGGGTCAAATACAGACTTATTTTAGTTTTAATTGGAATGCCATCAGAGGATGGACTGTTTAAAGTAAGACCGTAATGGAGCCCAAGCCTCATTAAACAGTTGGGGGTTCCCACGTGAATTTAATTGAATTTTTTCTAGTTTCAGAGAGCACAACACATCTCTCACCCAATATTTATAAGATGGGGGAGCTGCCATCTTCCAGTTCTGTAGTATTAGCTGTCTAGCTAAAAGAGTTGTATAAGCAACAGTGTCCGACTGGATTCTTGATAGGGGGGTACCCATGGGCAGTACTCCAAAAAGGGCTGTAAGGGGAGACGGATCTATAACAGTGTCATATATATCGGAGAAACATTTTAAATATTAATTCCCAGAAACCCGACAGTTTACGACATCCCCAAAACATATGCAACAGTGTGGCTGGTTCCACTTTACATCTGACACAGGTAGGATCAAAATCAGAGAATATTCTTCCAAGTTTGGCCCCCGACCAGTGGATACGGTGAACCACCCTGAATTGAATGAGGCTGTGTCTAGTGCTAAAAGAGGACGAGTGCACCCTGTGCAGCACAGATTCCCAGGCGTCTTCCCCAAGTTCCTCCCCCAAATCCTTTTCCCATCGAGTCTTTAAAGGCACCAAAGAAGGGTTCTGTAAGTCATGAATGATTGCATATACATCTGAAATTGCGCCCCTAGGAAGCTTGTTCAGCTCCAAGATGCTCTCTATAGCTGTATTCGCAGGCCTATTGGGAAATCCAGGTGTGTTAGCTCTGACAAAGTTTCTAGTCTGGAGATAGCGGAAAAAGTGGGATTGGGGGAGATTGAACTTTTCCTGCAGCTGAGAAAAAGAGGCAAATGTATCATCAAAGAATAATTGGGCTAGCGAGGAGAGGCCTAGTGAGTGCCAAATGCCAAAAGCCCCATCATTCAAAGATGGAGGAAATAAAATGTTCTGATTGATTGGGCCTGATAGAGAAAAGCCTCGGAAGCTAAAGGCTAAACGGAACTGATTCCAAATTTTAAGAGACTGCTTTACAATTGGGTTGACACACCTTTTGCCTAGGGACACTGGGAGAGACGAGCACAACACAGAGGAAAGTGCTGCAGGTTTACACGATTCAGACTCCACCTGGACCCAGAGTGGTCTAGGGCCAGTAGGATCAGTCTGCAGCCAGTACAGAACGGCTCTGAAATTTGCAGCCCAGTGGTATGTCTGAAAATTTGGTAGAGCTAAACCCCCCAATGACCTAGGCTTCTGTAAATGTTTTCTACCAATCCGTGGTACCTTGCCATCCCAAATAAAATGCATAAATGTTTGATCCAGTGAAATAAAAAAAGATTTTGGAATAAAAATGGGTAAACATTGAAATAAATATAAACATTTGGGCAACACATTCATTTTAATGACATTAATCCTTCCGATAAGAGAAAGGGGTAGCGAATTCCAAAAAGTAAAAGATTGTTTCAAGCTGTCTGCTAGAGCAAAAAAGTTTTCCTGAAACAAATTTGAATATTTCCTTGTCACTTTAACCTCTAGCGTCGAGCAATCCCGTATCCGGGAGCGTAATCGTAGCCTCAAGCTCATTACCATAACGCAACGTTTCCTATTCATGAAAATCACAAATGAAATGAAATAAATATATTGAAACACAAGCTTAGCCTTTTGTTAACAACACTGTCATCTCAGATTTTCAAAATATGCTTTAACCAAAGCTACACAAGCATTTGTGTAAGAGTAATGATAGCATAGCATTAAGCCTAGCATTCAGCAGGCATTTTCACAAAAACAAGAAAAGCATTCAAATAAAATCATTTACCTTTGAAGAACTTCGGATGTTTTCAATGACGAGACTCTGTTAGAGAGCAAATGTTATAGCTCCGTTTTGTTCATCACGTTTGGCTAAGAAAAAATAACGAAAATGCAGTCAACACAACGCCAAACTTTTTTCCAAATTAGCTCCATAATATCGACAGAAAATGGCAAACATTGTTTAGAATCAATCCTCAAGGTGTTTTTCACAATTCTATTAGATGAAAAATCATTCCTGGCAGTCGGTTTCTCATCAAAGGCAAACAGAAAAATGCTGCAGCTGGAGATTACGCAATAATTGCGACGGAGGACACAAAGCGACCACCTGGTAGATGTAGTCTCTTATGGTCAATCTTCCAATGATATGCCTACAAATACGTCACAATGCTGCAGACAACTTGGAAAACGTGGAAAACGTAAGCTGACTCCTAGCTCCTCCACAGCCATATAAGGAGTTATTGGCATGCAGGTCTTTTAAAAAATGGGGCACTTCCTGGTTGGATTTTTATCTGGGTTTCGCCTGTAACATCAGTTCTGTGGCACTCACAGACAATATTTTTGCAGTTTTGGAAACGTCAGTTTTCTTTCCAAAGCTGTCAATTATATGCATAGTCGAGCATCTCTTCGTGACAAAATATCTTGTTTAAAACGGGAACGTTTTTCATCCAAAAATTAAAAGAGCGCCCCCTATATCGAAGAAGTTAACTCCCAAGTAGGTGAATTGATCCCGGACAATCCTAAACTGAGAACTTGTAAAAGAGCACTTTAAAGCAGCCTTGTTTACCGGAAAAAGCTCACTCTTGCCTAGATTCAGCTTGTACCCTGAGATTGATCCAAACTTTTTAAGAACAGAAGCCACGTGGCAATGAGGTATCGGGGTTGGAGATAAACAAAAGGAGGTCGTCAGCATATAGCGTGACTTTCTGCTCCCAGCCCGCCCTGATTATACCTTGAATGGCATCATTAGAGCGTAGTGCAATGGCGAGAGGCTCGATTGCCAGAGCAAACAACAAGGGGGAGAGTGGACAACCCTGTCTGGATCTGCGGTGCAAGGGAAAATAGTCAGAGGACAAGTTATTCGTCCGTACCGAAGCCATGGGGGAAAAATAAAGAATCTTTATCCACGCAATGAATTTGGGGCCAAAGCCAAATCTATAAAGGGCAGCTGTTAGGTAATCCCACTCAAAGCGGTCAAACGCTTTTTCGGCATCAAGTGAGACCACCACCTCCGGGTCCTTCGACGCTGGGGAGTACAGTATATTCATAAGGCGCCTAATATTGAAAAAGAAATGCCTATTTCTCACAAAGCCAGTCTGGTCAGAGTGTATTACTTGGTACAGCAAGCCTTCCATATGGATGGCTAAAAGCTTAGCTAGGATTTTGTAATCACAGTTTAAAAGCGAGATTGGGCGATAGGATCCACATTCCAGGGGGTCTTTGTTTTTCTTTAGTAGTAATGAAATTGAAGCCTGATAAAGACTAGGCGGTAGCTTTGAAGTATTAAGGCACTCTGCAAATAGTCGAGACAAGAATGGGCAAAGCAGACCAGAAAACGTCCTGTATAATTCGGTTGGAAAACCGTCCGGACCCGGTGATTTACCACTTTTCATTGCGGACACTGCCGTTGCAATCTCCTCAAGCGTAAATTCTTCTTCTAGACAGTCATGGGAGTCTATCAATTGAAGGCATATTCAAGCCATTAAAGAAGGAGTCAATCAGCAAAGGGTCTTGAGGGTATTCAGAGGTGTATAGCACAGAGTAAAATTGTTTAAATTGATCATTGATCTCTTTATGTATAACTGTGGTGGCACCAGACGGGGTCCTTATTTGTGGGATTAAACGTGAGGCCTCAGATTTACAGATCTGATGCGCAAGGAGTTTACTGGCCTTGTTCATAGACTTTGTATCGAGCTCGCAAGAGTAACTGTTCAGCTTGCCTGGTAGAAAGCTCATCAAATTCAGATTGGAGTAGTTGGCGCTCTTTATGCAGATCAGAGGAAGGATCCGTAGCATACTTCTCATCCAATGTGGCTATGGACTCGCTCAGGTCCCGAAGTCACTGGGAGCGAACTCTGGTTTGGTTGGCTGTATAAGAAATAATTTGGCCACGTAGGTATGTTTTGAGAGACTCCCATATGGTAGAGCAGGACATACCTGGTGTTGAATTAGTTTCTAGGAATAAGGTGATTTCAGAAGAAATGAAATTGACAAACTCCTTATCTGAGAGTAAAATGGGGTTGAGACGCCATTGATAACACATAGGAGGTCACTGGGGAAACTCTAGTTCAAGCACTAATGGTGAATGGTCAGAGATAACAATACTCTCGTAAGTACACTGCCGAAGGTTAGGCAGAAGTTTTTTGTCAAAAAGAAGTAATCAATCCGGGAGTATGTTTGATGAACATGAGAATAAAAGGAATACTGTCTATCTGTAGGAAACGCCAGACCTCAAACATAGCATATTTCTGAAGAAAGGATTGAATAAGTAGGGCACATTTAGATGGGCCTGTATTTGTTTGTGAGGACTTGTCAAGAACTGGGGACATTTTACAGTTGAAATCCCCCCCCCCCCTAAAATCAACAAATGAGAATCTAAATTGGGAATAGCAGACAGAAATGAAACTTGTGTCATCCCAATTGGGAGCATAAACACTAGCCAAAACAAGAGGGGTAGAAAACAGTTCACCGGTTACTATAATGTATCGTCCCTTAGGATCAGCAATAACCTCAGAAGCTACAAAGGGAGTAGCTTTATCAACCAGAATAGCAGCAGCACTTGATTTACTATGAAAGTTTGAGTGGAACACTTGACCAACCCAGTCCTTACACATCCTAAAATGCTTATCAGTCCTCAAGTGAGTCTCTTGTAGAAAGGCAATATTTGCATTCAAACCCTTTAAGTGTGTCAACACCCTCTTACGCTTCACCGGGTTATTAACCCCTTTGGTGTTCCATGAAATGTACTTGATCGCATTATTTCGGCCCCTCTGGGCATTCCCGTTATTCAACCCTGTCATTAGAGCATAGAATGGAAAAGCAATGAGCGCCCAAAGCCCCCAGAATAACTACTCAGAGTAATAATGTACGATAGTAAATGTTTGGAAAAAGTACAGAAAAAAAAACTAAAAAGACAGAATGACATTAGAACTGAACAATTCAACCTGCCCCCCCCCCCCCCCCCCATCCCAGACAATACCTCCCCAAACGAGGTACAAGCCTAAATAGAACATGTTCTCTTCGCACAGTATGTCTGTGAGAGTGCGGTCTTAAACCTAAACCCACAGTCCCGCTCTTTAAAGTCGCATTTTGTTAGTGGATCAAGCAGCAAAAAGAAAGATTTGTATATATTTTTTTCAAATAAAAAAAAGGCGAATCCCTTGTGCAAACGGAATGACAAAAGCACCACTTGTAGATAATTATAATTATATTCCCAGTCTTATAACAGGCATTGAGAGAGAAAATAAATAAAATGTATAAAGGCTCGCAGCCAAAAATCAAATTTGAAGTAAGGAAATCGTAGTAAGACAATCAAAAATAATAGTAATTATAATAGTAGTCTAGTTGACGCTGAGACAGCTTTACAACCAATACCAAAAAACTACGTGTGCACAACGTTGAACGTTTGCTGGGCATAAATGACGCTCAAAACTTTTAAAATTAAAGTGAGACCCCAAAAACCGTGTAGCCTCGGGAGACATTTACTGTTTACTGGGTCAATGCAAACGGATGCAGTAAACAAATAACCAAAAATATTTTGAGTCACTGAGACAGTGTAAACAAACTAAATAGGTGAGCGAGACAGCCTAGAAACACAGGAGTTAATAAGTAAAACCTTAATACAATTTAATTAAAATGACTGAATGCTTGTAAGGCACGCACACTAGATGATCAAAACATTAGATCACATCAAATAAGCCTGAATGGTTTCGCCAACTATACAAGACTAGCCTGTTATATCTAAACATAATTGTACCACAGGTGGGTTACTTACTATCCACAGTTCGCAAGCAACAGTTGCTTAACTGTGAGCATGTTCAAGACTTCTTGATGTGACGTTGAATGTGAGCCATAACCTCATCCGGAGATTCAAATGTGTAGTCTTTACCCTCATGAGATATCCATAAACGGGCCTGGAATCGCAGTCCATACTTCACACTTGGATGGTCCCGAAGTACTAGTTTGGCCGTGTTGAAAGCTGCGCGCTGCTTGGAAACAGTGGGGGAGTAGTCCTGGTAGATGGAGAAGCTCTGTCCTTGAAAGCTCAGAGTGGTATTGCGGGCTCGTCGGAGGATCTCCATCTTCTCATGAAAAAAGTGCACTCGAAGAATTATTTCACGGGGCCTCTCCCCATCCCGGGGCTTTGGGCGCAGCGACCGGTGGGCTCGATCAATCAGGGGCTTTTCATCTAAAGCAAGAACATCCTTCAGCAGCCCTGAAACGAAATCTGTGGCGCGATGCATTTCCGCTGACTCTGGGACCGATACAAGTCTCAGATTATTGCGGCGAGAGAATCCCTCTAAACTCACACAGCTCTCCTTCACCTTTTTCAAATCCGCAGCTAGGCGTTTAACTTCAGCCTCCAGGGATGTAGTTAAGTCGGAGACATTAGTAGCGGAGGTCTCCAGTGCTGCAATCGTTGTAGTGTGTGACGCAGTTGTTGTTTTGAGTAATGTGATTGCTGGCACAGTCTCGTTCCGCAGGATGGTTAAATCTGCTTTTAAAGTATCAGAAACCTCCTGTATTCTGGCCTCAATCGTAGCAACCATCTTTGTTTTCATTTCAACTATCTCAGAGCGTAGTAGTTTGATGGCCTCGAATGTTCATTTCAGCACCGCCAGGTCAAGCCGCACCCCCAGGTAAAGTGTGCGTCCCCGGGCCCTCAGACTCAGGAGAGGGCGGTGATGAGAGCGGGTCTTGTAGGCCGGGTTTTCTCAAAGTCATGCTTTTGGCCTTATGTTTGGTCGACATGCTGACATTTGGAAGCAAAGTAGTCTTGGTTTTTACGGAAAGGGATCACCAAATTAATATTTGAAAATAAATACGGTTTTGCTGCAAAATTCACATAAACTTTAAGAATAGCACGGGAGCAAACGGAAAACACGTCAGTCGCACATGGCGTCCCTCCTATCCCCCCAGCCTAAACATTTTACCAAAAGGAGCAATATGAACCGTTACTTTTTTGGTGTTCCAACCAGTTCAGAATTTTATTATGCTGGTCGGACCACTGGAACAAAACAAATAGGAGTTCTGTTCAGAACAGAACGATTGGGAAATAATTTTGGTTCCAACCCCTGGTCCTGAGGTCATGAAGTCTGAATGTGTGTCCGTGGGTACATCAGTGTAATAACTCTGTATGTTGGTGGTGTTCTCTGTGTCTGTAGGTGTATGACATCGCATTCAGCCGCGCAGGCGGTGGTCGGGACATGTTTGCGTCGGTCGGAGCGGACGGCTCAGTACGCATGTTTGACCTGCGGCACCTAGAACACAGCACCATCATCTATGAAGATCCCCAGCACCACCCCCTACTGCGCCTCTGCTGGAACAAACAGGACCCCAACTACCTGGCCACCATGGCTATGGACGGCATGGAGGTCAGTCTATTTTACTGTCTCATTCCTCTTTCAGTTTGGTATTGTCCATTCTTTCTTTGTTGCTCCCTCTCCTTATTCCCATCTGTGTTATCTCTCTCCTGTGCTGTGTGTCTCAGGTTGTGATTCTGGACGTGCGTGTTCCCTGCACGCCGGTGGCCCGCCTCAACAACCACCGGGCCTGTGTCAACGGCATCGCCTGGGCTCCCCACTCCTCCTGTCACATCTGCACTGCAGGTAAGGCACAAACAGCTTCTTCACCAGTTCACCTTTCCTTAGACCCCATTCTAAGTCTTCTCACCTTCTCCCTTCAGCGTAATAATAATGTCTTTCCTCAGCCGACGACCACCAGGCGCTGATATGGGACATCCAGCAGATGCCCAGGGCCATCGAGGACCCTATTCTGGCCTACACAGCCGAGGGGGAGATCAACAATGTCCAGTGGGCCTCCACCCAGCCTGACTGGATCGCCATCGGCTACAACAACTGCCTAGAGATCCTGCGGGTCTAAAGCCAACCTTCACCTCAGGTGTGGATGTGGAGGATGAGGACAATGTGTGGATTCAGAACTTGGACATGTTTTTTTGAGTGGAAGTAAATCTTGCAGGACTGCCTCAAACCACTACTCTGTCCTGGCTGGTTGATGTACGTATGGGAGGCGGTGAGAACTTTGTCCCACTCCACAATGTCCTGGTTTACTCTGTTTTTGATAGAACTAATCCCTGTGTCAAAAGGAGTATGTTGTCGTCTTTATTTATTGTTTTGGTAATCATCAGTGTCTGTACAGCGCCAAAATGCATCAGTGGGTTCAACAATTCTAGATGGTCAATTCATTATGGAGTGAAACAGTGCAGTTCCAACTGTAGACTGCCTCTTGAGTGTGTTTAACCTGTTGTTTTAGCTTGCTATATGACATAACGACATATTTAGGGTCAGGAAACTGGATTTAAAATGACACTCACTGTCAGAAAATGTCATTTAGGATCATCTGGGTGTCTTTCTGAATGGGTTTGAATCCAGTTGTAGACTTCTGAATTTGAAACCATAAGGCTAATTTAAAGGCCTCATAATTATTTAAAGTGTTTTTTTTTTATGGTTTGCTGGTACCAGATCACTTCCATGATTATACTGTGATAATCTGACATATAGTGAAGTGACTGAAGTGTTATGGTTCAATACCACAGGAAGTTGGTGGTACTTTAGAACAGGCTCGTTCTAACGACTGGAGCGGAAAGGGTGGAATGGTATCAAATACATATAACACATGGTTTCCAGGTGTTTGATGCCATGCCATTTGCTTCGTTCCAGCCATTATTGTGAGCTGTCCTCCCCTCAGCAGCCTCCTGTGTTCAACACACAGTTGCATGTCTCACAGTTTGGATACTTTGCCATCAGCCCCTTTGGACTAGACCAGAACCTACCAAAAACAAGCTTCATAATGTTTTCTTCATTTTGAGTAGAGTTGCTTGGAACAACTGCAGTTCCTATTCAAGACTGTGTGAAACAAATACGTTTACTTAGCCTAGTACTGAAGGAGAGTGAAACCTTTTTCTCATCTCGCTCTCCCTATCTTTTTATTGTTCTCTGTACTCGAAGGTCAACCCCCTTTTTGCATGTTTGTACAAGGGGAAATGTACATTCTTAAATATATGAACCAAGATATTGATAAGGCAAATCTACATGTAGTAGCTTTTTTCATAAAAGTTTGTATTACCAAATTTGCTCTAATAAATATTCCTTCATGTGTTTTTGTAGTTGTCAGTGTTATTTGCATCACTGAATACACACTGATAGGTCAGGATGTCATGGTTTATTTAAGTGGGCATAACGTCACTTCAATGTGCAAATGGCAATGTATTGCAGTGAGAGGGAAGTTCTGTCAGCTCCTAACGTTACATTTCTCTCTGCAGTGTTCTTAAAGGGCCAATACAGCTGTTTTGATCTCAACATTAAATCATTTCTGGGTAACAGTGAAGTACCTTAGTGATTATTTTCAATTAAAATGGTCAAAAAGAGCTATTTCTGTTAAGTAGGGGAAAACTGGTTGGCATTTATTGTCATATATGTTGCACTGGAGGCAGTTCTACAGAGTTGTGACTCGCTGCTGACAGCCACATAGTCATAACGTCTCATATTAAACCTAACCTTAACCACACTGCTAACCCTAATGCCTAACCTTAAATTAAGACCAAAAAGATAATTTAGTTTAAATTAATTTACGATATAACCAATTTTGACTTTGCAACTGGCCCATTTAGCAGAAATAGCTCAGTTCTGCCTCCAGGGCAAGATTCATGACAAATGTCAACCTGCTGAAAACTAGCCGTTATGGGCAGAGGTTGGGAACGCTCTTATTGGTCAATTAACTAATTTACTTCCTGGTGATGTCAACAGGCAGGCCAAAACTCCATCCCACCAACATTTCTCACTTGTAATTTTCACAATTTCAGTATTAGTGTATTCGGCTATTTCAGCTACACCTGCTACTGACAGGAGTATAAGATCTAGCAGACAACCATGCGATCTCCATAGACAAACATTGGCAGTAAAATGGCCTTACTGAAGAGCTCAGTTTGTCAGATTTCTGCCCTGCTAGAGCTACCCCGGTCAACTGTAATGCTGTTATTGTGAAGTGGAAACGTCTAGTAGCAACAACGGCTCCCCAAGCTCAAAGAGACCGCCGAGTGGTGAAAATCATCTGTCCTCGGTTGCAACACTCACTACCGAGTTCCAAACTGCCTCTGGAAGCAACGTCAGCACAATAACTTTTCGTCGGGAGCACAACAGCCTAAGATCATCATGCGCCGAGCGCCGGCTAGAGTGATGTAAAGCCTGCTGCCATTGGACTCTGAAGCAGTAGAAACGCATCAGTCCAACGGACAAATTGGGTTTGGTGGATGCCAGGAGAATGCTACCTGCCCTAATGCATAGTGCCAACTGTAAAGTTTGGTGGAGGAGGAATAATGGTCTGGGGCTATTTTTCATGATTCGGGCCAGGCCCTTTAGTTCCAGTGAAGGGAAATCATAACTCTTCAGCATACAATGACATTCTAGAAGATTCTGTGCTTCCAACATTGTGGCAACAGTTTGGGGAAGGCCCCCATGCATACAGCGAGGTCCATACAGAAATGGTTTGTCGAGATCGTGTGGAAGAAGAATTTGACTAGCCTACACAGAGCCCTGACCTCAACCCCATCAAACACCTTTGGGATGAACTGGGCCTTTAACATGGCCGAACTGAATGAATCCCTGGTTTTAAAATATGGTTTATAAGTTAATGTCTATGAATTCCACAAAAGTAAGCCTAACTGAAGAATAGTAAATGGTGCAAACCACTTAAGTCCAAGCCCTCAACCAAAAATAAACAATTTGTCAGTAGTTGAGGTTTCTGTATTATTTGTTATAAATAATCTTTAATCTAAAAAAGATGAATAAGAATTATGATTTTGTGCTTCAAGAAACCTTTACAGAACAAGAAAGGCTTAAAAAACAGAGTTACATTCTCCTGAAACTCAAAAACATCTTGAAACTGGGATTCTGGGAAAATGACACTATCCCAGTGACATCACTTGATTGGCAGATTCCATCCACATCACTTCCTCCCAGGTGGGCATCAAACATCCACTAACTTTGGCACCTTGAGTCATTACACACATTTGGGCCAGGATTCAATCTGATTTCAGATTTGGACAATGCACCACTTGAACGTAATTTCCGATTGAGCCGACATATGCAGCGTTTACTGTTAATGTGGTCTCTTCAAAAGCAGGAACATTGTCTTGTAGAATCAGATTGAATCCCGGCCTTTCAGAAGGGTGATGTTAAATATGTGACCATGTCACTTACTCAAACATAGTCAACAAACATTGCACACACACACACACACACACACACACACACACACACACACACACACACACACACACACACACACACACACACACACACACACACACACACACACACACACACACACACACACACACACACCTGAAAAAGAGATGATGCATCCTTGGTGTAACAACAGTCCTGTGAAACAGAACAGATATATAGACATACACAAACATGATGACCCAAGCAAAGCAGTAATGGCTGTATACATGAAAGGTGTTTATAATGCTTCACAAGTGCTACATAACCAGAGCATAAAAGAGATGAGAAAACTGTCTGCTTTTTTCCCATGTCAATTATCTGTTCTCATGACCCCTGACAATGTTGACTCAATAATGAGACATGTCACTTCATGTTAACAAATATTGCTTTCCATTAAGTCATATGATTGGTAGAACATGAGAGTAGAATTACTGTATTCAAAATGGCCACTTTTACAGTAGTCATTCCTACCATACAGACATAAACAGTATTTAGATGGCATTCATACCATCTCTTTATATCATCTGTTGATAATATGTTACACCAACATAGAAATAGTGTGAAAGAAATACATGTGTGCGTTCATAACTATTAGGTTTCCAGATTGACGGTAAGATCCTCATGATACTATAAAAATACGTTTCAGTTCAACCTATAAACAGCACTGAGCCTGAATGTGCAGTTCCTCTACAGTGTAAACATACAGTACACACAGTTATATGTATTTTTGGCCAAATTCTTATCTCCCAACAAAAAGGACCATGGCATAAAAGGACCATCACTTAACAAAAGGCAAAGGAGAGAGGAATGACAATACTACAGCTTTGAGATCCAGGGAAAAGGGGGCTTGGGGTTATTGTTAGTGTCCGTGTGACGTGTGTGTACGTGTGCTTCTAGTCAGCCCAGTTTCATATCAGATCTCCATAGGCAGTGCCAGGCCACCAGGCTTTGTGGGGTCTGGGTTGCAGAAATCCTAAACCCCTCTCAATAATGCCCTAGACCCTGATAGAGAGGAGAGGTTGTTTGTCACACAGGACCAGAGGTGCCCCAGCCCCGGGCACTGTGAGTCAGTGAGTGGGGGCCCTCCATAGAACCTCCTCTCAGCTATGTGGAAGGCAACCCACGTTGATCAGCAGCATGGTACAGGTTAGGGGGTTGGGTGGGGATTGGAGAGGAGGAATGAGAGATTTGACGATTAGAGAAGTGACTCTGCCAACATATGATTGTCCTCCTGTGGTGGTGCAGGGGGTGCTAGGAGTGAGGGATGATCAGGTTTAAGGTTAAAGGTCAGAGGGTTTTAGCTGCCTGGCAGGATGGGGTCAGAAATGTGCCTCTGAATCTCCTGCCCCTCTGTGGAGGTCTCCAGGTTGTCAGGGAGGGAGGGGAAACGCAGGCTGCCACACAGCAGTCCAGAGGGCCCCAGGGTTTGGCAGGAGACATGGGGGAGGCTGAAGCCCATGGAGGACCCTGGAAGGGGCTCTGTCTCAGGGGACATGGACATGGTGTCATCAGAGGAGTCCTTGGACTTGTGCTTCTCTGAGTCCGGGCTCTGCAAAGAAAGAAACAGGGGGTAGAGAGGTGAAGCACAAAAGCGATTCAGTAACTCAGTATACTGGACAACCTTTAATACCAATACCTCGCTCTCACTCATTTTATCAGCCCACTGTTTCACAATATCATTTAGCTCTTCGAGGACAGAGCATTGTAGCAAGCAAAAACTGATATATACTGTACTATCTGTACACTATACCAGTACCCACCTGCAGTGGCGAAGGCATGCTGTCAATCTTGATTGGGGGCATGGAGGGGACAGTGTGGATGATGGGGGCTGCTGTGCTGTACAGGGTGGTGGGGTGAGCAGGGTGAGGGCTGGGCAACACAGTGCTGTAGGCCGGGGGCACTGGGGTTATCTGCCTTTGGAGCAGCTGCAGGATCACGTGGATGTCTGCAGTCATCCGAGTCTCCAGTCTGGGCAGGGCCAAGGATGGAGGCAGGGTGGGAGAGGAATAGATGAATAAAGTCAATAATTTCTTCCTCTGTGATCTCTCTCAATCATTTCTTCCTCTGTGATCTCTCTCATTCATTTCTTGGTCTTCCTCCATTATTTATTTTGGCTTCTTCTCCAATTATTATCTTCCTTTACCTGTCTGTAAATCCTCTCCTCTCCTCTCCTCTCCTCTCCTCTCCTCTCCTCTCCTCTCCTCACAGTTCCTTTCTAAAGATCCCCTTTGCTGTGCCCTCGTCACTTTTCCTCTCCTTTCCTGTCATCCTTTTTCCCCTCCCCTCCTCTCCTTTCCTGTCATCCCTTTTCCCCTCCTCTCCTTTCCTGTCATCCCTTTTCCCCTCCTTTCCTTTCCTGTCATCCCTTTACCCCTCCTCTCCATTCCTGTCATCCCGTTACCCCTCATCTCCTTTCTTGTCATCCCTTTCCCCTCCTCTCCTTTCCTGTTATCCCTTTTCCCCTCCTCTTCTCTCCTCTCCTCACTTTTCCTCTCTTCTCTCATCTCCTCTATACCTGTGGAGCTGGGACTGTAGCAGCTCCACTCTGGACTCCAGGTCATTGGGCCTGTTCTGTGCACAGGGAGGAGAGTGGTATGTGCCCCTGACTGAGGAGCAGCGCCGCTGGGGATCTGACAACTGACTGGTCCTCCGGTCAGGCCAATACCCATACACCCCTGGGCCTGGCATGTTGATGGGGGCTGCAGCTGGGATGAAAGAGCAGATATGCCTGTGGGAATGCTTTGATGCAGGTTATAACATATTACAGTCCACTGATCTTAGTAGTTCATGCGTAATACTGTGTATCTATATCTCAGTCTCTCTTTACCTGTGTATTGGTGACTTCCTCGGTCCAGGGGCGGCCCCATGCCGGCTGAGGGTCCACTGGGAGGCAGCAGGCTGATCACAGCAGGGGGGTAGTCATCGGTGTCGTCCACAGAGGGGTACAGCTCTGCTTTGCTATGTCCCAGGGGCTTCATCTCATCGTCACTGGACTGAGAGCAGGCGCTGGCGCTGCTACACATGCCCTCCCAGTGGGAGCTTGTGTCCGGGCCGCTGTGGTTCCCCAAAGGACACGACTGGTCTGGAAATGAGTCCTCACGGTCCATGCCGTCTACACACAACCAGGACAGGTACAATGATTACCACAGCTTTAGACATATCATTGATAGTAACACTACTTCAACTTTTAACAATGTATAAGAAACCCAGGAGGACATAATGAGCAGAACCACACACACTCACCAGGCCGGTTTCTCGTGCGTCGTGGACGCGGCCGTCGGTATCCACATTCAGAATCCTCACTGGGAGGTGCCTGGTTCATTCTATCTACCTAATACACATCAGATTCAGTAACTCAACAAAAAACAACTCACACTTTACAACACATTATACACACCTCATCAATCATCAGCTTTATACACACGAAATATTCAAGAAGTAATGCTTTTGCATTAGTTTGTCTAACTAAAACTCATTGACCTTGTGCTAAGTTCTCTTTATGACTAAGGGCTGGTTTCCCAGACACAAATTAAGACTAGTCCTGGGCTAAAAAGCCCATTCAAAGGAGATTCTCCATTGAGAATGAATTTTTAGTCCAAGACTACACAGTCTGTGTCCAGGAAACCGGCCCAACATGGACAGTACCTACTAGTGGTTGGAGAGGGTGCTCTCTGTCCCCCCTTGATGGTACTCACATCTCGGAGGTTAAAGGTGATCTCCAGGTTGGTCCAGAAGCAGTCAGAGAAGTCTGGGTACATGTCCAGCACCTCCAGCAGGTCCTCCCTCAGGATCCTATGGAGGTCACAGTAGGTCAAAGCCCTGACGTCTGCACTCGACTTCCCTGGACGCCCAAAAAGATAGATGGGTTCCCCGAAGATATCATTCTGACCTACGGAGAGAACGAGAGAGAGAGAGAGAGAGAATGGAGAGATGTTGAAAGGTGTGACACAGGTGAAGAGGAAAAGGACAATGGAGAAAGCAATGTTTGAACAAAAAACGAATTGGACAACATAAGCATTAAAAACACTCATAAGCTCACTTACATACAGTGGGGCAAAAAAGTATTTAGTCAGCCACCAATTGTGCAAGTTCTCCCACTTAAAAAGATGAGAGAGGCAACGAGTGGAGGACAGAGGAGCCTCTTAAAGAAGAAGTTACAGGTCTGTGAGAGCCAGAAATCTTGCTTGTTTGTAGGTGACCAAATACTTATTTTCCACCATAATTTGCAAATAAATTAATGAAAAATCCTACAATGTGATTTAAAAAAAAAACTTGTATCATTGTGTCTGTCATAGTTGAAGTGTATCTATGATGAAAATTACAGGCCTCTCTCATCTTTTTAAGTGGGAGAACTTGCACAATTGGTGGCTGACTAAATACTTTTTTGCCCCACTGTACACCACCAGGGGAAGTGAAAGCCTCCGTCTACAAGACTACCCTGATAGATAATTTCTTCTGGATTATTTCTAGATTTTTCAGAGAGTAGAACAATAACACTAATGCTCTACATTATTCCAGTTAGGCCTGACTTTGTGTCCACTTAAATGCAGAGGGGAGACGAATCAAAGCGAGACAGGCTAGCATAGAGAGAGTGGGTCTGAGCAATCGGGTGATCGGTAATCAATGACACTGTGGAATGGAAGTGGAGCCGTGCCCAAACACCTCTGGCTAAACAGCACACCACAACACAGCAGTGTGTGTGTGGATGTGTGTGAGTGTGAGAGAGGGAGCGAGAGAGAGAGAGGGAGAGAGAGACAGACAGACAGAGACAGGCAAACAGACAGAGGATGCACTAAACCACATAAGCTTGAAAGGGAAGAATGACCACCACCCTTCAGCCTACCCAGTAACCACCACCACCCTTCAGCCTACCCAGTAACCACCACCACCACCCTTCAGCCTACCCAGTAACCACAAACACCCTTCAGCCTACCCAGTAACCACAACCACCCTTCAGCCTACCCAGTAACCACAACCACCCTTCAGCCTACCAAGTATGGCCTACACCACCCTTCAGCCTACCCAGTAATCACCAACCCTTCAGCCTACCCAGTATGGCCACCACCACCCTTCAGCCTACGCAGTATGGCCACAACCACCCTTCAGCTTACCCAGTAACCACCACCACCCTTCAGCCTACCCAGTAACCACCACCACCCTTCAGCCTACCAAGTATGGCCACCACCACCCTTCAGCCTACCCAGTAATCACCACCACCCTTCAGCCTACCAAGTATGGCCACCACCACCCTTCAGTCTACCAAGTATGGCCACCACCACCCTTCAGCCTACCCAGTAACCACCACCACCCTTCAGCCTACCCAGTAACCACAACCACCCTTCAGCCTACCCAGTAACCTTCAGCCTACCCAGTAACCACCACCACCCTTCAGCCTACCCAGTATGGCCACCACCACCCTTCAGCCTACCCAGTAATCACCACCACCCTTCAGCCTACCAAGTATGGCCACCACCACCCTTCAGCCTACCCAGTAACCACCACCACCCTTCAGCCTACCCAGTAAACACACCCATCCTTCAGCCTACCCAGTAACCACCACCACCCTTCAGCCTACCCAGTAACCACCATCACCCTTCAGCCTACCCAGTAACCACAACCACCCTTCAGCCTACCCAGTAACCACAACCACCCTTCAGCATACCCAGTAACCACCACCACCCTTCAGCCTACCCAGTAACCACAACCACCCTTCAGCCTACCCAGTAACCACAACCACCCTTCAGCCTACCCAGTAACCACCACCACCCTTCAGCCTACCCAGTAACCACAACCACCCTTCAGCCTACCCAGTATGGCCACCACCACATCGTCTCTCAGAATCTCTATGGACCCTCTAGAGATGAAGTAGAGAGCTGAGAGGACGTCTCCCATGTGGACCAGGGTGTCGCCCGGAGGGGCGTGGGTGGTCTTAAACCTCATGGCCAGCGCCCGCAGACAGCCGTTACTGGCCCCCTTGAAGGCCCTGCAGTTCTGGAGCAGACAGCGGTTCAGGTGGAGGCAGATATCAGCCTGCAGACACTCAGGGAAACCCTTCAGCACCTAGAGAAATGGGAAAGGGAGAAAGAGAGAAGAGAGAGAGAGAGAGACACAGAGTGAGAGAGAGCCAGAGAGAGAGAGAGAGAAACAGAGAAAGAGAGCGAGTGGGGGGAGAGCGGTTTCAGTTGATGCTCACTATTGACAAGGGGACACATGCACACACACAGTGTCTATGTGATCAACTCTGTTCAGATTGAATTGACAGGCGTGCTCTCTGCTACGTCATGTTCCTGTGGTGTTAGAGGGCTAATGCTTTTCTCTTCTCTGCAACCAGCAGGACGCTATCTATCTACTAACACAAAGGATATGACGCACATCATTTCCACTGTTAGGTCTCCCTGTCTGAGCACCCAATGACGGAAAAACTCAGGTGGCAAGTAGGAATACGTGTTTTTCGTGTGAATATGAACGTGTGTGTTTTTCCCGTGCGTATGGATGTGTGTGTGTTTGGCTGTATATGAATGTGTGTTTGAGAGTGAATATGAACGTGTGTGTTTTTCCCGTGCGTATGGATGTGTGTGTGTGTTTGGCTGTATATGAATGTGTGTGTGTTTGGCTGTATATGAATGTGTGTGTGTTTGGCTGTATATGAATGTGTGTGTGTTTGGCTGTATATGAATGTGTGTGTGTTTGGCTGTATATGAATGTGTGTGTGTTTGGCTGTATATGAATGTGTGTGTGTTTGGCTGTATATGAATGTGTGTGTGTTTGGCTGTATATGAATGTGTGTGTGTTTGGCTGTATATGAATGTGTGTGTGTTTGGCTGTATATGAATGTGTGTGTGTTTGGCTGTATATGAATGTGTGTGTGTTTGGCTGTATATGAATGTGTGTGTGTTTGGCTGTATATGAATGTGTGTGTGTTTGGCTGTATATGAATGTGTGTGTGTTTGGCTGTATATGAATGTGTGTGTGTTTGGCTGTATATGAATGTGTGTGTGTTTGGCTGTATATGAATGTGTGTTTTTCGCGTGCGTATGGATGTGTGTGTGTGTTTGGCTGTATATGAATGTGTGTTTGAGAGTGACTCACAGCGTTCATGTCGATGCCATTGGTATAGGACCAGGCATGTTGGAAGTATTCCTCCAGTCTCTGGCGTAGTCCCTCTGGGATCTGGTGGAAGCGGATGAACTCTTTGACACGCAGCATCTGGGTGTGGTAACGGGCCGTGCCGGAGTACAGCCTCTGGATGATAGCCGACACGTTACCAAAGATACTGGCGTACATCAGAGCTACAGGAGACGACAGAGAGGCATGTCAGTGACATCCACCTAAAATGATAGGTGGTACTACACTTAAAGTAATGCAGCAATGCATATGAACACTCTGGACACACAGACACAATACAGACACACTGGTGACGTACTCAGACACACTGGTGACGTACTCAGACACACTGGTGACGTACTCAGACACACTGGTGACGTACTCAGACACACTGGTGACGTACTCAGACACACTGGTGATGTACTCAGACACACTGGTGACGTACTCAGACACACTGGTGATGTACTCAGACACACTGGTGACGTACTCAGACACACTGGTGATGTACTCACAGCCGATTAGCATGATGCAGATGGAGAAGATCTTCTCAGGGTTGGTGTTGGGGGAAACGTTGCCGAAGCCCACGCTGGTCAAGCTGCTGAAGGTAAAGTAAAGCGCTGTGACGTATTTATCCTTGGTGGAGGGGCCGGAGGCAGGGTCTGTGTCGTTGTATGGTTTACCAATCTGTTCAGCCAGGTTGTCCAGCCAGCCGATCTTCATGCCTCCGATGCGGGCCGAGTTGGTGCGCTCCGCATTGCCGATGGCGTACCAGATACAGGCCAGCCAATGGGCAATGAGGGCAAAGGTGCACATGAGGAGGAAGAGAACGGCGGCGCCGTATTCTGAGTAGCGGTCCAGCTTCCGCGCCACACGCACCAATCGCAGCAGCCGAGCAGTCTTCAGCAAGCCAATCAGAGTGGTTGTCTGGGGCTGAGAGGAGAGAGGTTCAAAGTACAAATAAAGCAATTCATATGAAAGAACAAGAAGATTTATGAGAGAGTCTTTGTTGAATTGGTACACTGACCAACACTGCAAAAAAAGGACCATTACTACACATAGATGTAAATGATCCACCTTCTCCATGCATCTCACCTCATCAGAGCCAGAGCGGAATATGAGCAGGTCAAAGGGGATGGCTGCCACTATATCAATGAGGAACCAGCCTTTGAAGTAATGCTGGGCGATGCGCCCCGGGTGGCTGACCACCTCGTCATTGTGATTGACATATGTGGTCCGGAAGTTGATGAGAATGTCCACGATAAACATGACGTCCACCACCAGATCCACCACGTTGAGGGGGTTGCAGGTGTAGCCACAGGAGCGCCGGAGCTCGTCCTCCATCTCGTTGAGCAGGAAGGCAGCGGAGTAGGGGGTAAAGACGGCCGTGTAGATGACCAACAGGAGGATGACCCAGTCCCACACCGCCTTGAAGGGACTGTAGTGGAGGATGGTCCACTTGTGGATGCGAGGCGCCTGGAGCTTGTACTCTGGCAGGACATCAGCCCCTAGGGACAGTACCTAAACGGGGAGAGGGCAGAGATGGTCAGAGAGTCCTACTGAATCTAGATTAATCATGGGCAGTAAAAGTGAAACATAATTTAAACGGAATATCTTTACAATGGCCCCTCACCACCCTGCTGAAAAGGCCTTGATTAGAACCCCAAGAATATGAGATGATAAGCCAAACAGCCTTAGCAAAATGGGAAGCAGTATAAGAAATGGGAAAGAGAGTGAGTCATGTCAGAGAACTGTGCCGAGAAACCCGAGGGACATGGGTTCAGGGAACCAGAGCAGAAGACAGTTCAGAAGAGAGGAGCAGAACAGGACCTGATATTGTCTTTGTTGTGCCCTTTGGGGGAAGGAAGGGGAGCAACTGTGTTTTGTCTAACTACCTACTGTGTCTGACACCGCGGGCCTTCAACCCACATGTCTATCACCTCAGCACAACTAGAACAGCAGCAGCAAAAAAAAGAGTTCATGTGTATTCCAGAGTGAGTGACAAAGAGGGAGAATTAATGTGTGTGTGTGTGTGTGTGTGTGTGTGTGTGCGCGTGCGTGCGTGCGTGTGTGTAATACAATGCAATGAGTGTAAATGTTCACACAAACATCCCTCAGTCTCACAGCTAGCCAGTCATGTTGTCATGAAGACAATTATGTCCTGGAGTATAAACAATATCTGTCTCAAAGGACTCAACACAAACAATGTAGAAGCCGAAGCACAGCTTTTCACAAGACAAATATCTACATGGTTGACGGGGGTCTGATTTCTGAGTGTTCAACACAGTCAGTACAGCCAAGTAGGAACCAAATCAACTATAATTAAAGGTAAGTAAAGCAAATTGAAATACAGAGAGGATTGATTGTGTTCTCATAGTGACGGCAGACCATAATATTACCTAAAAATGTATATTTTCCTCACACACCATCACCGAAACCACAGTACCTGAATGGACGACAATAACCTATCACACACTCACATAGATCACACTCACATAGACCATTTCAATCAGAGATCACACTCACATAGACCATTTCAATCAGTCTGAGCCTAGTGCTCCTACTAACCGGTACAACGATGAGAGCCTCCATATCCAGGAGCTCCAGTCTATCCTGGTCCCGACCACAGCAGCAGCAGGAGGAGGAGGAGCACGACACCCTGGTCCCCCTCAAATTCCCCAGCAACCCACCCTGTCTCCCCCGGAACATATTGGTCCTCCCCTGCTCCATCCTAGCCCACTATGTCCAGCACAATGCTCCAGATCAGCTACCCAGTGGCCCAGTGCCTATGTGCCCAGCTCTAACAGACCACTGCTGGGGAGTGGACCCTCTCTGGCTGCCTGGCTGTCTGTACCCTTATCCCCCGCCCCACCCCGCTCACTGGCCTTTTAAAAGACCCTGCTGCAGCTCACCTGCCACACCATGTGACCCCCTGCACTGTCCCTCGGCCAATGGCAGAGCAGGGTAAGTGCCCTAATTTACAAGCAAATCGACAGGGGTTGTTGCAAAGAGCTGGGTGATTTTGGTTCATTTTCACTAACACCTTTTGTGAGTGCTTGTGTAGGAGGGCAGTATTGGTCAAAACTGTCTGTGTGCTTGACGTAGAGGCTGTATGGATGACCAGGGATGTTCTCTTGATAAGTGTGTAAATTAGACAATTTTCCTGTCCTGCTAACCATTCAAAATGTAATGAGTACTTTTCGGTGTCAGGGAAAATGTATAGAGTAAAAAGTACATAATTTTCTTTTGAAAAAAAAAAAAAAGTTGTAAAAAATATAAATAGTAAAGTAAAGTACAGATACCCCAAGAAATTACTTATGTAGTACTTTCAAGTATTTTTACAGCTCTGGACATAGGCAGACAATGGTGCACAATGTGCTCTCTGATATCACCCATATGGGCTCCCGAATGGTGCAGCGGTCTAAGGCCCTGCATCTCAGTGCAAGAGAAGTCACTACAATCCCTGGTTCGATTCCAGGCTGTATCGCATCCGGATGTGATTGGGAGTCCCATAGGGCGCCGCACAATTGGCCCAACGTCGTCTGGGTTTGACCGGGGTAGGCTGTCATTGTAAATAACAATTTGTTCTTAACTGACTTGCCTATTTAAATAAAGGTTCAATAGAAAATAAATAAACTCTGTTGTTGTCTCACTCAAGATTCATGACAGTTAACATGTGCTGCAGGTTAGGCTGGTGCAACCTCCCTGATAAACATGTGCTGCACACTAGGCTGGTGCAACCTCCCTAATCAACATGTGCTGCAGGCTGGGCTGGTGCAACCTCCCTGATAAACATGTGCTGCACACTAGGCTGGTGGAACCACCACAGTCAACATGTGCTGCAGGCTGGGCTGGTGGAACCTGCAGGCTGGGCTGGTGGAAACTGAGTCAACATGTGCTGCAGGCTAGGCTGGTGGAACCACCACAGTCAACATGTTCTGCAGGCTGGGCTGGTGGAACCACCACAGTCAACATGTTCTGCAGGCTAGGCTGGTGGAACCACCACAGTCAACATGTGCTGCAGGCTGGGCTGGTGGAACCTGCAGCCTTTGCTGGTGGAAACTGAGTCAACATGTGCTGCAGGCTAGGCTGGTGGAACCACCACAGTCAACATGTTCTGCAGGCTGGGCTGGTGGAACCACCACAGTCAACATGTTCTGCAGGCTAGGCTGGTGGAACCACCACAGTCAACATGTTCTGCAGGCTGGGCTGGTGGAACCTCTACAGTCAACATGTGCTGCAGGCTGGGCTGGTGGAACCTCTACAGTCAGCAGGCTGGGCTGGTGGAACCTCCCTGATCAACATGTGCTGCAGGCTGGGCTGGTGGAACCTCCACAGTCAACATGTGCTGCAGGCTGGGCTGGTGGAACCTCTACAGTCAGCAGGCTGGGCTGGTGGAACCTCCCTGATCAACATGTGCTGCAGGCTGGGCTGGTGGAACCTCTACAGTCAACATGTGCTGCAGGCTGGGCTGGTGGAACCTCTACAGTCAGCAGGCTGGGCTGGTGTAACCTCCACAGTCAACATGTTCTACAGGCTAGGCTGGTGTAACCTCCACAGTCAACATGTTCTGCAGGCTAGGCTGGTGGAACCTCCACTGGCTCATCCTACTTTGCATGTATAGTTTGCATAACTATGAACATAGCCATGGTGACAGAATAATCTGTAAAAACACACAGCAGTACCAGGGTGCCCTTGCTGCCAACCCTCTCCAATATCCCTACTTAGCTGGATCACAAAATAGAGGTACATTAAATGTGGCATGTTCAGTGCTACAAGGTTTTTTCCCTACTAAATAACCTGAGTACAAGGTGAAAGCTTCTTATGACAATTTCCACATTTTTCCAGAACATCTGACCTCTCTCAGCCCTCACAGCTTTGATTCTTAAATGGAAAAGATGTTCAGACTCAAAGTAAGAGAACAAACCTGTAAGGCTAAAGTCCCCACATACAGTCAGTCCTAGAGGTGGTAAAATGACACCACATGGTTAGTCTCCTATCGATTCCCATCCAGACTACACACTGCCCACTTACCACTCTATGACCCAACTCTCATCCAGTCCAGGGGGTGCTGCTCCAGTAGTCAGTAAACTAATCTAATACTGGGAATAGTAGGACTGAGCTTTAATTAAATGGATAGTTCAGTTAATGCATTTCTTACCCTGAATAAACAATTTGAAACAACAAACTGAAACGATTGACTGAAGACTGGGGATGTCAAAATGCACTGCAGAACCTCTCATAGCAGAGCATTTAAAGTACTGTACAGATGTAGGATCTTCATTTTAGCCAGTTCGATACAGCAGGAAAATAACTCTGCAGCAACAGGAAATGTGAATTATTATGTGGATTATAATGAATGGCATTTCAAAGTGGAAATTATAAACTTCAGAAGCCTTTTTAAACCTCAAATACACAACACGCTTTACATTTTCTGCATTGCAGGAAAGTTCTCCTGCAACAGGATGATGAAATGAAGATTGTACACCTGCAGTACTGTTTGCTACATACCGTATGAAAGGAGACCTGACTGCTGGGGGCTACATCGGGCTCAGGACCTTAGGCCTTATTGCTACCAATGTTTGTGGCTAAATGAGGCTTGTGATTCCACGTGTCACTGTGCTCTTTCTCTGACCGATGCGCTCTCGTACCAATGATCAGGATTCTCCCCCTGAGGACTGAGTTTAACATCTAACATGATGAACCTGTGGGAGCAAGCTGAGGGATGGGCAGTGTGCGTGTGTGTTACCCAGATTCACTCATCTGGGTAATTTCAGATTATTGACATCATTTCCAGTCCTGTTTCATAATGACAGCCTGAATAAGATCCATGCTGTCTGCACCACAATGTTTTACCCAAACCACTCAGGGCTTATAACAGTTAACAGTCCTTATTGGAAAATACAATGACATCTGACATAGAATACAACAAATACCTTTTTAAAGATTAAAAACAAACACTAGCTATTTGCATAAAGAACACCTAACTATGTTAATACTTCAGTAACAATCCAGTCTGAAATTAAAAACCTCTGACACAAGTTTAGTTTCATACACCAAAACAAACACCACTAAGGTACTGTGAACTGTTCTCTTTAAATTAGAATAATCATTTTCAGAACAAAATCAAATTTGATTCATGCTAATCAAATGAACATTCCAAATTCCAGAGACCAACAAGTACCCTGGAGCCCACAAAACATCAACATATTTATCACCTATGAAAAAAAAGTGGGCGACAAGTGACACAAGACAAATTATGACGACAACAAGGTGACAACAGGACTAACAACATCCGTCACTGTCCCTGCCTCACTGTCAATACGGAGGATGGAGCTAGGTAGCCTGCTACGAACCACCAGATGACCATGAGGGTAAGAGGAGAGGCAGAAAAGGACAGGAGTGAGACAGGAAGAGAAAGAAAGAAGAGAATAGGGAGTGAGAGAGTAGAGTTGGAGTACTCACAGGTTGGAGTTTCTGTTTCAGGCTCATGTTGAGGAGTGTGGCTGGAAGAGAGGGCGGGAGAAAACTCTCCCTCTCCCTCTGCACCCGGCAGCCCAGCCTTCACAGCTGGAGCCCCGCGGCAACACTGCTGCTAATACAGTATGCACAACACACACACACACAGACTCACACACACACTCACATACAAATACATACATACATACAGTACACTCAGACACAAACTGAGACACACACACAAACACACATATGCACACAAACCTATAGCTAACACAAACAAATACAGTATACGCAGAATCATGCAGCATGTTTTAATTTAGAAAAACATAAACAATATCCGTAGGTAACGTCTGGAGCAGTGGAGGCTACTGAGGGGAGGACGGCTCATAACAATGGCTGGAACGGAGCGAATGCAATGTTATTCAACCATGTGTTTGATGTATTTGATACCATTCCATCAATCCCACTCCAGCCATTAGCACGAGCCCATCCTCCCCAATTAAGGTGCCCCCAACCTCCTGTTGTCTGGAGTTATTCTAGTAAGAATTGTTCTACCCTACAGACTTAGTCAGAGACAGGGGGCGCAGTAGGGGGAGATGTAGGGTCTGTCTCTCTCACTGACTGTCATTCACCATCTGTCCCTCTTCTACGGAAGAGGGACAGTCAATCACATAATGTGCTTAATCTTACGCAGACTAATCAATACCAGCAAAGATCAATGACAGGGATTATTTCCCTCTTTTAGTAAGGCGCAAATCGAAATTCAATTATAAAAGAGGGGATTACCAAGAAGCTCAGTTGTGTAACGAGACGTAACCCAGGCAAAATCCTACATGTATTCTGTACTCATAATAGATAAGGTAACTGCCACGTTGACTGCTTTTTCAGACCATTTATTTTGACCAATGGATACTTGTTTAGTAGTTAGCCTCTGTAATGTGCTCTTGCAGTGATAACGATCTGTTTGACCTAAAAACAGACCATTATGTCATGGTGGAGATTGTCCTTGTTCAGAACATTGTAGCTCTTCAAACGATACAGGGATACAGTAAGAACAACATGTAGAGAGAATGGACTGGAGGTGGAGAAAAGGAGAAGGGGAAGAACCAGAGAGATAGATGAGAGAGGTGATGGAAGATAATGACTGACACCTTGTAGACACCAACAAACATAAAGGAGATAGTGGAGGGCAGACAAACAGACAGGCAGACAGACAGACAGACAGGCAGACAGACAGACAGACAGACAGACAGACAGACAGACTGAGAGAGAGAGACCTCTGCTGCCCTCTACTTCCATTAGTACCAGAGGCCAAGGTCATCATCAGTGTCAGGCCGCGCAGAGGGCCGCTCGATACCCCCCTGCCTCCCAACGCCTACCCTTCCAGCATCACCAGAGGGCCGCTCAAAACCCCCCTGCCTCCCAATGCCTCCCCTTCCAGCATCACCAGAGGCCGCTCGATACCCCCCTGCCTCCCAACGCCTTCCAGCATCACCAGAGGGCCGCTCGATACCCACCTGCCTCCCAACGCCTCCCCTTCCAGTATCTCCAGAGCATAGGGCTATTACAGTGACAGTATTACCGTCACACCTGCAGTCACGAGTCATATGACCGCAGTCAAATTCCATGTGACTGTAGTCACGGTAACTAGGCTTCTCCAAGCTCTGATGCTGCTGATGGTCATTAGTAGCCTACCAAACTTGCTAACTGCCTGGTACTGAGCATTCTATTGTCCCTATAATCACTCTGACATCAATGCAAATGTTATCAAAAATAAAATAAAACACTTCATGAGAGCCCATGAGCTCATGTTGAGCAACATTTCTATAGGCTATGCAATTATGTGAGAAAACAGTTTTGATGGCCTCTATTAAAAAGAGGAGGATCTCATCAGCTTTCTATAGGCTAGGCCTACTATATTTATTTATCAACTTTCCTAATATTAAGCACACTGCTTCGCTTTACAACAGGAGTATAGTCGACCTGGCTGGCATGAAAAGGAACCACGGGAAAAGCATTTTCCATTCTCTATTTAAGTGCATAGATTACATGTATTTTTTCCCCTGCCCCTGTTCGGAGACAGGTGCATGATAATGGTCCATTCTAAATCAAAACAAACTTCACACATATGCTATTTAGTATATGTAAAGACAAGATTAAATCAAGAATAGTCTGATGGGTGACAATATTAGCCTATCACTTCTGAATGATATATTATCACTTGTGAATGATGCCCAGCTTGTAACGCAAGAAACAGTTTCTTTTGCGATTTTTTCAAATCATAGTCGCACACCTCATGTAGCCTAGCCCAAAGGCCTATGTGTTTTGTTAAGGTTTGTATCACAACTAAAGTGGTCAAATAACTTCTTAAAATTAAGCACATTAATCCGCTTTATAACCATGTAGAGCAGGGTTGGGCAAACTTTTGGGCTCGAGGGATAAATCCGGATTTTGAAATTCTACAGTGGGCCGCATTTTTTTGGGGACCAAATGCTTGTTAAAATAAATTTGTGGTGTCCTCCTGAGTGGCACAGTGGTCTAAGGCACTGCATTGCAGTTCTTGAGGCATCACTACAGACCCAGGTTCAATCCCAGGCTGTATCACAGCTGGCTGTGACTGAAATACCCATGAGGCGGCGCACAATTGGCCCAGCATCGCCCGGGTTAGAAGAGGGTTTGGCAGGCTGAGATTTCGTTGTGACCGGGCCGGGCGCATCCTCGCTGAAATGGTCGCCAGGTGTCCTCCAACACATTGGTGTGGCTGGCTTCCGGGTTAAAACATAAAACATGCAATCATTGGATAACAAAATGGATGAGCTCCGATCAAGGATATCCTACCAACGGGACATTAATGACTTTACCCCAGTCCAACCTTTTGCAGAATATCAGTCTGTCCCTGATGTTTTTCCTGGAGCTTCTTTGCTGCCCTTCAGACCATCCTCCAAAATCTTCACCTCACTGTGCGTGCAGATGCTCTCACACCTGCCTGCTGCCATTCCTGAGCAAGCTCTGTACTGGTGGTGCACCGATCCCGCAGCTGAATCAACTTAAGGAGACGGTCCTGGCGCTTGCTGGACTTTCTTGGGCGCCCTGAAGCCTTCTTCACAACAATTGAACTCCTTGAAGTTCTTGATGATCCGATAAATGGTTGATTTAGGTGCAATCTTCCTGGCAGCAATATCCTCGCCTGTGAAGACCTTTTTCTGCAAAGCAATGATGACGGCACGTTTCCTTGCAGGTAACCATGGTTGACAGAGGAAGAATTATGATTCCAAACACCATCCTCCTTTTGAAGCTTCCAATCTGTTATTCAAACTCAATCAGCATGACAGAGTGTGTGGTAGCAGAATCAGAATTAGTTAGGTAACATAGATACAGTGCCTTGCGAAAGTATTCGGCCCCCTTGAACTTTGCGACATTTTGCCACATTTCAGGCTTCAAACATAAAGATATAAAACTGTATTTTTTTGTGAAGAATCAACAACGAGTGGGACACAATCATGAAGTGGAACGACATTTATTGGATATTTCAAACTTTTTTAACAAATCAAAAACTGAAAAATTGGGCGTGCAAAATTATTCAACCCCTTTACTTTCAGTGCAGCAAACTCTCTCCAGAAGTTCAGTGAGGATCTCTGAATGATCCAATGTTGACCTAAATGACTAATGATGATAAATACAATCCACCTGTGTGTAATCAAGTCTCCATATAAATGCACCTGCACTGTGATAGTCTCAGAGGTCCGTTAAAAGCGCAGAGAGCATCATGAAGAACAAGGAACACACCAGGCAGGTCCGAGATACTGTTGTGAAGAAGTTTAAAGCCGGATTTGGATACAAAAAGATTTCCCAAGCTTTAAACATCCCAAGGAGCACTGTGCAAGCGATAATATTGAAATGGATGGAGTATCAGACCACTGCAAATCTACCAAGACCTGGCCGTCCCTCTAAACTTTCACCTCATAAAAGGAGAAGACTGATCAGAGATGCAGCCAAGAGGCCCATGATCACTCTGGATGAACTGCAGAGATCTACAGCTGAGGTGGGAGACTCTGTCCATAGGACAACAATCAGTCGTATATTGCACAAATCTGGCCTTTATGGAAGAGTGGCAAGAAGAAAGCCATTTCTTAAAGATATCCATAAAAAGTGTCGTTTAAAGTTTGCCACAAGCCACCTGGGAGACACACCAAACATGTGGAAGAAGGTGCTCTGGTCAGATGAAACCAAAATTGAACTTTTTGGCAACAATGCAAAACGTTATGTTTGGCGTAAAAGCAACACAGCTCATCACCCTGAACACACCATCCCCACTGTCAAACATGGTGGTGGCAGCATCATGGTTTGGGCCTGCTTTTCTTCAGCAGGGACAGGGAACATGGTTAAAATTGATAGGAAGATGGATGGAGCCAAATACAGGACCATTCTAGAAGAAAACCTGATGGAGTCTGCAAAAGACCTGAGACTGGGACGGAGATTTGTCTTCCAACAAGACAATGATCCAAAACATAAAGCAAAATCTACAATGGAATGGTTCAAAAATATACATATCCGGGTGTTAGAATGGCCAAGTCAAAGTCCAGACCTGAATCCAATCGAGAATCTGTGGAAAGAACTGAAAACTGCTGTTCACAAATGCTCTCCATCCAACCTCACTGAGCTCGAGCTGTTTTGCAAGGAGGAATGGGAAAAAATTCAGTCTCTCGATGTGCAAAACTGATAGAGACATACCCCAAGTGACTTACAGCTGTAATCGCAGCAAAAGGTGGCGCTACAAAGTATTAACTTAAGGGGGCTGAATAATTTTGCACGCCCAATTTTTCAGTTTTTGATTTGTTCAAAAAGTTTGAAATATCCAATAAATGTCGTTCCACTTCATGATTGTGTCCCACTTGTTGTTGATTCTTCACAAAAAAATACAGTTTTATATCTTTATGTTTGAAGCCTGAAATGTGGCAAAAGGTCGCAAAGTTCAAGGGGGCCCGAATACTTTCGCAAGGCACTGTAAATAAGATGTTTTATCTTATTTATTGTCATTAGAATGTCTTCTTTTTGAATAATACTGTTGGCAGTATGCAGTTATCCCTTCTCAGCTAGGGCTCAGTTACTTGGGGCCCAGAGAGGGGAGAGTTCAGGTTAGTCTTATCTGTGAATGTGTCTATAACTATTCTAATACCATGTGAAGGGATGGCGTGATTAAAGGGGAACCAGTCAGTTGGCTCCACAATGTCTGTGTGCCAGTCACTCCTCTCTGTGATCTTGTCCAGGAGTGGTTGTATTTGATATGGGAGTATCGATAATTGACAATTGATATATGCCATTGGAGGAGGTAATGTTTTGGTACTATGTTGTACCAAGAACGAGAAGTAGAACCTCATCTAAGAGAGCAAACTGAACAATAATTTATAGCTAATGCTGTCTGGCTATGGGATACTCCTATCTCAAGTAAAATCCTTCCTTTGTGCAGTTTTCCTAAGACCTGTGGTTTGTCATGTCGACTAGGGGGTGGATCTTTGCTGTAAAGGATCTCAGTTGCCATTATGTTGACACTCTCAGGGAATTAATTTATAGACACTGAAGTGATCTGAGAGTCACGGGGCTATGGTGAAGCTCATATAATTAAAGATGGACTTTATGATAATTCTGACGTGTGTGGTTTGCTCTCTCATGATTTGGTAATACAGGAAATTTCCACGACAAGTGATCTCCAGATTTGTCCTCGTCAACACTCACACCTGTGTTAAAGAGAGAATCACTGACATGATGTCAGCTGGGCCTTTTGTGGCAGTGCTGAAATGCAGTGGAAATGTTTTTTGGGGATTCAGTTCATTTGCATGGCAAAACGGGACTTGGCAATTAATTACAATTCATCTGGTCACTCTTCATAACATTCTGGAGTATATGCAAATTTCCATCATACAAACTGAGGCAGCAGACTTTGTGAAAATTCATATTTGTGTCATTCCCAAAACTTTTGGCCACGACTGTACAGTACCAGTCAGTTTGGACACACCTACTCATTCAAGGGTTTTTCTTCATTTTTACTATTCTCTACATTGTAGAATAATAGTGAAGACATCAAAACTATTATGGAATCATTTAGTAACCCAAAAAGTATTAACCTCTTGAACCTCTGGGGGCAGTATTTCATTTTTGGATGAAAAACGTTCCAGTTTTAAGCGCAATATTTTGTCACGAAAAGATGCTTGACTATGCATATAATTGACAGCTTTGGAAAGAAAACACTCTGGTGTTTCCAAATCTGCAAAGATATTGTCTGTGAGTGCCCCAGAACTGATGCTACAGGCGAAACCAAGATGAAACTTCAAACAGGAAGTGAGCAACATTTTTGAGGCGCTGTTTTCCATTGTCTCCTTATATGGCTGTGAATGCGCAAGGAATGAGCCTACACTTTCTGTCGTTTCCCCAAGGTGTTTGCAGCATTGTGACGTATTTGTAGGCATATCATTGGAAGATTGATCCGCCTGGTGTCCTTTGTCGAAATTGGTGCGTAATCTTCAGCTGCAAGCATTCTTCCATGTGATTCAGAGGTGAAACCAGACTTCCACGAACGATATATCATCGAAGAGATATGTGAAAAACACCTTGAGGATTGATTCTAAACAACGTTTGCCATGTTTCAGTCGATATTATGGAGTTAATTTGGAAAAAAGTTTTGATGACTGAATTTTCGTTTTTTTTTGGTAGCCAAATGTGATGAACAAAACGGAGCGATTTCTCCTACACAAATAATATTTTTGGAAAAACTGAACATTTGCTATCTAACTGAGAGTCTCCTCATTGAAAACATCCGAAGTTCTTCAAAGGTAAATTATTTTATTTGAATGCTTCTCTTGTTTTTGTGAAAATGTTGCCCGCTGAATGCTACGCTAAATGCTACGCTAGCTATCAATACTGTTACACAAATGCTTGTTTGCTATGGTTGAAAAGCATATTTTGAAAATCTGAGATGACAGTGTTGTTAACAGAAGGCTAAGCTTGAGAGCTAGCATATTTATTTCATTTCATTTGCGATTTTCATGAATAGTTAACGTTGCGTTATGGTAATGAGCTTGAGGCTGTATTCATGATCCCGGATCCGGGATGGCTAGTATCAAGAATTAAACAAATCGGGGGGATCACGTGACCCTTGAACGAGATGGCCGCATGAACTAAGAGCTCCGCACAAGTAGTTTCCAATTCCTAATCTTACCTCCACTCCAAGTTCACACTCATTTAGCTTTAGCAAGAAAAAGTCATGGCGGCTACAAAAGGCGACACTACAGGTGACATTTTTACCCGGACTCGAGTATTAGCGACGGAAAAAGCCTCCAAGAAGAAGCTAGCTTCAGAAAAAACTAGCGCCATTAGCCAGGAGCAAGAGAACCCGCTCCCCCACGAGGCACAACGAATGCCAACCTCGCACTCTGTCGAAGACATCCTTTCTGAGTTGAGATCCCAACGTACAGAACTAAACACTAAATTAGATGCCATTAATTCTCAGCTCAGAGCGATAGGGGGCAAGGTGACAATCCTGGAAAACGCTTTGCCTGACATCAACAACAAGATAACCATAAACGTGGGGCGCCTGGACGAGGCAGAGGGGCGAATCCTATCCATGGAAAACTTATTGACAGATGCCATGGAAACAATAGCATATGCTAAAAAGAAAATTGAGCATATGGAAGAGAAAACAGAGGACCTGGAAAACAGGGGGCGAAGGAATAATTGTGTTCTATTCAATCTGGGCGAAAAAGAAGAGGGAAACATGCCACTGATCCGCTACCTGCAAGACAAACTTCCCGAGTGGCTCCACCTGCCCACCGACAGGCCCATAGAACTCGAGAGAGCTCACCGAGCACTGAGGCCCCCACCAGCAGCCAGACAACCAGCGCGCCCAATCACCATACGTTTCCTGAGATTCACCGACAAGGAACGAGTCCTACAGGCGGCGAAAAACAACACCATCACAGTGGGAAACGCCAAACTCGCTTTACACCAGGACCTGTCAGCTGGAATACGCCGAAAGCGCCGAGAATTTGACGAAGTGAAGAAATACTCCATTGACCGAGGCATCTTCAGGGGATTCAAATACCCAAACGAGCTCAGGATTCTTCACCAGGGAGCCTTGCGACACTTCAAAACTCCCGAAGAGGCAAAACGTTTTTTGAAAGAAAATCCTGGCCAATGAGAAACAGACCAATGACTAAATTTGATTAATGCCATTACTAAAGGAGGTAAGACAACATATAGCCGATATCCAGAGATCCACCCCCTAAATGTCATTATAGCCGTCCAATTTATATTTATTGTCCTTTAACTGAGAGGGATGGGCTGTATAGCCTAACCTAGGCCTACTAATGTTTCAGCCTACTTTTATTTCCCTGTTTTTTTGTTGTTGCTATTATTACCTGGGGTTCCCTATGTCCCTTGGGAGAGGCATATGTAGGCTGGGCTATTGATTTTATTTTTCTCCCCTCTTTTACTGGGGTCTGGACGAGGGCAACTGTGTTATTTACTCAATGCGGGGTGGAGAGGATGAGGCATTTCTTTGGTGGGGAGAAGGAGACGTTGTGCGTTGCTAACTGTTCCCGGTTTTTGTTTTATTCGGAACACAGAATTGAGACTGAGCGGGGGGGTAATAGATCCAACGGGATGTGTCGAGTTGTTTGGGAACTCGGCTGGGGTGTTCAGAGATTATTATTTTATGTACACCATTTATTTTCCTTTTATGTGAACGCAGCTGTAATTACTATCCACTTTTACCCAGCGATGACTTGCACTAAAGTTCGATTACTGCTCGATGACGATGACTAGTACCTTAAATCTATTGACATGGAACTGCCATGGTCTAGGGCATGCAATAAAACGAAAAAAGATACTATGTGCTCTAAAAAAGGAAAAAGCAGACATTGCGCTATTACAAGAGACACACCTCTGTGATGCTGAACATGCCAAACTCCGCAGAGCTTGGGTGGGACAGGTGTATTTCTCATCTTTCAAATCAAACAGTAGAGGCACAGCCATACTTATCCATAAAAATGTTCCATTCATAATTGACAAAAACATATCTGATCCGGAGGGGAGATTTATTTTGATAACTGGGTAACTATATGGTCAACCAATTATGTTGTTTTATTATATTAAACATATACGCCCCTAACACAGATACTCCTGCCTTCATGTCAAAAATTATAACCCTGTTCAATGAGCATTGTGTCTCCTTTGGCGTGGTGGCCGGAGATTTTAATTGTACCCTTAACCCAACCCTAGACAAATCATCTCAAGTCCCCACCACAAATCCTAGATCTGCAAAGATGTTGAACTCTCTTACTAAAGAGATGGGACTGATAGATATCTGGAGAGAGAATAATAGCTCATCTATGGACTATACATACTACTCTAATGTCCATAACACCTACTCCCGTATAGATTACATTTTTATCCCAAAGAGTTTCATAAATTCAGCCACATGTACAATCGGACCCATAGCACTTTCAGATCACGCCTTTGTCCACCTCTGCTTTGACCTCTGCAAAAACATCCCGAGGTCAAAGAGCTGGAAATTCAACACCTCCATGCTATCAAATGACGAGTTCCATACATTGGTAACTACATGGATAGACAACTACACACAAGACAATAAAGACTCTCCTGTTTCTCCGGCCACAATGTGGGACGCTGCTAAAGCCACACTAAGAGGTCATCTAATTGCATATGCCTCCTCTAAGAAAAAAGCAATGGAAGCACACAGGCTAGATCTTGAGAGGGAGCTGGAATGCTGTGAAAAAATACGTAAACAATCCCTAGACAGCACCTCCTGGAGTCATCTTAAAGCAGCCAAAGCCAAACTGAATTTGGACTACACTCGGGAGATAAAAAAAAAAGTTTTCTTTACTAAACAGAAATACCATGAGTATAGCAATAGGCCCAGTAGATTGCTTGCTTATCAATTAAAAAAGGAGCAGTCAGAGCGTACAATCATGGCTATCCGAACAGCAGAGGACGAGGTCACATATGACCCAAAAAAGATCAATTTAACTTTTCATGATTTTTACTGCAAACTATGTACCTCTGAGAGAAAACACACAGAGGCAGAACTCCACTCTTTCCTAGAGGGAATCTCGCCACCTAAACTATCAGAGACCGACCAGGAAGATCTCAACTCCCCCTTCACTCCTGAGGAGATCCTGGAGGCAATTACCTCCATGCAACCTAATAAGTCCCCAGGCCCAGATGGATTCCCCAGAGAGTTCTACAAAGCTTTTTGGCCCCAGCTCAGCCCTATCTTCATGCCAATGCTGGAGGATTTTTGCAAAAACGAGTTCTCCCAGACTCAATGCACACAGCTCGCATTACAGTGTTGCTAAAAAAGGACAAGGACCCCCTATCCTGCTCGTCCTTCCGGCCCATAAGCTTGTTGGATTTCGACCATAAAATAATTACCAAATTGCTCGCCAAAAGACTAAACACTCTTCTTCCCAAAATAATAAAAGCGGACCAAACTGGATTTATTAGTGACAGATACTCTTCTGATAACATTCGCCGTCTTTTTGATATTATTGATCAAGTAAACGCACAAAAGACCCCTGTCCTGCTGGCTTCACTGGATGCTGAGAAGGCGTTTGACAGGATGGAGTGGAGCTTTCTGTTTTCAGTCTTAGAAAAGTTCAATATGGGCCCAAATTTTATTAAATGGATCAAATCATTATACTCTCATCCAAATGCCATGGTGACTACTAACGAACTGAACTCTGACAGATTCCCTCTGGAACGGGGCACAAGACAAGGGTGCTCGCTGTCCCCGCTGCTCTACTTGTTGGGGGCGGAGCCTCTGGCAGAGCTGATAAGGAGCAATCCAAGTATTATGGGTGTTTCTGCAGGTGGCCTGCAGCACAAGATTTCGCTTTACGCGGATGATGTTTTGCTCTACATATCCAACCCTGAGAAATCCCTCCCTCTCATTTTAGACACAATTGCTCAGTATGGCAAGTTTTCAGGTTATAAGATCAATTTTAACAAATCCACTGTCTGCCCTCTCAATATTACACTCACCAGCTCTATGAAGACACTTTGTCCTTTCCAATGGAAAACACACGGGTTTCAATACCTCGGGATCTTCATAACACCAGATCTGAATAGCCTTTTTAAGGAAAATTATCTTCCACTCCTGGATCGAATCAAGAACGATCTCCAAACCTGGATCTCCCTCCCAATTAGCTTAGTAGGAAGAATTAATGTAATCCGTATGAACGTCCTCCCTAGACTAAACTACTTATTTCAGATGCTCCCATGCTATCTCCCAGTTTCCTTCTTCAAAACAACTAACCAAAGCATCACCAAATTTATATGGGGCAATAAAAAACCTAGGATCAAGTTTTCCACTTTATCAAAACCTGAATCTAAAGGTGGTCTTGCCCTTCCCTCCCTTCAACTGTACTACTGGTCTGCCCAAATCCGCAGCATGCTAACATGGATCACAAACAGACAAGAGTCAACGTGGATTCAGATAGAAGCCCAATCCTGTGGTTCTTAAGCTCAATTATATTCATTAATAACTTTAGTGAAGTGGGCAACATAGCCAAAACCTTTGCGATTTACAGCACCCTACTAGCGTGGAGGGACTGTAAGAAATACCTGGGCATTTCCTCCCAAATATGTTCTCACTCGCCTATAGTAGGCAACCCAGACTTGCCAAAAGCCCTAAGGGATGCCAACTTTAATCTTTGGCATACTCTAGGAATCAGGACCTTTTCAGACCTATTTCATCAGAAAACCACTACACTGAAATCCTTTCAAGAGCTCTGCAGTGAATTCGATGTGCCAAGATCCCATTTTTTTAAATATCTTCAAATTAGACATGTAATTTCCTCATTTACCTCCAAGAGGAGGTTTAGAACTCAGTTGAATGAAGTTGAAACCCTTCTTGTCACAGCACAATCCATTAAAGGCAAAATATCTTACATCTATAGACTATAGCTCCTCCTTTACTCCTTTGAAAATAATCTGGGAAAAGGACCTTGGTCTGACTATCAGTGATGAGTTATGGGCGGAGGTTTGCGACAGTGTATACTGCTCCTCTACCAGTGTAAAAATGAAAGAATCTAATTACAAATTTTTGTACAAATTTTATTATACTCCTTTGAGACTCCATAGAATGAAAACAGATATGTCTCCTAACTGTAAAAGATGTACCTCTGAAAGTGGAACCTATATGCATGTATTTTGGAGCTGTAGGGAGATTGCCAGATTCTGGCAATCTGTACATACTGCTGCACAGAAAATACTAGATGTACAGTTTGATATGACCCCGTGTATCTATCTTCTTAATGCCCAGCAGGACTTTGTTCTTGATCCTGACAGAGAAAATTTGCTTATGACTATTACATACTTTGCTAAGAAATGTATTCTTCTATTGTGGGCCTCTAATACCCCTCCTACATTTAAAATGTGGATTGACCAGATTGTTGACTTTCTTCCTCTTGAAAAGCTCACTTATGACCTCCACAAGAGACAGCCCAAGTTTGATAGACTCTGGTCTCCACTATTCAACTATATTTCAAACTGGACAGAGTGAACGGGGTGACTAGGGAAATGCGCAGATACATGTTGTGTAAGGTACTGTAAAACCTAAAAACGAATTATTGGCCCGTCGTCTCAGCGAATGCTTGAAATAGCTGATAAGAACCTTGATAGTGCTGCTGCAACTTTTTTTTTTTTTTTTGTGTGTGTTTTTATTTTAATTTAGTTTTTGAGTACGTGTGCGTAGGTGTGTGTGTGTATGTATATGTGCGTATGTATGTACGTACGTATGTATGTATGTACATATATATGTACCAAGGAAAATATATAGATTAAGAAAAATAAATGCTTTTATTTGACTTTATCATTCATTTTAATTGTATTTTTATTTTTTCAAAAGTATTATTATTTTTTAATTTAATTTAATTTTTTAAAGCCTGTCACATCTGTGAATGTGGAATGTGTTTTGTTGGTTGATTGAAAAACAAGAAAACTTAATAAAACTTTAAATTGAAAAAAGAATTAAACAAATCAAAATATATTTTATATTTGAGATTCTTCCAAGGAGACACCCTTTGCCTGGATGACAGCTTTGCACACTCTTGGCATTCTCTCAACTAGCTTCATTCATGAGGAATGCATTTCAATTAACAGGTGTGCCTTATTAAAAGTACATTTGTGGAATGTCTTTCCTTCTTAATGCGTTTTAGCCAATCAGTTTTGTTGTGACAAGGTATGGGTGGTATACAGAATTTGGTAAAAGACCAAGTCCATATTATGGTAAGAACAGCTCAAATAAGCAAAGAGAAATGACAGTCTATCCTTACTTTAAGACATGAAGGTCAGTCAATGAGGAAAGTCAATGAAGTTTCAGTCAATGAAGTTTCTCCAAGTGCAGTCGCAAAAACGATCAAGCGCTATGATGAAACTGGCTCTCATGAGAACCGCCGCAGGAAAGGACGACCCAGAGTTACCTCTGCTGCAGAGGATAAGTTCATTAGAGTTACCAGCCTGATGATGAAATGGGTCATTTCTTTTTCTCAAAGAAATATGGCAAAAGTCTTAGCAGCCAAGTCAAAATTAGAAATTGATGAACAGAATTATAGAACTTTGCGTAATTATGCAGTTAAATTGAATCAAAAGGAAAAAAAAGTTATTTTACAACAATGCTTTTATTGATTGTAAAAATGATTCTGAAACGGTATGGAACACAGTTAAGGGCTTACTTGGTACATCTATCTCATCATGCCCATCTAGTGTGGAGGTTGACAGGAGAATAATAACAAAACCAGTTGGTATTGACAATCATTTTGCAGATTTTTTTACACAGAAAATTAAATCATTGAGCAACAATGTAGACATATATTCTTCCAAACAAGCTATTGTCCAATGGATTGATGATCATATTATGAGCAAGAAGATCTGCTCTTTTAGTCTACAAACGGTGTCAGTGGAGGAGGTGTTAAACCTAAACCTGTTTGCAAATGTATGGAAGCATGCAAAACTGTGTCCTATTCCGAAAGACAGCAAAAAAAACATTACTCCTGCCAATAGTCGACCAATTAGTCTACTCCCTACACTCAGTAAGATATTGGAGGGTATTGTGAGTAGACAAATGTGAGAGTACATGGAAAAGAATCTGATTACAGCCAATCAGCATGCTTATCGCAAAAAACATTCCACTACCACTGCATTGGTTGACATGACTGACCAGTGGCTCAATGCTATGGATAATGGCAAATTTGTAGGTGTACTATTTTTATATTTCAGTGCAGCATTTGATTTAGTGGATCATGAAATAATTTTGACAAAATTAATGCATTATGGTTTTAAGTGACAGGAAACAGTCCACCTATATCAATGGTTAATTTTCTTCCCCTAATGTGTTAAACTGTGGAATACCGCAGGGCAGATGCCTTGGGCCACTTCTTTATTTAATATATACCAACGACCTTCCATATGCCTTAGTTGAAACTCAATCTACTATATTTGCAGATGATACTACAATTTTATGCAAGACAATCGGTTCAACAGGTACAGCAGGCTTTACAAGGAGATTTGGAGAATATCAGGAAGTGGGTTTGCCAAAACAAACTTGTTTTAAACATCAAGAAAACCAAAGTTATGTTGGTCTGTTCAACCAGGAAAAGGCCAAAACAGCATGGGATACAATTAAGTATGGGAGGAGTACAAATTGAAGAAGTGGCAGAAACCATGGTCATGGTCGTCTCAAATAACTAATCTATGTAAAAAAATAAAATTAAAACAGCATGCATAATCAGAAGGATAGCTAAATATTTACCAGGAAAAATTATTCAGTAAATAACACAAGCATTAATTGAGAGTCAGGTGAACTACTGTTCGGTGGTCTGGGGAAATGCATCATCAAGTGAAGTTAGGAGGCTGCAGAATGCACAGAATAAAGCAGCAAGGATTGTTTTAAGGTGGAGATATGGTTCTTCTGTTGCAGTCATGCGCAGTGTTCTTGGTTGGTCATCAATCGACAAGGTAATTGAAAAAAACATTATTTTATTTTATAATATACATAATTTATAACGGCTAAGTTCTATTCACAAAGGTATTCAGTTGGTAAGAGACAGACATTCCGTAAATACTAGGAATAGATTGTCCACCATCTATGCGTTATCCAGACAGAAGAGAGAAATAGGCAAAAGAACATTTAGATTTAGAGCAATACAGAAATGGAATAAATTAACTGAGCAAACTAGAAACCTTTCAATATATACATTTAAACATTATTTTAAAACAATTTAAATATAGTATATAAAAATGATGTGGGACTATAGTAGATGAAGAATCAATATTTTTTAGATTGAGTATTTATTGGGTCATTACGCTAGTATATTATATATGTTTGTAATAGTGTGTTATATGTATATATATATATATAAAAGCATTCCAAGTAAAGCTGGTTGAGAGAAAGATAAGAGTGTGCAAAGCTGTCATCAAGGCATATATTTTGATTTGTTTAATTCTTTTTTGGTTACTACATGATTCCATATGTGTTTTTTCATAGTTTTGATGTCTTCAATATTATTCTACAATGTAGAAAATAGTAAAAATAAAGAAAAACTCTGAAATGAGTAGTGGTGTCTAAACTTTTGACTGGTGCTGTATATATATTTTTTCATCATATATCATCATCATATCTTCAAATAATATTTTTGCAGGAATCTCCTTGCGAATGATTTTGCCGAAGATTGTATCACCCCCGGGCTGGGCATGTTTCTATACTGAACAAAAATATAAACCAATATGCAACAATTTCAAAGATTTTACTGAGTTACAGAGGAAATCAGTTAATTTAATCTATGGATTTAATCTATGGATTTCACATAACTGGGAATACAGTTATCGATAAATAAAATGCAATTGTGTTTGTTATCCATAGCTTATGACTGCCCATACCATAACCCGACTGCCACCATGGAGCACTCTGTTCACAACATTGACATCAACAAACCGCTCACCCACACAACACCATACACATGGTTTGGTCTGCGCTTGTGAGGCCGGTTGGATGTATTGCCAAATTCTCTAAAACGACGTTGGAGGCGGCTTATGGTGGGGAAATGAACATTAAATTATCTGGCAACAGCTCTGGTGGACATTCCTGTTCAGCATGCCAATAGCACGCTCCCTCAAAATTTTAGACATCTGTGGCATTGTGTTGTGTGACAAAACTGCACATTTTAGAGTGGCCTTTTATTGTCCTCAGCACAAGCTTCTTGATATGCCACACCTGTCAGGTAGTTGGGTCATATTCGAACAGGAGAAATGCTCACAATCAGTGATGTAAACAAACTTGTGCACAACATTGTAGAGAAAGAAGCTTTTTGTGGGTATGGAACATTTCTGAGATCTTTTATTTCAGCTCATTAAATAGGGGGACCAACACTTAACATGTTGCGTTTATATTTTTGTTTCGTGTACATTATCTCTAAAACACTTACTTTTTAGAAAGAAATTGTTGAAATCGTCAAATATCAGTTGGAAAGGTACAAGGTTGGGGTAAATTCCATTTCCAATTCCAGTCAATTCAGGAATTCTCTGAAATTCCAATTCTCTTCAATGCTTTTCAATGAGGACAATTTGGAATTGAAACGTGGTTTACTTTCTGAATTGACTGGAATTGAAATGGATTTGACCCCAACCCTGGGAAGGCAACATAATCAGACTGGAGAAATCCAGTCTGTTTGTGCTAACATTTCACTCCTTGCCACTCCATGTCCTGCCAAACATGATGACTTCTCCAGTCTAATTATCTTCTAGATGTGTGAACTTGTTGGTGAGGGTGAATAAAAAACAAACACCACAGCTCATATAATTTGAGAGTACATGTGTGTGGTATTTATAGTGATCAGCAGCTGAGGACTCTACCAGGAGCAGGTTTGGAGGAAGTGGAGAGGGAGGCATCTATTGGCCCGATCGATTTTTCCATTGGTAGGAATGAGAGGCACGCCAAATTGCCTCCCATGTGCACCCAGCGAGCAAGACAGAGGGCATTGACACAGCAACCTAAAGAGCTCACCTCTCACTCAGAGCAATGCTAACATTAGCAGCAAGTCCAACTGCCCATTCACAATCAATCAACTAAATTCTGATGATATAAACCCCCGTTATAACACTCAAATGTACTGTCATAAGACATGTATGTTCACCTGACACACACACACATCTAGTAATACCACAAAAATCCCTAATATTGAGTCACATTATTCCACTTGTAGTGGACAAGTGAAGTCAGAGCAGCCAGGGTTAGTGTGTGGGTTCATCTGGCTGGTGGCCACTCAGACTGTCCCACCACAGACATGTGGGTCAGTGTGCTACGCAGTAGAGTTGTGGGGCCATCTCACTGCGTTAGTGTTTCCATGGCATTACAGGCTATGACAATGTACTCAAACTTAGTGTGATGACATGTGGGTGTGAAAAGTTCTGCTGCTGGCACAGATGTCACACTATGGAAGGTGGGATCTTTCTTTCACGCATACAAACTGTCTTTTCCCCATTCTCCCTCATATACATGCAGAGAGACAAGCGCATATAGTACAGTAGTGATGCTAAATAACGTCCCATACATGTAGCCAACAAAATGTTCATACAGGAGATAATATCCTCTTACACATTACATGACGAAAAGTATGTGGACACCTGCTCGTCGAACATCTCATTCCAAAATCATTAGCATTAATATGGAGTTGGTCCCCCCTTTGCTGCCTAAACTGCCTCCACTATTCTGGGAAGTCTTTCCACTAGATGTTGGAACATTGCTGCGGGGACTTGCTTCCATTCAGCCACAAGAGAATTAGGGAGGTCGGGCACTGATGTTGGGCGATTAGGCCTGGCATTCCAATTCATCCCAAAGGTGTTTGATGGGGTTGCATTGGGGTAGGTAGTGTTCTCCTGGCATCCACCAAATCCAGATTTGTCCGTCTGACTGATAGTGAAGTGTAATGCATCACACCAGAGAACGCGTTTCCACTGCTCCAGAGTCCAATGGCAGCAAGCTTAACACCACTCCAGCCGACACTTGGCACTGCGCATGGTGATCTGGCCAGTACAGTACTGTAATACTGTAATATATTCCATTTACTAGTGCCATGTCTTGCTAGTGCCATGCTCTTATGAACTGAGCCACATACAGGACCACTACAATACATAAGTACAATACAATACTGTAAAATACAATACATATTACAGTACAGGTGGGAGATATATGATTGTCATCCCCATGAGCGTACCATGCTCCTTCAGGCCATGAATGAGTCATGTAATGACATCAATCCAGGCTTCGTCAGGCTTGGATTCTCCATGCCAAAAGGTTTTTCCCCAGATGCATGAACAATGAGTACATTTACTGCGATGTCGATGAGAACCAATGGCCAAATGCTCAAGACAGGCCTGATGCAAACTAATGCTTGCTAAATGTTATGTTTCTTTCATTTGATTACAGTACACCTATGTTGGAATTATATCTGAACAATACAGATATTCTTTTCATCGATTGTGAAAGATCACACATGGGATAGAAATGATTGAAATTTGATGTTCAGTCAATTTCAAAAGATAGTGCAAGTGTATTGTCTAATGTGAAAACAGTACTGTAGTATATTATATTCAAAGGGCATTTTGAAACATGTATATCTATCTATTGGATTAACTAGCTGTGACGAAGGCCGCGAGGCCGATACGTTAGCTTATTAAATATCAGTGATACTACCAAGAGCAGTGTGCGGTTTCCTTTTTCCATTAACTAGCTGTTAAAATAACTACATTGAGAAGATATTAATATGTTGTGTTTTGATGATTAAATAAATGTTCACATAGTATTTGACAGTACATTTATATGTTGGATGAATGGTTGGGTGGTGAAAGATGCATTCAAACGAAATAAATGCACAATAACACGCTTTATGAGACTTGCCCTGTTACAAGTGTTACCAGTTTGGAGTTTTGTTTTAAGAAAATGCACCACATACTTTTGAAAATAGCACCAGTGACTGAAAAAAACATTCATTTTATATACAGTATATCGTTCCTGTTTGTGTGTGTGTGTGTGTGTGTGTGTGTGTGTGTGTGGATGCATGTGGAAACTCCTGAGTGACATGCAGCTGCTTCTTCAGCAGAAAGCTTGCAACACAGGAAGTCAGACCGAAGAGATGTAATCCACCACTTCTCAATAACCCAACGTTCCTTTTACACAACATCCTGTGTACACAGTGCCGTTCTGAAAAAGCTCACTTTAAAAATCCCTTAATATATAAGCAGAATACAGGTTGAGTCAGGCAATCACATGGTTGTGGTTGTGTGATATGAGTGCTATTGAGGACCATGTGTCTCACCTGTGTGACATGTGTGACCTTCTCTGTGACGTCTCGGTGGCGGTCCTTTACTTTGCTGGGAGCGATGATCTCGATCTCAGTGGGTGAGGGCGGTCGCAAGAGGTCGGAGGCGAAACTGAGTGTGAGGGGGTTACGAGTGCTGGTCCTGCGTCGCATCAGGTCCGAGTCTGAGGTGGAGCTCAGAGTACCGGCCTTCAGGTCTGCACACAACAACACTCATCTCTCATTACTGTGTCTCTATCTACTTTCAACGACTAGTTTACATATTATATTATCATTCAAATCCTTTATTTAAACTGCAAGTAACACATTCAGAACTAAAAATATAATGTGTTATAATGCAATTTCCATTCCTCTAGGTGAGAAACATCTTGGTTTATACTGAGCAAAGCATCTGAGTGAGAAAGACACAGAGAGAGTTCATTATCTGTTTCACTTGTTCTGGCAATGTAAACATATGTTTCTCATGCCAATAAAGACAATTAAATTGAATTGATAGAGTAATGAAATGAGAGGGAGTGTGTTAATGCATTGCGGGGATGCATGTATTCCTCTAAATTATTTCCCTGGGGTAGATGGGAAGTCCACAGCCCCACACTCCATAGCCCATAGTATTAGCTGTTTGATGAGTAAAGGATGGCCTCTGAGTGACTGGGACTCCTATAGACCTGGCATACACACACACACACACACTCACACACTCACACTCACACACACACACACACACACACACACACACACACACACACACACACACACACACACACACACACACACACACACACACACACACACACACACACATAGGCTATAGGTTAGAGACATTGATTAGTGACCCTGCTGCTGCACATGCTCAGTGCTTGAGGAATTGGAGTGAAGATTTGCATTTTCTAGAGAACAGAATACCTCCAACAGGCCCAGGTAGCTTTGGCTTGGTTTGTTTTGATTCAGATGGAGCTGTAAGAGGAGACAGCCACATTTCTTCCTGTCAGAGGGGGTACAAAAATGGCAACAGACGTCTGGGTACACACACACACGAACTCACTGCTGTTGGAGCGTGGGTCTCCTGGTCGGCCCGACTCGGCCCTCATGCTGCCGAGGTCATCCAGGGAGGAAGCTCTGCGGAGGCTGCCGACAGTCTCTCTGGAGCGGCTCCGGGGCAGGACCGTCCTGGGGAAGGCTGCACTGGAGAAGGGGCTGCTGGGGAGGAAGGGCACGCTGGGTTCCAGCCGCTCTGACAATAGGGACAGCAGTTTGGGGGAGTAGTGGCTTGCAGGCTGGGAGAACTCGTGGTCCTGCTCTATCAGCGCCTCTGTCTCAGACTGCATGTAGCTCTCCTTGGACGGGATACGGAACTCTTTCAGAGGGATCTCTTCACTGTTGGGCTGAATTAGGGAAGGAGGAAGAGGACAATCATAGGTTAAATATTGTACTAGATTTCTACTTACTGCTAAATGTATGTGACTGAAGCTATATTCATTACAAAACATAAGAGATACAGGAACTGAGATAATCAAGATATATTATATGTAAGGTCATATTTAGATGAGTACTGTGTGTATAGAACTGTGTGTGTATGGGAGTCTCTGGCCACCTTACCTGTGGGTAGTCCACCACCACCCCCCCAAACTGGTCTTTGGCGAGGGAAGACCGACGCATTGCACGTACCAATGGCAGTCTCAACTTCAGCCTGCGACTCTGCCCTGAGAAACCACAGAGTGCTTATACATACACTTTACATAAATACACCTACAGTACCAGGAGGTAGTCACATTCTGTATGTTATAACACAGCTACATTCAACATGGCATCAACAGGTTGATGCAGACAGACAGGCAGACAGACAGACAGTATCACACACACACTTCCACACTGACCTGCCCATACCCAGCCCTGGGCCACCCTCTGTCTCAGACCTGGTTTCTTGAGGGAGGGGTCAATGATTTCCTGGAAGTTGAGGATGAACATGATGACCTGTCCCTCTGCTTTCTTCACAGGAACAACATCAATCAGACAGGGCCTGCAGGTCCCTGCAGGGGGGAGAGACATAACATTGTAAAGCTGCTAATGGCCATCCGAACCTGGGCTCAAAGCTAACTAAGTAGACTTCAGGACAGCTCAAGTAACTATAAATATTCTTTAATCTTATCTGACTGTGCTCTCTTTAACACTGAACACATTTAGACTCAGAGTATCAGGTTTCATGGTTGGTGGGCTGTTACTGCCATCTCATTTCAGTTTTATGTGGAGAGGCCTTTTTAAACAGCAGTACAGTCTTGTAGTTTCTTTCCATGACTGGATGTTTTCCCAGGGCATTTATGAGACCTTCCTTTCTGTTCAAGTGAAGCCAGGGTGAGGGCTGTCAACATGTCCTAGCATAGGAGAAACAGATAGACGGGGGATGCAGAAAATTAGATATAGAGGGAGATAGAGAATAAGACCAATCAAAACGTATACAGACTGTAGGAAGAGGGGAGGGAGAGAGCGGGCGAGAGGGAGAGCTAGAGAAAGAGAGAGAGAGGAAGAAAGACAGCAAGAGAACTACAGAAGAGAGGGGAATAGAGTGGCATATCAATCATAGTACTGAGCGATTAGTGCTTTTGAGGTGCATTCTTCTGTCTCTTCTGTAGTAGGCGTAAATTAAACACAGACAGAACAAGTTGATGTGCAATGGATTATAGTCATTGTAGTTAATTACCATGCTTTATGCTCTAAACTATGTAGAATATTGGCTTGTTCGGAACTACAACCCCCTACAACAAGTTCTTGAAATGTTCCGCATTGACCTCTGCAGCAGAGGTAACTCTAGCTCGTCCTTTCCTGCGGAAGTCCTTACGAGAGCCAGTTTCATCATAGCACTTCATGGTTTTTGCGACTGCACTTGAAGAAACGTTGAAATTTTCCTCATTGACTGACATTCATGTCTTACAGTAATGATAGACTGTTGTTTCTCTTTGCTTATTTGAGCTGTTCTTTCCATAATATGGACTTGGTCTTTTACCAAATAGGGCTATATTTTGCAACTGATTGGCTCAAACGCATTAAGAAGTAAAGAAATTCCACAAATTAACTTTTAACAAGGCACACCTGTTAATTGAAAGGCATTCCAGGTGACTACCTCATGAAGCTGGTTGAGAGAATGCCAAGTGTGCAAAGTTGTCATCTCAAATATAAAATATATTTTGTTTTGTTGAACACTTTTTTGGTTACTACATGATTCCATATATGTTATGTCATAGTTTTGACGTCTTCCCTATTATTCTACAATGTAGAAAATAGTAAAATAAAGAAAAACCCTTGAATGAGTAGGTGTGTCCAAACCTTTGACTGGTACTGTAGGTAGAAGCTTACGAATAACATTTTGGGTGAGTTTGGACATTTACAAGTGTATGTGAATGAGAGACATTGTGCAAATGAACAAAGTTTGACGCATGCTTGTTTGAAGGACGAACAGTACTGGCTCTGGAGCAGCATGTGTACACGCTGTGTCTGTGTGGAGTCCGGAGTCGCTAGGGCAACGGACCTGCCTGTTCTGCTCTGAGAAAATGGGGGTGGAGATGGGCCGAGAACAGAGAGGAGAAAAAAAGATAGCAGTGGCAGTTGTACAGATAACTCATCCAAAGGGCTTTGACTTCTCAAACTTGGCAGAAAGCTAACACAATATGATGCCCCGTCACCTTATTAATTCAGCACTTACTTAGAAACTGTGCATTCGGAAAGTATTCAGACCCCTTCACTTTTTCCACATTTTGTTACGTTACAGCCTTATTTGTCCTCATCAATCTACGCACAATACCCCAGAATGACAGAACAAAAACTTGTAGCAAATTTATTAAAAATAAAAAAGTGAAATATCCCATTTACTGTACATAAGTATTCAGACCCTTTACTCAGTACTTTGTTGAAGCACCTTTGGCATTGTTGACCTTCAATATAAAACACAACCTCGTCAATACACAGATGGACTCACCTGTTCCTGCTTACTCCCATTGTGCTATAACACGAACAAACATGTGACTGGCTCAACTGTTCTGGGGAACTACTAAGTCTCATAGTGTAAAATAATGTGACAGGTGAAAAGAAGAACACAATCTGCTTTATCTCCTAACGCTCTCCTAACATATTGCACAGGTTGACTGCAGGTATTTACCTAAAAAACAGACACAAATATTACAATTTATTGAAAGACTTCAAAGAAACAGTTTCAAAGGTATTGACGGTATTGAAAAACCACTGCCCAAGCCTAATTGATTCCCATTCAAAATCCTATTTTCCCTAACCCCTAAACCTAACCCTTAACTAAACCCTAACCCTAACTCCAATTTAACCTAATCATAATTGTAACCCTAACCCTAACCCCTAAGCCTAAAACAGCCATTTTCATTTTGGGGACTGGCAAAATGTTCTCGGAGTAATGTTCCCAGGAAATGTCCTTGTTTTACACTCACACACACACATTAACAAACAAACACATGCATTCAGTGATTGATCAATTAAGATCAATCAAGTACAACAATATAATGCATTTTTATTGTGTATGATGAATTGTACCCATTTACAATTCATTCGTGCTTGTGTGGGCACCTGCGTTCATGACTGTATGCATTACTGGGATACAAAATAAATAGATGTTCAGTGGATTTGAGCTGGCACACTGACAATATTTCCATGACAACAAGCTCTCCGACACAGCACTTCTCATGCCCAAATGACCAACGTAACGGCATTGTGTCTACAGCCTCACTAGCCAGGTCTGTTTGCTTGTCCCTCTGTCCTTTGCAGGGGTCGCAAACAAACTGGAAAATAATGACATTTTTAAGGAATAGAATCAGAACCAGACCAGGGAACGAAAGTGATCTATATTGTTCTGGAACAGAACCATTATTTAAAATAAAAAAATGCAACAAAGCGCCTATGCAAAGCTCTCCCTCTGTCAATCATTAACTTCTTCCAAAGTCTGCCAGGTGAAAATCTTTGCCAGAGTGTGTGCGTGTAGTCTATCTGCCCCTTAGAAGTATAGCTGTAGCCTGCGGACATTACAGACATAATCTACAAGATAGGGAGAGAGATGTTTTATTACAGAAGAATGGATTAACTTTTTCAACGCTAGTTAGGGATCCTATAGTTCACATTAGATTTATAAACTATAAAAAGGTAAGATGTGTTTTTAATTCAGGTGCCGCTCTGCATACACAAGCTTGTTGGCTAGCCAGCTACTCTGGTCCAACGTTAAGCCAACTCTGAAGTTCAAAGACATTCAAAATTCTACCCTAGAAACCGCTCCTCCGTAGGTATAAATCTGTGGGCCTCCTCCTCCACCCTCTCTCGCTGTCTCCCCACTCGCAAAATTTCAGTTGCATCTCACGCCCTACACTTGTCTTTCCATAACGCATGTGAACAACTCACTGAGCTATAGCGTGCCAGCTCTATAGCAAGCTTGTAAGGGGTGCGTAACCGGTGGCAGGGAAGTCAGACGCAGGAGAGCAGAACTTGGTAATAGCCGGAGCAGTTTAATCGCAAAACCAACGGCATAAAAAATAACAAGATATTGGGTACAAAAACCCGTCGTGCACCAATCAACACGTGCACAAGCACTTACAATAAACAATCCCACACAAAGACATGGGGGGAAACAGAGGGTTAAATACACAACAAGTGATTGAGGGAATTGAAACCAGGTGTGAGGAAAAACAAGACAAAACACATGGAAAATGAAAAGTGGATCGATGATGGCTAGAAGACCGGCGACGCCGACCGCCGAGCACCACCCGAACAAGGAGAGGACCCAACTTCGGCGGAAGTCGTGACAAAGCATCTCTATCCATACTGCATGATTGGAAAAGTAATTTAATGTTGAGTTAAATGGAAAATAAATAAAGGTTTAAAAAGGAACAGGAAGTAACGATATAAACAGGTACTTTGGGGAGGTTGAACCGGTTCAGAACTGTAGTTTGCTGGTCGGAACAGTGTAACGAAAAATATTATATATGGTTCTGTTCAGAACAAAACAATTGGAAAATAATTTTGGTTCCAACCCCGGGCCCTGTGTACATGTACAAGAGACAAAACACAGGAGCATTCAAGTATTTTTATTTTTTTAATAAAACAAAATCACAAAAGTAGTGCACTGGGCCTTTACTTGTCCTGTATTAGCGGACCTATATAGTCTTCCGTAGAGCGTGCAAAAAATAAATAATCTGCACCCCCCCTATCCTCCTGCAGCACCCCCACCCCCAAACTACTTAGTGCAGCTATGCACAGGATGGGAATGGGGAGTGGGGATGTCACGCCCTGATCTGTTTCACCTGTCTTTGTGATTGTCTCCACCCACCTCCAGGTGTCACCCATCTTCCCAATTATTACCAGGGTATTTATTCCTGTGTTCTCTGTTTGTCTGTGCCAGTTTGTCTTGTCAAGTCAACGAGCGTGTTTTTCTGTGCTCCTGCTTTTTCTTGTCTCCTATTTTCTAGTCCTCCTGGTTTTGACCTTTTGCCTGCCCTGACACTGAGCCCGCCTGCCTGACCATTCAGCCTGCCCTGACCTTGAGCCTGCCTGACTCCCTGTACCGTTTGGAACTCTGACCTGGTTCTGAACTTTTACCTGTCCTCGACCTGCCCTCTTGCCTGCCCTTTGTTGTTTAATAAATATCAGAGACTCTAACCATCTGCCTCCTGTGTCTGCATCTGGGTCTTGCCCTGTGTTGTTATAGGGGATGAATAAACATGTTGCAGGTGAGATAAGCAGGCCAAGACAGCTCCACCATGTCCACTCCCCAGACAGATAAATTAGTAGAAGAGAGTTCACTGAGTCTGCAGCAGCTGGCTCCACATACTGTAACACTGCATCATACAGAAGCATTATATAAAAGTGAGAGGGAGACAGCCATGACACTTGGAGGGACCAAAATATTCTGTATGTGACCTTTACAGCACTCCCCACTATAAAGAAGGGGAGTAATGTTGTCACTTTGACTCTCTTGCTCTTTCCATCTCTTTCTCTCAGTCTAACCCTCCACCTTCTCCTTACCTTCTTTGTTGTAGTAGAGGATCTCCACCTTGCGCTCCTCTGACCCTAGCAGGGCCTGTGCCAGCTGTGCCAGGGCAGTCTTCATGGTGCCAGGCCCCACCAAGAACTGGCAGGTGCAGGACTGCTGCATGATCTCTGCCCGCGAGAAGCCAAACATCTGGCAGAAGCCCTCGTTACAGTAGATAATGCCACAGTTCTTCATCTGAGCGTTGGCTATCAGAAACTTACGATCTGGGAGGAAACCAAGGCGAGAGTCAGAGCAGATATGAAAATGTACAATTATAATTGAAGGCTTATTACATCAAATGCAATATGCAAAATCGGACAATCAAAGTTTATCCAATTTCAGAAACATTCAGTTATCATAATCAGGTGATGATCATTTCAAGGAGAAGTCTCTCAATCAGATCCAATTCAAGTCTGGATTGTGTTCATTTCAGTATCGCATTCAACTAATCACATTCACCTCAACATCAAGTAGAAATTGGAGTAATCAAGTCTGTCCCTCTGCGGCACAAATCATATCAGTGCAATGATTCAAGATGGCCCCAGAGGGACTAATACGGAGCAGCTGGACTCAGCAGTGACAGTCCGCAATCAAGATTATAATATACTGCAATAGGTTTCAGCTGTCCTTACCTAGGTTCATGAGTGTGGCTATTGTCTCCAGAGCTAATGACAATTGCCTTCGAAGTCACATCAGCTACACTGATATTGTCGTACAGCGTGATATTCAATCAGTACAGTTTATGTTGAAAAGCTGCTCAAACATCTGTGCCTCTGACTCTGTCTCTACTCCTCTTTTTATCCCCTCGTGAAACTGAGTTACACAACTCTCATTCTTCCCCATTTAAACAAATATGAGGAGAGCGATTTGGAGCTTCACCCAGAAAACGCAGAACCCCTTCCCCCTCCTTGCTGCTCTGTGTAGAGTAAATAGGTGAGGTCGTTTGGTGGAAAGTACATCCAATCCTAAGTCATTATCAATGCCTCAGAACACAGACACCCAGACTCAGATTGTTGCTAAGCAGCAGTGGTTTGGCACACGCATCACCCGGCAGGGTGCTTACGCACGCACACACGCACACAGAGATAAGGAAGACATCAGTTTGATGGGACTTATCGGTCTGTCTCTGAGGACCCCTCTGCAGAGAGCTTTGAAAATCCCAGAGTAACACAATTAATTCCGAAATGTCACCTGCCAGCACAGCAAATTAAACAGGCTGAAATCCTTTAACATGAAATTGAGGTGAAAAGTGGAACATTGCATCTTCTCTCTTTAATGTGGAGAGGGTTATTTTGAGCCGTACCCCTGTGGTCAACAGACTGCCTTCACACTGTGACTGAAGAACACTGACAGTGACAGGCACAGTAGTCACAGTCAGACTTACAGTAGCATAGAGATAGGCCACTACTGAGCTAGGTTATAGGCCACTACTGAGCTAGATTATAGGCCACTACTGAGCTAGGTTATAGGCCACTACTGAGCTAGGTTATAGGCACTACTGAGCTAGGTTATGGGCTCTACTAAGCTAGGTTATAGGTCACTACTGAGCTAGGTTATAGGCCACTACTGAGCTAGGTTATAGGCCACTACTGAGCTAGGTTATAGGCCACTAATGAGCTAGGTTATAGGCCACTAATGAGCTAGGTTATAGGCCACTACTGAGCTAGGTTATAGGCCTCTGCTGAGCTAGGTTATAGGCCTCTATTGAGCTAGGTTATAGGGCTCTACTGTAATTGAAGTTCAGTGCTAATCAGAGCCATTCCTCTTTTTTAAACAACTGGATTTCTTCTTTGCTGAATGGATCAATAATGTTTTGTTTGAGTGGGTTGCAAAGAAATTCTGGGGCAGTTTCTACGGTACCATTTAATTCAAGACAAAAGCACGAAAACGAAGAGGCACTGTGGGTGTAAAGCGTGCTGTGATGTGCTGCGTAAGGTCCTGTTCAAGAAGGATATCACTCAGTTATATGCACTAACAGAGTGTGTAGTAGTGGTTAGTGGTCACATGCAAACTCTGTAAATCAAAGACATTATGTACAGTTTCTATCAGGATCCAGTGGTCTGACCAGTTTAAGAACGGAGAACATGTTAACTCATGCAATATAATCTAGTGCAGCATGTGAATTCATGCAACATGTGGAAAACATAGGCAGGTGCAAAGACATACTAAACACACAAACCTATAGTATTAACATGACAATTTGGCATATTCAGCACATGCATACGGACAATTTGAACTGTAAATCAAATGTGGAGATAGGAGTATCGCCAGAGGCAGGCGGGCAGGCAGACAGACAGACAGACAGACTTAAACTGAATCATCTGCTTGATTACAGAAACAGCCTTGTAGCACTCATATTAGGATCAATAGAAACCACTAGACAAATGCATTTGTCTTTACATTTTATTACACTTTGCATGGTTGAAAGGTTACGTGGAAAAGGCATTCACTTTCATTTCTAATCTAACCAGTCTAATTGTTTGTTGTTGGGATTATACAGTTATAACAGCTTGCTCATGGTCACATTATGTTATTACTTTTTCAGTCATAATGTAAAGTGTGTCCGCTTACTTTGTCCATCGAATTTCCGGATAATGGTGTCCAGATAAGTGTTCTGGAGGGCTACATGACCGCGTCTCACAGGCATTTTGACGCAGAAAGATGAGACTTCTCCGACGCATGAACCTCCAGAGTTTTAAATAAATCAAATTATAGACGAAGTAGGGAAATACCCTATGCAAAAATGGCCCCGCATACAGGCGGGTGCAAAAAGTCCAATTCAATATCCGATGGCTGGTGAGCAAAGTGACAAGGAAATGTCACAAGGCAGCAGCGGCGAGGACCAGTTGCTAGGGCGATAAAAAAAAAAGGCGCTCGCTCCACAGGAGAGAGAACTGGAAGACGGTTTTTGCGTGCGGTACACAGGAAAGTGTAAAAACGGTATTTCATAGTCATAAAAGTCATAAAACGTTTCACTTTGCCTACAAAATAATAAACAGGCTCTAGAATTAGTCTATCCTTGACAGTCGTTATCATCTAATGAAGAGGAGAAAAACCCACACCGCCCTCCCCGTCAACAAGATCAAAGAGAAGTGAAAGAAAAGGGGTAAATCGAAGTCCTAACCGCTACGTTTCAGTAGAATAAGCTACTATTTGGCGAATCTCGGATGCCCTCCCCATTTGACAGGGTTGACCAAGCACTGCGCGGGGCAGGGGGAGTCATCATCCCACCAGACGCGCCTGCCATTTTTTGACAGTGAGCAGAGACACCCTCATCAACTGCTTCGCTGCACATCACAAGTCTCTACGCTCAAAATAGTCCCCCATTCTCTCTCTCTCTTTGGCCTCTCCATAATTGACAGGGTGAAGGGTATCAGTCCAGTGTGTTTGTGTATGATCCATACATGTTTCATTTGGGGAATTCATACTATAAGTGTCCACACAGTTAATGGTCCAATGCAGCCGTTTTTATCACAATATCAAATCATTTCTGGGTAACAATTAAGTACCTTACTGTGATTGTTTTAAATGAAAATGATCAAAAATAAACAAAAGTAGATCCTTAGCAAAGAGCAATTTCTAAAGACAGACTTTGCTATGACTGTCTTTTCAAACATCTCTTTCACTAAAAGGGAATTGTCATCATTTTCACAATTTCACAGTTTTATTCCAACGTCACAGGGTGGAAATAAATATAAAACACTGAGAAATCACGTGTTTGACTACACTGGGCCTTTAATAATAAAAAAAGACAAACAAGATCACAATTCTGGGAATCAGCATCCCCTCCTCATAAACAGCCACTGAACCAACTTGGTGAATAACAGCCCATTGATATGTCATGTGACAAGAGGCAGATAAGAAAAGATACAGATAAAGGTGAGAAAACAACATGGGCTGGAAGGTGTCATCAACACATCAAGTAGAATGCCTTATGCATGCCTCAAGTCATCCTGTCAAACCATTGGTACAAATTCTCCAGTCTCACGTCTCAAAGCTCCTTCAACCTTCTGCTCCTTGAGCCAGTCACTGATAACACTGGCGACGGCTGAGAAGATTGGAGAAGATTCACAGAAAATTATGTGAAACGGCGAGGGCACCTCGACTTAACAAGAGACACAGTCTGGGTATGTTTTGATGACAGTATATAGCAGGGCCCCAACCTAACCATTATATTACATGCTAATTACCAATATGGCAAGGGCCTGGACCTGTGGCGGATGGAGGGAGGAGTTATATGAGGACAGGCTCATTGTAATGTCTGGAAGGGATTGAATGGAGCGGTATCAAATACATCAAACACATGGAAACCAGGTTTGACTCCAGTTATTCCATTCCAGACATTACAATGAACTTGTCCTCCTATAGCTACTCCCACCAGCCTCCTCTGGCCTGAACATACACTTGCACACACCCACACAGACACCCACACATGCGCACACTCACACAGACACTAGTTTTGTTTTATGATTACAGTGTGGCAGCAGGTGTGGGTGTAGATTATTGAGGGGACACAGGAGAGGGCTCAAGTGCCCACATGGGATCTGTGCCAGAGAAGAGACAGGCACTGATGACCAACTGGGGTGTGTGTTCCCGAACAACACTTGTCTCAGTTTCTAAGGAGAATAGATGCTTTTCCATATATGTACAGTTGAAGTCGGAAGTTTACATACACCTTAGCCAAATATATTTAAACTCAGTTTTTCACATTTAATCCTAGTAAAAATACCCTGTCTTAGATCAGTTAGGATCACCACTTTATTTTAAGAATGTGAAATATCAGAATAATAGTAGAGAGAATTATTTATTTGAGCTTTTCTTTCTTTCATCACATTCCCAGTGGGTCAGAAGTTGACATACACTCAATTAGTATTTGGTAGCATTGCCTTTAAATTGTTTAACATGGGTAAAACATTTAGGGTAGCCTTCCCAAGCTTCACACAATAAGTTGGGTGAATTTTGGCCCATTCCTCCTGACAGAGCTGGTGTAACTCAGGTTTGTAGGCCTCCTTGCTCGCAACACTTTTTCAGTTCTGCCCACAAATGTTCTATATGATTGAGGTCAGGGCTTTGTGATGTCCACTCCAATACCTTGACTTTGTTGTCCTTAACTGACTTGCCTAGTTAAATAAAATAGCAATTTCATGTCATGACTTCCGCCGGAGTCGGTCTCGCTCCTTGTTCGAGAGGACATCACCGGCCTTCTAGCCATTTGTTTTGTCTTTGTTTTCTACACACCTGGTTTCAATTCCCCCATTACATGTTCATTATTTAACCCTCTGGTTTCCCCCATGTTTGTGTGCGTGTTTGTTTTATTGTTCTGGCTGTTACTGACGGCTGGTATTTTGTTGCCGGGTTTTGTTATTACGCCCGTTTATTTCGTGGTACCGGTATTGTTCCCGCACCAGAGTATTATGTTTATACTGGTGTTATCTTGTAATTAAATACCTTGTCCACGCATCTCAGCTCTCCTGCGCCTGACTCTTTTCACCAGTTACCCACAGCCTTGACATTTCAGAAACTTGCGGTCATTTTTCACAAATCTAGACACAAAACTCAAAACAGTCATCACTTGTAACACAGGCTGTCCAATGTTCAAAACATTGCATTGTGGATTCACATCTTTAAAGAAACCGTGCAATAGCAGAATCATTGATTCAAATAAACAATTTATCATGAAATACCATAGGAACATTAATTTAGATCACCCACACACAAGATACCGATAGTTTCACTGTGTAGTTCTTTGTACAATCATTAAATATTGTAGTAGAAAATATGTGATACATGTTTCATTATGGTACTGCACGTGAATACATCACTGTAAAAAGACTAGTAGAGAGAATACTACAGACACAGTGGAATCGTCGAACAAAACTTGACATTTAATGATGAAATACAATAAAATCACAACATAGGTTTCTTTGAATCAAATAAAAAATAATCAGCTATAATTTTTATTTAAAAATACAGTTAAACATCAACTGCAGTGTTCCTCAGCTGGCTTACTGTAAAAAGCAAAACAAAGGATTAATTTCTGTACTTCTATATTTCCATCAACCCTGTCTTGTGGATTTGGCCACAGGTTCTCATCCACATCACAATGGATGATTTCATTAGCCAAACATCTTGGGAAGAATCCTCGGGCATGGCGAATCCAGGCCTGACACTGGTCTGCCGTGATATCATTGTCACGCCCTGGTCTTAGTTATCTTTGTTTTCTTTATTATTTTGGTTAGGCCAGGGTGTGACATGGGTGATTTATTGTGTTTCGTCTTGTCTAGGGGTTTATTAGATTAATGGGGTTGTGTTCAGATTAGTTGTCTAGGAAAGTCTATGGTTGCCTAGAGTGGTTCTCATTCAGAGGCAGGTGTTTATTGTTGTCTCTGATTGGGAACCATATTTAGGCAGCCATATTCTTTGGGTATTTTGTGGGTGATTGTTTCCTGTCTTTGTGTTTTATGCACCAGTTAGGACTGTTACGGTTTTCACGTTTATTGTTTTGTAGTTTGTTCATGTTTTGAGTTTTCTTATTAAAGAACCATGAACTTCAACCACGCTGCGTTTTGGTCCGCCTCTCCTTCCCAGGAAGAAAACCGTGACAGAATCACCCACCACAACAGGACCAAGTGGCGTGGTGACAGGAAGCGGCAGCAGGAGCAGCGCAAGGAGGAATGGACAAGGGATGATGTGTTGGACGGCAAGGGTTGCTACACTTGGGAGGAGATCCTGGCGGGAAAGGATCGCCTCCCATGGGAACAGGTGGAGGCAGCTAGGAGAGCTGAGGCAGCCGGAGAGAGGAGCAGGCGAGACGAGGGAACACGGCTGGCAAGGAAGCCTGAGAGTCAGCCCCAAAAAATGTATTGGGGGGGAGGCACACAGGAAGTGTGGCGAAGCCAGGTAGGAGACCTGCGCCAACTTCCTGTAGTTACCGGAGGGTGAGAGAGACCGGGCAGGCACCGTGTTATGCTGTGGAGCGCACGGTGTCCCCAGTGCGGGTGCATATCCCGGTGCGGTACATACCAGCTCCTCGTATCGGCCTGGCTAGAGTGGGCATCGAGCCAGGTGTCATGAAGCCGGCTCTACGCATCTGGTCTCCAGTGCGTCTCCTTGGACCGGCGTACATGGCACCAGCCTTACGCATGGTGTCCCCGGTTCGCCTGCACAGCCCAGCGCGGCTATTCCACCTCGCCGCACTGGCAGGGCGACCGGGAGCATTCAACCGGGTAAGGTTGGGCAGGGTCGGTGCTCAAGAGCTCCAGTGCACCTGCACGGTCCGGCCTATCCAGTACCACCTCCACGCACCAGCCCTCCGGTGGCAGCTCTCCGCACTCGCCCTGAGGTGCGTGTCCTCGGCCCAGTACCACCAGTGCCGGCACCACGCACCAGGCCTACAGTGCGCCTCGCCTGTCCAGCGCTGCCAGAGCCTTCCTCCTCTCCAGCGCAGCCGGAGTCTCCCGCCTGTCCGGCGCTGCCAGAGCTTCCGCCCCTCAGTCCAGAGGCGCCAGATCTCCTCTGTCCAGAGCTGCTAGAGTCTCCCGTCTGTCCAGAGCCACTAGAGTCTCCCGTCTGTCCAGAGCCGCTAGAGTCTCCCGTCTGTCCAGAGCTGCTAGAGTCTCCCGTCTGTCCAGACCCTCTAGAGTCTCCCGTCTGTCCAGAGCCGCTAGAGTCTCCCGTCTGTCATGAGCCGCCAGAGTCTCCCGTCTATCATGAGCCGCCAGAGTCTCCCGTCTGTCATGAGCCGCCAGAGCTTCCGCCCCTCAGTCCAGAGGCGCCAGAGCTCCTCTGTCCAGAGCTGCTAGAGTCTCCCGTCTGTCCAGAGCTGCTAGAGTCTCCCGTCTGTCCAGAGCTGCTAGAGTCTCCCGTCTGTCCAGAGCCGCTAGAGTCTCCCGTCTGTCCAGAGCCGCTAGAGTCTCCCGTCTGTCATGAGCCGCCAGAGTCTCCCGTCTATCATGAGCCGCCAGAGTCTCCCGTCTGTCATGAGCCACCAGAGCTTCCGCCCCTCAGTCCAGAGGCGCCAGAGCTCCTCTGTCCAGAGCTGCTAGAGTCTCCCGTCTGTCCAGAGCTGCTAGAGTCTCCCGTCTGTCCAGAGCTGCTAGAGTCTCCCGTCTGTCCAGAGCCGCTAGAGTCTCCCGTCTGTCCAGACCCGCTAGAGTCTCCCGTCTGTCCAGAGCCGCTAGAGTCTCCCTTCTGTCCAGAGCCGCCAGAGTCTCCCGTCTGTCCAGAGCTGCCAGAGTCTCCCGTCTGTCCAGAGCCGCCAGAGTCTCCCGTCTGTCATGAGCCGCCGGAGTCTCCCGTCTGTCATGAGCCACCAGAGTCTCCCGTCTGTCATGAGCCGCCAGAGTCTCCCGTCTGTCATGAGCCGCCAGAGTCTCCCGTCCGTCATTAGCCGCCAGAGTCTCCCGTCTGTCATGAGCCGCCAGAGTCTCCCGTCTGTCATGAGCCGCCAGAGTCGCCAGTCAGCATGGAGCCGCCAGAGTCGCCAGTCAGCCAGGATCTTCCAGAGTCGCCAGTCAGCCAGGATCTTCCAGGGCCGCCAGTCACCCAGGATCTTCCAGAGCCGCCAGTCAGCCAGGATCTTCCAGATCCGCCAGTCAGCCAGGATCTTCCAGAGCCGTCAGTCAGCCAGGATCTTCCAGAGCCGCCAGTCAGCCAGGATCTTCCAGAGCCGCCAGTCAGCCAGGATCTGCCAGAGCCGCCAGTCAGCCAGGATCTGCCAGAGCCGTCAGTCAGCCAGGATCTTCCAGAGCCGCCAGTCAGCCAGGATCTTCCAGAGCCGCCAGTCAGCCAGGATCTGCCAGAGCCGCCAGTCAGCCAGGATCTGCCAGAGCCGTCAACCTGCCTGAGCTACCTCTTAGTCCTGAGCTTCCTCAGTAATGAGGCACCCCTCAGTCCAGGTGGGCCCTTTGTTAGGATTAATAGGCCAAGGTCGGCGGCGAGGGTCGCCACTCAAAGGACGCTAAAAAGGCGGACTAAGACTATGGTGGAGTGGGGTCCACGCACCTTTTGGGGGGGGGGGGGGGGGGGGGGTACTGTCGCGCCCTGGCCTTAGTTATCTTTGTTTTCTTTATTATTTTGGTTAGGCCAGGGTGTGACATGGGTGATTTATTGTGTTTCGTCTTGTCTAGGGGTTTATTAGATTAATGGGGTTGTGTTCAGTTTAGTTGTCTAGGAAAGTCTATGGTTGCCTAGAGTGGTTCTCATTCAGAGGCAGGTGTTTATCGTTGTCTCTGATTGGGAACCATATTTAGGCAGCCATATTCTTTGGGTATTTTGTGGGTGATGGTTTCCTGTCTTTGTGTTTTATGCACCAGTTAGGACTGTTACGGTTTTCACGTTTATTGTTTTGTAGTTTGTTCATGTTTTTAGTTTTCTTATTAAAGAACCATGAACTTCAATCACGCTGCGTTTTGGTCCGCCTCTCCTTCCCAGGAAGAAAACCGTGACAGTCATTGCATGCGTCATCCATGGCCTGGAGAAGGGTGGCTTGTTTGTGAGGGCCCCTATCATATACCTTCCACTCCCATGTGGAGAAAGATTCCTCTATCGGGTTAAGGAAAGGAGAGTAAGGAGTCAGTACAGGGTGGTAAATCGTGGATGGGCCTGAAACCATGCTTGCACCATTTGAGCATGGTGGAACCTGACATTATCCCACACAATGACATAGGTCACGCCATCAGCTCTACAGACCTGATTTAGCTCATCAATGAAGGTTACAAGGAGAGCTGCATTATATGATCCAATACAAGGTCTGCGTCCCACCACACCATCTTCAAATATAGCCGGACACATGGCGATGTTGGCCCCACGTTGTCCAGGTACTTGGTTGGTTTCCTGCTGGCCAACAAAATTCTGACCTCTCCTCCTTGTCTTGGCCAGGTTGAAGCCTGCCTCATTCAAAAATAGGAATTTGTGATGGTTTTCGTCAGCATCCAGCTCCATCACCCTCTAAAAATACATTTTGGAAAGATATTTTTTTTTTAACAGTATTTTTATTGGAATTTCACAATTTTCACCCATATTAAGAGATACAACAACAGAGACAAAGCACACAGACAAAAAACAAGAAAAACAGCACCCACTTACACATATCTACACGTGTGTATATATATATATATATATATATATATATATATATATATATATATATATATACACACATGTACATACACACATACATACACACACCCATACATATACATACACTCATGCATATACACACATATACGCGTACGCACACACACACATACACACCCATACATACGTACACCATTTTCCTCTTCCCGCTCGGTGCTTCTCTCACCCCATCACCATCATTGCGTCTCTCAATACATACATTTTAAACAAACTTACAAACAGAAATTAAACAAAAATGCTCAGTTTAAACCAAGAGGTTAGGTTCCACACATGGAATGTACAGTGTAGTTCTGAAATACATAGATCCCCGCCATTCTACGAGAATCCTTGCAGCATAATAGCTGATACCTCAGGTTCTAGGTAATTTAGATAAGGTTCCCATACTTTGTAGAACTGGTCTGTTTTAGAATGCAATGTACATGTCAGATATTCCAGAGGCACCCATTCAAATAGTATCTTATACCAATCTTTAATAGAAGGAACCTTATCACTAATCCACTGTAAAAGGATGTTTTACCTCTCTGCGAAGGTAAGGATGTTGTAAAGCCTCCTTTTACCCGCAGAAGTAACATGCCTACTAGGGAGACCTAACAGTAAAGAAACTGGGTCCAATTCTAGATCAACCCCTAGGATCTTTTCAATTTCTTGCAGAACACCAGACCAGTATCTTTGTATTTTGGTACATGACCATAAACAATGTGTTAGGGTGTCTGTATCAGTTTTGCATTTAAGACACTGAGGGGAAGAGGAAGTGGGGCTAAAAGCATGTCTGCGATTTGGGGATATATGCAATCTGTGTATTATTCTTAATTGGATTGCTCTAGTACGATTACATATAGATATTGTTTTTGCATATCTCCAAATGTCCTCCCACATCTCTTTGTCAATAGTAACAGACAATTCTTTCTCCCACACTTGTTTCACCCTCTGTGTGTTGACAGCGGAAAAGGACCTTAAAGTATCATAAAACAGACTTACAGACATTTTCCTTTGTGGGAAAAAAAAGCATTCTTTCAATGACAGACACATCAGGGTTACCAATTAAGGTGGTGCTCTTCCGAATATAATGTCTTACTTGTAGGAAGCGGAAAAAGTCCTGCTTTGGGAGTCGATATTTCTCGACCATCTGCTCAAATGACAACAAAATCTTATCAGCAAATAAGTAATTTAGCTTGCGTTTGCCCTTATTAAGCCAAAAGTTAAAGCCAGCATCCAGCAATCCTGGACTGAAATCTGGGTTGTTAAGAATTGGGGTAAGAGCAGAGGTTAGTTTGGACCTTCCCAGGAAGCGTTGAACTGACCTCCATACTTTGAGTGTGTTAAGTGTAACGGGATTATTGCAGTGATCTTCTACAGACTTGAAACTTCTGAAAAATAAAAGATCCTGTAAGGGGTATTTTGAAAGAGAAGTCTCAATGTCTAACCAAATAGAGGAGTCATCATTTGTGATCCAGTCAGAAATATAACAAAGGTGGGCACACCATTGATAGAACCTGATATTGGGCAGGTCCAAGCCGCCCATAGAACTTGGCAGCTGCAATATTGCCATCTTAAGTCTTGGCTTGTGTTTACTCCATATAAAGGAACTTAGCCATCCATTTACATCCTTTATTACCTTATTGGAGAGTAATACTGGGATCATTTGGATTGGGTAAAGTAGTCTAGGTAAAATGTTCATTTTCAAGAGGGATATTCTACCCAACCAAGAAATCGGGAGAGATTTCCAGCGCTCCAGATCCTGTCTTATTGTATCAAACAAGGGAACAAAATTGGCTTTGTACATTTGCTGGAATTTAGGAGTTACAAATATACCCAGATACATGAAACCTGAGGGAGACCATTTAAAAGGGAAGGGGGGAGAAGTATTAGGTACAGAGTGTAGGCTACCAAGTGGCATAGCCTCTGACTTAGTTAGGTTACTCTTGTAGCCTGAGAATTCGCTGAATAATTCAATAATATTAATAAGAGCTGTAATTGAAGTCTCGGGAGTAGAGATGAATATCAGGACATCAACAGCATACAAGCTTATTTTATGCTGAGAATTGTTGATTACAATGATGTGGCATTTTTGGGGAATTTTTCACAACAGGCATCTTGAAACTGAACACGCCTCAGTTGCTTCACTCTGTCTGCATTTCTTTCAAAAGGCACACAGTAAGGCTGTTTTAGAGACACTTGGTGCCTTTTCAGCATGCAGGCAATAGTCAGCAAACTTATGGCTTCCACATTGCTGAACATGTCGTCATTGTCCAATTTCTGTAAGGTAAATATAATTTCGGTCCCGAACCAAATTAACCACAGCCCGTTCTTGTTGGTCAGTCAGAATTTTGCCTCTGCCTCCCCTATTTGGCCTAGTCTATATTCTGCAGGGAAAATGACAGTAAGAACACATTTAGTCACATCACCTACTCTGTGGTACACATTGGCATGCAGTATACAGTCATTTGACAATTGAGAGTAGCCTAATGTTTAGCGCATACTGAAGACTTACCGGTTCTCATTGCGGAAAGTTCTGATGATTGAGGCCACGGTTGATCTTCTGAGGTTTGGTTGAATCATTGTAGCTGCCTCAGTCATTGTCGTGCCAACTATTGCTCGGATTTAATTGGACACTTTCTGCTGTTGCTGCCACTGTCTTGGTCCTTGGCCTTGTCCTCTACCACGTTCCCCCACACCTCTCAAACGAGGCCCACGACCACCTCTCAGAAGGGGTGCTTGTCCCCTGCCATTCCTTTGACTACCACGTCTTCCTCGTCTTCCTCCTCCCACTGCTTGACCTCTATTGTGACCTGGATCACCTGCCGGTTCCATGTTATCTCTGTGTTGTTGTAGGTGGATACCACTCATTTCACTATATATTCATACCACAATGTGAAATCAATCGTCAGTAACGAGTTGGCAGTATTGGAAAATAAATGACAAGGGCCTGCATACATACACTCACCGACCACTTTATTAGGTACACCTGCATGTTAACACAAATAGCTCCTTCGAACAGCGTATCATGTGGCTGCCTGAAACTCAGTATATAGAGTATAGAGAGCTTTAGTTGTTGTTCGACCAAACATTAGAACGGGCAAGGTGCCACACATGGTGGTTCCAGCATCTCAGAAACAGCTGCCCTCCTGGGATTTTTACGCACTACAGTCTCTAGAGTTTACAGAGAATGGTGAGATAAACAAAACACATTCAGTGAGCGGCAGTTCTGTGGGCAAAACACCTTGTTTATGAGAGAGGTCAGAGGAGAATGTCCAGACTCATTCAAGCTAACAGAAAGGCCACAAATACTCAAATAACAGCCGTTTAAAACAGTGGTGTGCAGAAGGGCATCTCTTAAAGTACAACATCGTAAATAATTCAGGCTGTTGTGGAGGCAAAAGGGGGTCCTACCCAGTACGAGATAGGTGTACCTAATAAAGAGTGTTACAGTGATGTCAAATCTGAAAACATGGTCTGGAAAAGTAGTACATGGGACCATAGAAACAGTGTCTGATAAAGAACGGTGATGAAATATTACATCCATAGATAATGTAGTCCAATTGGTTCATGTTCGACAGTAATTGGTGTCAATGGATCTCGTTATCCTGAAACTTTCATGATCTAAACATGGAATATTGTTTGTCAGTTTCCATAAAACTATGCATTAAGAGTAATGCAACAGTTACTTCTCATTTTGAGCAGTTGTACAATTACATTGCAATTATATAATTGTAATGAAATTAATACAGTCATTTCAGATGTAATGTGTGAATTGCATTTTGAAATGGTAATACTTTGATGTTAAGTTGTGTCATTTTGAACAGGTGATTTTAGTTCAATGAACAAAGTATCTTAGCTGTATGTGTATTGTATCCAAGCAATTGGAAAAAGTTTTAGAGTTTTGAAAAATGTTCATTTTAATCATCAGTTGTGAGTTTTGTGTCTAAAGTTTTGAAAAATGACATCAAGGTTCTGAAATTAGTACAAAGGTGATTGTAAAAACCTGTAATATGAATCATCCCAACATTGATTGACCTAAAGTTCCTTATTGTATTACCTCTTGATTACGTCCTCTTGATAACGATTGGTCGAGTTGTCAATAATGTCACATCGTATATAGACTTGTTTATACTGTATTATTGACTGTATGTTTGTTTTACTCCATGTGTAACTCTGTGTCGTTGTATCTGTCGAACTGCTTTGCTTTATCTTGGCCAGGTCACAATTGTAAATGAGAACTTGTTCTCAACTTGCCTACCTGGTTAAATAAAGGTGAAATAAAAAAAATAAAAAAATAAAAAATAACCATCAACAAAGATATACTTAGTGTTTGATTGGTTGATTACACATATTTTGCATATTTTATCGCAGGTGCAGTGAAATGCTTATGTATCTAGCTTAAACAGTGAAGTAATACCTAAACATACAAAAAAATACACACAAATCCCCCAAATAAAATCAAATAAATTAAGAAATATCAGAATGAGCAATGTCAGAGTCCATTTTGGATATAATGGTGTGTTTATAGACAGTATGGACAGTATATGAATAGAAAAGGTGTGTACAGAAGTAGTTATATAGGATAAGCCTTTACTAGAATACATTATATACATATGAAATGGGTTCAGTGACAATGTACATAGGGCAGCAGTCTCAAAGGTGCAGGGTAGTAACAGTGATTAAGGTTCAGGGCAGGGCAGGGTACTGGTGACTATTAAACAGTCAGATGGCCTGGAGTTGGATGTGTTAATGGACTTGGTGTGTGTTTGTTTGTGTCTGTGTCCGTGTCCGTGTCTGTGTCTGTATTGTGTCTGTGTGTCCAGAGTGTTCATATGCATTGCTGCATTACTTTAAGTGTAGTACCACCTATCATTTTAGGTGGATGTCACTGACATGTCTCTCTGTCGTCTCCTGTAGCTCTGATGTATGCCTTTGGTAACGTGTGTGTGTGTGTGTGTGTGTGTGTGTGTGTGTGTGTGTGTGTGTGTGTGTGTGTGTGTGTGTGTGTGTGGCTGAGTTTACACAGGCAGCCCAATTCTGATACAAAATAATAGCAAGAACCCCCTCTGCAGTTTAGAAAATGCTGTCATAATGCTGTGCTGATAAACATTTACAATACATGTTTAACATTCACTAATTGGTCTTTTGACCAATCAGATCAGCTCTGAAAAAACTCTGATGTGAAAGGTCTGATGTGATTGGTCAAAATAGCAATTGGTGGAAAAAAATATCAGAATTGGGCAGGCTGTGTAAATGTAGCCTTAGTGTGTCAAAAGTCACTGCAGTTGTTTATGGAGTCTGCTAAAGAATCAAAGAGACAGAGAGAGTTGCTTTAGGGTGGTGGTGTTTGGTGGAGGCGTTGACGTGCTTGTTCTGTGTTTTGTCTCAATGGGCTTGATGAAATGAGGGCTAAAATTAACCAACAAGCACACATGCCTTCCCATGACCCTTTGGTGACAGGGCCGAGTAGTGCAGGAATGTGTAGTGAAGAGGGGAGAGGACAAGGAGGCTGAGAGGAGAAGGGTGCTGGCTGCAACACAGAGATAGGGCATGTGTATGATGCTCACACATCTAGCATCTCATTACCAGCATTAGTTCTCTGTGTACCTTTACATAATAAGAGCTGAGTACTGAAGTAGTGATTGATGAGAAAGAGTGCTTGATGTTCTGCGCTGATACAAACAAATGCATTAGGGAGCTCATTATGGATTCTGTTAGCGTAGAGAGCTAACAAACACACACTAGTGTCAGGGAAAGAAGACAGCAGCATACTCATTAGAATTACTATTTGAGTACAAACAATGGATCATTTTAGACATCCTCTCTCATGGAGGTCTGTATTGCCAGGAGCCCTGTGAGTGCATAAGCCATGGTTGGATTGTATTTATTTATTCCATTATTTTACCAGGTAAGTTGACTGAGAACACATTCTCATTACAGCAAGAACCTGGGGAATAGTTACAGGGGAGATGGATGAATGGTTTGGTGAATGGTTTGAGGGCCAGATTGGGAATTTAGCCAGGACACCCCTACTCTTACAATAAATGCCATGGGATCTTTAATGACCTCAGAGAGTCAGGACACCCGTTTAACGTCCCATCTGAAAGACAGCACCCAATCACTTCCCTGGGGGGTTGGGATATTTTTTTTAGACCAGAGGAAAGAGTTCCTCCTACTGGCCCTCCAACACCACTTCCAGCAGAATCTGGTCTCCCATCCAGGGACTGACCAGGACCAAACCTGCTTAGCTTCAGAAGCAAGCCAGCAGTGGTATGCAGGGTGGTATGCTGCTGGCTTTATACAGGGTTGTGTAATGTTTGGGGTCAACAAGCCATGGGTGGGGTGTACGGGGTTGTGTGATCTTTGGGGTCAACAAGCCGTGGTTGGATTGTACAGGGTTATGTGATGTTTGGGGTCAACAAGCCATGGGTGGGGTGCACAGGGTTGAGTGATGTTTGGGGTCAACAAGCCATGGGTGGGGTGTACAGGGTTGAGTGATGTTGGGGTCAACAAGCCATGGGTGGGGTGTACAGGGTTGAGTGATGTTGGGACCAGCAAGCCATGGGTGGGGTGTACAGGGTTGAGTGATGTTGGGGTCAACAAGCCATGGGTGGGGTGCACAGGGTTGAGTGATGTTTGGTGTCAACAAGCCATGGGTGGGGTGTACAGGGTTGAGTGATGTTGGGGTCAACAAGCCATGGGTGGGGTGCACAGGGTTGAGTGATGTTTGGTGTCAACAAGCCATGGGTGGGGTGTATAGGGTTGAGTGATGTTTGGGGTCAACAAGGGAGAGGATGTAGTGTGGAGGATTTTGAGAAGCACACTCTTTAGATGTCTCTTCATTGTCACCCCTTTCTCTTCGTAGTTCTACAGTAAGTATAGCTGCTGAGGAGAAAAAGCTCTTCAATAGTAACCAGTCCTTACCCCCACCTCTGAAAGATTGTCTGAAAAAGTTTCAGTTGGCCTCAGGGCGTCAGGGCCCACACCCTGGTGGAGTGAGTGTTTTATCTAGCCAGAATTCCTTCAGCTCGAGGCCACCTCCATCCCAGACCTGAGACACGCCAGTCCACTGACAAGAGCCAGGCCAAATAGACACATCAAATCAAATGTTTATTTTATTTGTCACATGCGCCAAATACAACAGGTGTAGGTAGACCTTACAGTGAAATGCTTACTGACAAGCCCTTAACCAACAATGCAGTTTTAAGAAAAGAGTTAAGTAAAAAATAGATAAGTAAAAAATAAATAAAATAAAAGTAACAAATAATTAAAGAGCAGTAGCAAAATAACAATAGCGAGGCTATATACAGGGGGTACTGGTACAGAGTCAATGTGGAGGCTATATACAGGGGGTACTGGTACAGAGTCAATGTGGAGGCTATATACAGGGGGTACTGGTACAGAGTCAATGTGGAGGCTATATACAGGGGGTACTGGTACAGAGTCAATGTGGAGGCTATATACAGGGGGTACTGGTACAGAGTCAATGTGGAGGCTATATACAGGGGTACTGGTACAGAGTCAATGTGGAGGCTATATACAGGGGGTACTGGTACAGAGTCAATGTGGAGGCTATATACAGGGGGTACTGGTACAGAGTCAATGTTGAGGCTATATACAGGGGGTACTGGTACAGAGTCAATGTGGAGGCTATATACAGGGGGTACTGGTACAGAGTCAATGTTGAGGCTATATACACGGGGTACCGGTACAGAGTCAATGTGGAGGCTATATACAGGGGGTACTGGTACAGAGTCAATGTGGAGGCTATATACAGGGGGTACTGGTACAGAGTCAATGTTGAGGCTATATACACGGGGTACCGGTACAGAGTCAATGTGGAGGCTATATACAGGGGGTACTGGTACAGAGTCAATGTGGAGGCTATATACAGGGGCTACTGGTACAGAGTCAATGTGGAGGCTATATACAGGGGGTACTGGTACAGAGTCAATGTGGAGGCTATATACAGGGGGTACTGGTACAGAGTCAATGTGGAGGCTATATACAGGGGGTACTGGTACAGAGTCAATGTGGAGGCTATATACAGGGGGTACTGGTACAGAGTCAATGTGGAGGCTATATACAGGGGGTACTGGTACAGAGTCAATGTGGAGGCTATATACAGGGGGTACTGGTACAGAGTCAATGTGGAGGCTATATACAGGGGGTACTGGTACAGAGTCAATGTGGAGGCTATATACAGGGGGTACTGGTACAGAGTCAATGTGGAGGCTATATACAGGGGTACTGGTACAGAGTCAATGTGGAGGCTATATACAGGGGGTACTGGTACAGAGTCAATGTGGAGGCTATATACAGGGGGTACTGGTACAGAGTCAATGTGGAGGCTATATACAGGGGGTACTGGTACAGAGTCAATGTGGAGGCTATATACAGGGGGTACTGGTACAGAGTCAATGTGGAGGCTATATACAGGGGGTACTGGTACAGAGTCAATGTGGAGGCTATATACAGGGGGTGCCGGTACAGAGTCAATGTGGAGGCTATATACAGGGGGTACTGGTACAGAGTCAATGTGGAGGCTATATACAGGGGGTACTGGTACAGAGTCAATGTGAAGGCTATATACAGGGGGTACTGGTTCAGAGTCAATGTGGAGGCTATATACAGGGGGTACTGGTACAGAGTCAATGTGGAGGCTATATACAGGGGGTACTGGTACAGAGTCAATGTGGAGGCTATACACAGGGGGTACTGGTACAGAGTCAATGTGGAGGCTATATACAGGGGGTACTGGTACAGAGTCAATGTGGAGGCTATATACAGGGGGTACTGGTACATAGTCAATGTGGAGGCTATATACAGGGGGTACTGGTACAGAGTCAATGTGGAGGCTATATACAGGGGGTACTGGTACAGAGTCAATGTGGAGGCTATATACAGGGGGTACTGGTACAGAGTCAATGTGGAGGCTATATACAGGGGGTACTGGTACAGAGTCAATGTGGAGGCTATATACAGGGGCTACTGGTACAGAGTCAATGTGGAGGCTATATACAGGGGGTACTGGTACAGAGTCAATGTGGAGGCTATATACAGGGGGTACTGGTACAGAGTCAATGTGGAGGCTATATACAGGGGGTACTGGTACAGAGTCAATGTGGAGGCTATATACAGGGGCTACTGGTACAGAGTCAATGTGGAGGCTATATACAGGGGGTACTGGTACAGAGTCAATGTGGAGGCTATATACAGGGGGTACTGGTACAGAGTCAATGTGGAGGCTATATACAGGGGGTACTGGTACAGAGTCAATGTGGAGGCTATATACAGGGGGTACTGGTACAGAGTCAATGTGGAGGCTATATACAGGGGGTACTGGTACAGAGTCAATGTGGAGGCTATATACAGGGGGTGCCGGTACAGAGTCAATGTGTGGGGACATTGGTTAGTCGAGGTAATTGAGGTAATATGTACATGTAGGTAAAGTTAAAGTGTGTATGCATAGATAATAAACAGAGAGTAGCAGCAGCGTAAAAGAGGGTGGGCGCAATGCAAATAGTCTGGGTAGCCATTTGATTAGCTGTTCAAGAGTCTTATGGTTTGGGGGTAGAAGCTGTTAAGGACCCTTTTGGACCTAGACTTGGCACTCCGGTACCGCTTTCCGTGCTGTAGCAGAGAGAACAAACAGTCTATGACTAGGGTGACTGTAGTCTTTGGCAATTTGACACTGCCTGTTATAGAGGTCCTGGATGGCAGGAAGCTTGGCCCCAGTGATGTACTGGGCCGCACGCACTACCCTCTGTAGTGCCTTGCGGTCGGAGGCCGAGCAGTTGCTATACCAGGTAGTGATGCAACCAGTGCTGCTTTCGATAGTGCAGCTGTAGAACTTTTTGAGGATCTGAGGACCCATGCCAAATCTTTTCAGTTTGCTGAGGGGGAATAGGCGTTGTCGTGCCCTCTTCACGACTGTCTTGGTGTGTTTGGACCATGATAGTTTGTTGGTGATATGGACACCAAGGAACTTGAAGCTCTCAACCTGCTCCACTACAGTACTGTACTGCACACACACACACACACACAAACACACATACACATGTGCACATACACACCAGTGGCGGCTTCTGAGAGGAGCTACAGGAGGACGGGCTCATTGTAATGGCTGGAACGGTATAAATGGGACAGTATCAAACACATAAAACATATGGAAAGCACATGTTTAACGCAGTTCCATTTTTCCCTTCCAGCCATTACAATGAACCTGTCCTCCTATAGCTCCTCCCTCCTGCCTCCACTGATACACACACACTAACACACAGAAATACATTAGCTGTACAATGAGTAAAGGATGGCCTCTGCGTGACTGGGACTCCTATATACCTGCCCAGCACATACATAGACACGTGCGCATGTTTCCTCCTTCAACTCCTTTCTGGCTGTTTGTCAGAAGGGGCCCAGAGAGCAGTGTGTATGGTGAGGTTGTGGGTGTGGGGGGCCCAGAGAGCAGTGTGTATGGTGAGGTTGTGGGTGTGGGGGGCCCAGAGAGCAGTGTGTATGGTGAGGTTGTGTGTGTGGGGGCGGCCCAGAGAGCAGTGTGTATGGTGAGGTTGTGTGTGTGGGGGGCCCAGAGAGCAGTGTGTATGGTGAGGTTGTGTGTGTGGGGGGCCCAGAGAGCAGTGTGTATGGTGAGGTTGTGTGTGTGTGTGTGGGGGGGGCACTGAGAGCACTTATATAATCTCTGTTTGAGTCATTGTCCTTACAGGAAGACTCAGAGAGTCTGGGCAGGGAGTGAAGTGAAGGGTCCTTGAGGGCTGAACGTGTGGATAGGTTGTTAGATCATTCAACAGAGTGTTACAGTCTGACCCCGTCTGTGAGAGAATTTACTGTCTATGTGCTTCTGTAGGGTCCTGGGCAGAGCACTGACAATGACACTGACAAGTGACGATCACAGTACTGTAAATATAGGCTTTGGTGCCGAACCCTCCCACCTCAATTCCCCTCGCCACTGGACAACAACCAACGTAGTGATGATGATGAACATTGATCCCTCCTGTCAATCTCAGCAGTCTGCCATGCCAGTCATCATCTCTCCCACATACCTCTAATGTGGATCCTGATACAGAGATGGGCTGTCAGACTCAGTTATACTCATTCACCGCAGACAGATACCGCAGACAGGATCCTACATATGGATGGATGATTATCATGATGATAAATGACGCGTGTTGATTATGACTATGTGGGTTCTATTGATTATGATCAATCAACAGGTGCCCAACTGTCCTCCTGAACTCTGGCGCCCCACACAACGAGTTTCTAACGTGGTGTACGCACGTCAACAACTTGGAGGTGCTGGGTATGTCAAATAAAGTCGTGAAAAAGGTCCATCAGTGAGCTGGTACTGGATCTATCTTCATTTCATGAGCACACACAATCATACAACGGTACACATTCAATCCAAGCAGCAGCTTGTGTTGGACTAAAGAAAGCAAATAAAAACTGTCATTCACAAAAGACTCATTCAGACACAAATACTAATCAAACAAAATGGCTTTATTGTTGTTAGCGGGTTGTCATAATGTTGGTCAAAACTAAGGTTATATTCACATCTTGTAGGTTTTTCTTAGACCTACTGCAGTGTGGTTCAGCTGTGGCTACTGTAAGAGGCAGACAAGAAGAGAAGAAATAGTATCTAGAGCTGACGGGTGAAGACACGAAGGCAAAGCAGAGGGAAGGGAGATGTGAAAGAAAGGCAGGCACATTAGAAGACGGTTACGGTTTGTCTTTAGTGAAGAATGAAAAGCAGTCTGTAGTCACCATCTGTACTGAATGGTAGGTGACAGGGGTGTCAGTTTGTTTATGTCAGCAGGGGTGCTAAGCAGAGGGAGAGAGCTGGGATTAACAGTTAGTGTTGTGACAGCCACCCGTCAACCCTCGTCCTCTCCTCCTCTCCTTCAACCCTCCTCCTCTCCTCCTCTCCTCCAACCCTCCAACCCCCCCCCCCCCCCCCCCCCCCCCCCCTCCACCTTCCAAGCCCCCCCACCCCCAGGGTTTCTTGGAGAGGGCTGTCATCAGGGAGACACCATATAACCCCACCCGCTCCACCACCACCAAGCTATCTCAGCAACACCCTCTTTTGTGTCTCTCTACAATCACTGACACTCCAGAGATGGGGCTGGGGGAGGAACAGGGGATTTCAGAGGTAAGGGTCTCGTCAATACTCCCTGTATCACCTCCATCCTGTCCCTCTCACCCCTGGTGCGTAAGTGGATATGCCCAGGCACTGTTCTAGTGTTAAAATATGATGTTGCAATGGTACAGTGGAACTAGAGACACTGCATCCAGAGGGGGGGGGGGGGGGGGGGGGGGGGCAGTGTATGACGGAGGGATGAAATTGATATGGTGTTTGGCCCTAGAGGAGAGTTATGTCAGCTTCTTTCTTTTCACCAACAGTTCTGCCAAAAGCACTGTCATTCACACGTCATCTTCCTTGTCTGAGACCCATCCTGTCCACTGCAAACCCCAGCAACTGTACTTTCCTCTTGACTTCTCACATCCACTCAAACCACACAACTTCAGCACGACCCCTGCCACTAGCTGAATAACAATCACTACATTTCAAGGCCTCCTCTCTGGCTACTATCCAAACACATTGAGAACATTTCCTACTCTGATCTGTCACTATTATGAGCTGAACAAAAAATAAATGTCCAAGCATTAAGTCTGTTAATCACAAAGGGTAGTAGTCCAAGACCCTTCCTTCTAAGGTGCATGGCCACACTTCCCAGCACTAAAGCCTATCTCCAGTTACAGCAATACAAAAATAATACTTTTTTGGCAAAAATGCTAACAAGGACGCAATGAGGGATTTTTTTTTGTTTCAACAAAATGCAAAAAAAGTATTTAATGATGTAGCATGGTCTGGGGTGATGATGAAGAGGGGAGGAAGGGGATGGTGAGGTGGTTGCAACTGGGGGGACTTTAAGGTTTGGAGAAGAGGGAGGTGCCTGGTCAGGAAAGGGTATCATTATCATGCAAGGCCTCTAAGCGTTACTTGGGAGTGGGGACAGTGTGACAGACATATAGCTAGCACCATTTGTGTCCTTTAAGGACTGTCAGGAATCTCCTTCCTCTCAGCCGTAGACTCCTTAATGATCTGAAACACAGAGCAGGGAACAGGGCATGTTGGGTTGTAGATGCAGCAGTAGGGAGGGACTGTCTATAAGTGATCTGAAAGCTTGTGAAATTGCATTTATTGAATTATACAATGTAGCATGCTGCCCTCTGGAGGAGCTAAGCAGGAAGCAAGCACATTCACACATCTGATATGGGAATAAATCCCCCATGGACTCATTCAATGGTCTATGATGTTCTACATACCTCCCCGTCTCTAGTCTCCACAGTCCGCACTATGATGCTCCTCTTGACATGGGCCTCTGGAGAGAACTTAGTGTCCATACTGGTCTCTATACTCAGGGAGAGGGTGAGAGAAACGTTTAGCTTTCAGATGCCCATGAATCCAGTCAGAGCCGAATCCTAACTTCAGATTTATGCATCAGCACATCATTCATATGGCTGGGGTAAATTATTAAATGCCATGATAGACTACGCTAATATGTCTGGGTCAGGATACCCTTACTCACCTCTGAACTGCAGGTTGGAGAAGCTCTGCATTGGAACAGTGATCCTGAGGAAGAGGAAGAGAGAGTATCAGTAGCTACCAGCCACCACCTATTGTCTTTTCTTTCTTCATCACACTGTCTCCTCCCGACCCAGCTCATTAGATCCACATTCTTTTTTCACTTTATTCCCTCCAACACCCTCTCTCTCCTTCCCTCCTCCCTCCTCTCTTCCTTCCTTCTACTATGCTTCCTCTCCACCCCTCCTCTCCCTCCACCATCCTCCTCCCTCTCCACCGTTATCTCCTCACCTGCTCTCCTCTCCCTCCAGCAGCTTCCTGTAGGTAGCGATCTCTATGTCCAGGGCCAGTTTGACGTTGAGCAGGTCCTGGTACTCCTGCAGGTGTCTGGCCATCCCCTCCTTCAGAGTCTGGATCTCCTCCTCCAGATGACCCACCGTATCCTGGTAACCAGCCGTCTCCACGGAGAAACGGTCCTCCATCTCACGCAGCTGCTGCTCCAGAGACTCGTTCTGCAGGAGAGGAAGAAGATAGGGAGAAGGAAAGGAAGGGGGAAGAGGTTTGGAAAGAGATGAAAGAGGAGATGGTGGTTCAGTTAGAGAGGGGAGTCATGGAACTCATGGTCTTCTTATGTCTCATTGTTGACACAGCACACTCTGCTCTGATTGGACAACTCACTGTTCCACGGAGCGCCTCCACATCACAGGTCATGGCCTGGAGTTGCCGGCGGTACTCGTTGCCCTCCTGTTTGGCCAATCGCAAGGCGTCTGCATTCCGAGTAGCTGCGTCGGTCAAGTCGACAAACTGTGCATAACAACAAAAGGAGAGACAGGACACTTTAAAGGTTTGCATCTTATAGTGTGTTGTCAATGTGTGCATTGTGCAACACCTGGCTGTATGCATGTTTATCTGTATGGTAGTGTGTCTCCCTGTGCCTGTACAGTAATGTAGGTACATGTATATGCAATAGCCCAAGCTTTCTGATATGACCTTGGAGCGGTACCACTCCTCCGTCTCCTGAATGTTCGAGGAGGCCACGGACTCATACTGGACCCGGATGTCCCTCAGAGCAGCGGTCAGGTCTGGCTTGGACACGTCCACATCCACATGGACCTGCTGGGCCATCAGCTGCTCCTGCAGCTCACGCAGCTCCTATAGAGAACCAACCACAGGCTTACAGGTTAAAGGTCACCTCTTTCATTCTCTGAATATTCACTATTTACTTCAGAGATAGAAACAGAGGTTGGCCAGTAAGGACTAGAGATTGCCATAGAGACGAGGGGAAGCTGAAGCTCACCTCCTCGTGGATCTTCTTGAGGAAGGCAATCTCATCCTGCAGCGCGTCTATCCTCCTCTCCAACTGGACACGGTTCAGAGACGCCTCATCCACATCCTACACACAGAGAATCCTTAGGTCAATGCGACATGTATATTCCTCATATAAAAACACGGGCTGTGAAGATCACATGCAAACAGGGACATGGTCAATAATAGTTAAATTGATATAAATTATGAGAGAAATGACCTCACCTGTCTAAAGGCGTTTAAGTTGCTCTCTGCATCCTGTCTAAGAACCATCTCATCTTGCAGTCTGATTGAAAGAGAAAGGGAGAGTGAGGAAAAATAGAAAACAGACAGATAAAAGGAGAGGCAGTGTTAGGGTGCACTCTAAGTCCCCTCATTGGTCTCGCAAAGAGGATCCATGCACCTCAGATAAAACCTAGTTTCAACCTATTCTCTATTGATACAAAGTCAATGAATCCCAGTCATCATCCCACCAATTACCCAATATATATGATCATGTTTTCCATCCAGAAAAGTGAAGGGATCATGATCAGGATATGATTAAATGTGACTATGTATGAATATCCTTGTATACATAATGACATGAATAAACTGATGATAAGGACTGTGTGAGTACCACTTGTCTTCCATGCTGCAGTAGCAGAGTTGGCAGTAGGTGGGCTGAGCTCAGCTGAATGGAGAGCTTACACATCATTAGCCATTCACTTCTATACATCAGCCTGTCATCAGCCTTTCCCACGGAGGAGGAGTTTACGCATTCAGAATGGAGCCAAAACACACACACACGCACAAACAAGCACACACACACACACACACACAAATTCCATCTGCCACTATCTGCCCCACACTGAAACACACATGCTCACACACCTTCTAACTCAGATCTGTATTTCTTCAGAGACTGATGAATTGGTGTTAGAAAGTAGAGTTGGGAAACCAGCAGGAAACACGACCTGACCTCAAACCTTGTCAACCTTCACCATCGATACTCATGCTGTGCTCTTAGAGGTGAAAAGCAGATGTGTGTTAATGTTTTTTATATTAGCTTTGGTGCTATCACACATATGTGGTGAATTTTCAAAACTCTTGGTACCAAACTAACACTTGTTAGTTATATTCAAAACCTTTTATTGTGCACTCATTTTGTTTGGAGACATCTTTCACCAAACAACCATTGATCCTAAATATAAGCTTACTATGAAATTGATTTAATCACCAAAACACAACATAATGGTATCTTCTCAATGAAGTTGTTTTAACGACCAGTTAATTACAAATTGCCCTTTGAATGTACATTACACTGGTTTCACATTAGGCAATACACTTGCACTACCCATGAATCATTTCCAGCCCATGTGTGATAAAAAGTATGATCATTAAAGATATCTTTCATAATCATTGATGCAAAAATAAATGTATTGTTCAGATATAATTACAACAGGTGTACTGTAACCAAATGAAAGAAATGAAAGAAACAGAATGTTTAGCATTAGCTTGCATCAAGCCTGTCTTGAGCACTGTTTCAGTTTTAAATAGCCAATATTTAGAAAAAAAGGCTGGGAATGTCAATACAATCAAACTAGCAAGGGCAGTTTTAATGATGTAACGTTGTGCTGCTGCTACTGCCTGTAAACACACAGTCCAGTTCGAAGTGAATGATGGCAGGCCCATGTGGCAAATGGCTTATTTGCATATAGGCCTACTGTAACTCTGATTGGCTATGGCGCACCGGTCTGCGTAGACTCCGGGCTTGGACGAGACACATGTTTTTTTATTTTTGTATTTACTGCAGTGCCTATTAATTGTCCAAACGCACTGCCGCATTCCCACTCTATATTGCTACAGAATTTTTACAAATGCTTTACTATACGTCATTCCCAAACATTCTATACATTTATGAAAACGTGGAAATTACCATTTCTAAATGCTCGCTTGTCCGATTAAAAAAAAAAAGGTGTAATATTCTTCCTGGGGGTGTATATGAACAGATGTCAGTTCCACCTTAAGGCAGAACAGGTCTGCGCAAAGTATAGTGTCATTGTTTTCAGGGAGGCATGACCATGACGTTAGGAGGGACAGGAGGCAGACTCAGGCCAAGGGCAGGGCAGCCACCTGAAATGCCATACAAAGGTAAAGAATCTGAGAAAAATGGCTTTAAAGTATTTTTTTACTCTCCAGCCAAATGTGTTGTAGGTAGATAAGTGATAATGCACTGATATATTATCTTATTATAACCATGACCACTTACCTGACCTATGACCTATGACCCCTGAAATGCTGATACTGCACTCTGCCTTTGTATGACAAACAACTATATGGGTAATGCAAAATAAAAGTACAGTATCTACAATCTAAATGTGTTTATCCAACCTTTTGACTGTCTCATGGTGTGTGTGAGGGCATGTCATGATCGGGATGGCCTGAACTCAGAGCCCGATAGAATACCAAGGCAAACTGCAGGAACTTCACTTAGTAACTTCACTTACTGCTGTTTGCGTTGGTTCTTACGTGGATATTGTAGTTACTGCACATTTGAAACTCAATTTTCTTTGAAAACGGAAGATAATTGAACCAGGAGACTACAAAGCCTGATTTCAGTCTTAACTCAATTTGACCAAATGTGTAGTTACCGCTGTTTTCAATTGTATGACAGAGAACATCTCTGATCTTGTCAATATCAGATTCTAAATGTTTTGCAGTAAAATCCTAATAGTCAAATCAAATCAAAGTGTATTGGTTGCGTACAGATTTGCAGATGTTATCGCAGGTGCACAAGTACTGGTACCCATTGTGTCATTTTTCTCTTTTTCTCTCTGCATTGTAGGGAAGGGACCATAAGTAAGTATTTCACTGTTAATCTACACCTGTTATTTAAGAAGTGACAAATACAATTTTATGTTATTTTATTTGTGCAGCGAAATGCTTATAAATGCTTAATCATCATAATAGTACATTATAGTATATATATATTTATACTTGACAAACATACTTTTTCATTATCTAGTTCTCTAAAAGTGTAGTAGAAAAAAAATCTAAAATCTATAGGTTTACCAAACGGTTAAGTGATTATCAATTAAGAGCAGTCGGTTAATCGTAAAATGTCATTTAAAAAATGAGAAGACAATCATAGCAAAAGTAAAGTGAGCATTGCATTGTGAAAAGCAATTACTTTAAACAAACATGTATTCCATTGTGAATGTGAAACATGTATTTCCAGATGAAACACTAATTAAGTTAGGTAAAAAAGTGACTGTATGATTTGACGTTGTACTTACTCAATTGAGTTGAGAAATGACTACCTTTCTCATGATGTGGTTTGAGTGTTCTGAAAATATACCACATTCTGCACCAAAGCAAATGTAATCAGAGAGCATTGACCCTCACACACACGTCTCTGATCCATAGTATACACAGGCTCAGAAACCAATACAAACCTAGATGTTCCCTTTGTCCTTGGCAACAACAAAAAACACCCTGTGAAAACATAAGCCATAACCTCATAACTATAAACCATGCCACTTAAGCAATAAACCAATAAACATAACTAAGAAGCGTGTATTTGACCAATGAGTATTAAGGGGGATCAGGCAACAACAGAACATCTGCCTGGCTCCCTGGTCTCTTTGTGGAAATCAGCTCTATCGTGTTTCCTCCATTCCTCCACACTCATTGAATGGCTGTAGGGGTCTGGTCAGGATCAAGTTTAGAAAGAGGGACACCCATTGAGTAACGCCTTCTCAGAGCACAGTGTTTTCAATAACTAACAAGCCAAAGCATCAACTGAGCAATTTTATCATGTAACACTATATCCAGTTATACTGAATTGTGTTATATCCACTATCCACTTGTTGGTTTTAGACTGTAGCAAAGATTCCAATTCAAAATTAACATATTGACCAATACACATGCCAAACACTAGGAATCCACTAAATCAAATTTCGAATAAATGTTTAAGTGGACAGACTGCTGAAGCAATTATAACTCCACAATATCAATTGGAACTCCAAAATACTAAAACAAAGCAGACTGATCAATGCTCAATTGTATTGATGGAAATGAGACTGCCTCATTCTCACCTCTGTTTGAGCGTGGCCACGTCAGCAGCCATGTTGTCCCTCTCTATCTCCAGCCGGGCCTTCCCAGCGCTGAGTCCGTCCACCTGCCTGCGCAGCTCCCTCAGCTCCTCCTGGAAGATGTCCCCCAGACGGCTGGGCTCCTTCCCCCTCAGTTGGGTCAGCTCCGTCACCAGCACCGTGTTCTGCTGCTCCAGGAAGCGCACCTTCTCTATAAAGCTGGCGAAGCGGTCGTTCAGACCCATCATCTCCACCTTCTCGTTGGTGCGCGTCTCCCGGTACTGGGCCTTGAGGAGTGAGTCAGCCGAGAAGTCCAGCCGGTTCCCAGGGGTCCCCAGGAGCAGGGCCCCTCCAGCCGACCCCAGGGAGAGACGGGAAATGGTGCTGGAGTGGGTCAGGTGGCGGGGGGTCCCATGGAGGGAGAAGCGGCTGGAGGAGAGACTGCTGAGCCGCACGCCCCCACCCACGCTGCCGGCCCCCTGGGGCCCGAAACGCTTCCTGTAAGACGACAGGACTCTCTGACTCTCCATGGCTGGAATGAAACCCTGTCAGGGCACACACATGCCTTTTATAGGGATAGACATCCCCCATCCTGAGAGAGAGTACACAGGGAGGGGCGGGAGGGAAGGGCCGGTCACTGAATAGGACAGAGAGAGGGACAGACAGAAAGAGAGAGTTAGAGACAGACAGAGAGAGAAAGAGAGAGAGAGAGAGAGAGAGAGGAGGGTGGTTTATGTGACACTCAAAATCTGTGTGCCAGGTATTGTTTGTGCTCGTCCACTCAGCTACAAATGTCTCCTGGCCTTTCTCTCTCTCCCTCTCTCTCTCGTCCTTGTTTGAATAGGATTTGGTGCAACAGAGCTTGGCTACCAAATCAAAGCTGCCTCACACACATGCTCAGTCACACAGACACAGATGGGGACAGAGTGTGATTGAAAGGGAAGAAAAGAAGCAGGGATGTGAAGGAATGAGATCTCTTTTCCTCCATTCCTGTTAGTTGGTGACTAATAGGGTCAGAAAAAGAGAGGGACAGAGAAAAAGGGGACAGAGAGAGGGTCAGATAGTAGCTGTGTTCTTGTGTGGCACTCTGTCTCGCTTGGCGTCCAAAATATCCCACTAAGCCCTCCAGATTTATTGATATCACTCTGATTGGCTCGCGCCACTGTGTGTGACAGCAGCACTGTCTAGGAGCGTCTCACACCCCATCCCTGTTCCTCTGCTCCTCTTTAGTCTTCTCCTTGTCGGAGTCAAAATGGGAATGAGTACAATTACATAACACAGCAAGAAAATATCAAGTTCGTTAAGGTTGCCTCTCTTTCTTGTCTTATCTAGGTACATCAAGTAGAATCAATTATTGAATATCTACATTGACCACAGTATCTCCAAACTATTGTGAGATACTGAAGACAAAAGTAGGAGAGTAAACAGAGGGGAGTAGAAACAAAATAACGTTATAATAGCTAAATGGCATTATTAGATTAACTCTTATTCAACAGCTGACCTGCATATCAGTATGCGAAAATCATACTGGGAGAAAAAAAATTTAATCATTGTCCTTGTAGTCATGGATACATAATAAAAGCCAGTGTACTAAACAGTCAACAAGTGACACCATTACAGTGTGCTAGCCGATTGGAGAAGCTTTGGGGCCACAGGGCTGAACAGTAGCAGCTATACATCTCCACCTCTTTGCCCCCCCTGGAGTTTCTGACCATGATGTCACTGACAGGCTACAGATGGATACATAAGAGACAGAGACCTAACCTCCAAACGAGCTTCAATGCCATACAACACTTCTTCCGTGGCCTCCAACTGCTCTTAAACGCTAGTAAAACCAAATGCATGCTTTTCAACCGTTCGCTGCCTGCACCCGCACGCCTGACCAGCATCACCACCCTGGATGGTTCCGACCTTGAATATGTGGACATCTATAAGTACCTAGGTGTCTGGCTAGACTGTAAACTCTCCTTCCAGACTCATATCAAACATCTCCAATCGAAAATCAAATCAAGAGTTGGCTTTCTATTCCGCAACAAAGCCTCCTTCACTCACGCCGCCAAACTTACCCTAGTAAAACTGACTATCCTACCGATCCTCGACTTCGGCGATGTCATCTACAAAATTGCAGTTTATCACAGTGCCATCCGTTTTGTCACTAAAGCACCTTATACCACCCACCACTGACTTGTATGCTCTAGTCGGCTGGCCCTCGCTACATATTCGCCGCCAGACCCACTGGCTCCAGGTCATCTACAAGTCCATGCTAGGTAAAGCTCCGCCTTATCTCAGTTCACTGGTCACGATGGCAACACCCATCCGTAGCACGCGCTCCAGCAGGTGTATCTCACTGATCATCCCTAAAGCCAACACCTCATTTGGCCGCCTTTCGTTCCAGTTCTCTGCTGCCTGTGACTGAAACGAATTGCAAAAATCGCTGAAGTTGGAGACTTTTATCTCCCTCACCAACTTCAAACATCTGCTATCTGAGCAGTTAACCGATCGCTGCAGCTGTACATAGTCTATCGGTAAATAGCCCACCCATTTTTACCTACCTCATCCCCATACTGTTTTTATTTATTTACTTTTCTGCTCTTTTGCACAGCAATATCTCTACCTGTACATGACCATCTGATCATTTATCACTCCAGTGTTATTAATCTGCAAAATTGTAATTATTCGCCTACCTCCTCATGCCTTTTGCACACAATGTATTTGTCTGTTCACACTGCTATGCTTTATCTTGGCCAGGTCGCAGTTGCAAATGAGAACTTGTTCTCAACTAGCCTACCTGGTTAAATAAAGGTGAAATAAAATAAAAAATAAAATAAAAAGAACTATAGGCCACATCTATCAGTGGGTTGGAGGGCTTCTCTTTGGACGGACACACAGCCACACACAGGAGCATGGCAACATAACACACACACATTATTAATCCATCACTATCACTACCATTATTAACTGTGATCAACTACAGAGGAAGCTATGGATCAGAGGATGGGCCAGTAAGACCAGAGGTAGCCAGTTGGATTGCAGCCTTTTAGCAACAATACGACCACTCCCTCTTCCTCAAGTCACATCTCATAAAGCCCTGTTGTAAGTGATGGCAGCTCATTCAATCAGACTTAATGACTGCTTAGCCTGAAAAGAGGGCAATTGGACCTGGAGAAAGAAGTCTGTGTTGGGCATGGTCAAAAAGCCCAACGAGTTCTGGGTACCTATCCAAAAAACAATATGTATGGCAAAGTAAGTATCAGGTTACTATAAAAGGGAACACCTGGTCAGTTGTACAACTGAATGCATTTTCCACATTTAACATAAATCCTCTGAATCTAAGCAGTGCCTTAATTGATGTCATCAGCACCCAAGAGTAGTTGTTGGGGATGAATTACCTTTATCAAGGGCAGAAAGACAGATTTTTCAACCTTGCTGGCTCAGGGATTCAAACCAGCAACCTTTCAGTTACGAGCCCAATGCTCTTAACCGCTAGGCTACCTGAGGGTGAGGCAGTCTGTGAGTTATTAGATAGTTGAAACTGTCACAGGACTCCAGCAGATGGATGGTTGGAGAATGGGGGGATGGGACGTAAAACCTAGTCTGAACCCGACAAATCAGCAGCCAGTCCGTTACGAATCAATTTCCATCCATTGTCATGGCAACTCCAGGGCCAGTTACTTCAAAACATGCTAAACTCTTGTTGACTCTCATCTAATAGGGATGTGACTCTGGGATGGGATGAAGCCTTATATAAACATCCACAGCTATTATACAGTCATGCTGCCCAGATATGATCCTAACATGCACAAACAACCAGGTCTATGATCTCTCAAGCTACTATACCAGCAAGATCCTAGGGCCTTTTCCATCCTGCTCGCCTCTGTTCTCCCTCTCCCCTCCAACCAACTCTGGGCCTGTAACAGGTAGTAAAACCCACATCGCAGGCCATAAAAACCCTCTTTGTTACCAAAACACTCTGTTAAAAGAAATGTGTAGCCAGTGGGAACCAGTGAGACTGGAAGACTGTAAATACAGCAAACAACAGAGTGACTTGAATTCCAATTGGTCCCTGTTGATAGAGGTTAACTGAGTGGTCCACTGTAAGTCTGGCTGGATGTGTTGTTTTAAAAGCTTCCATCTAGCAGGATTAATAACGTGGTCTCATCATTAAGGTGACACTAATTGTATCGCCCCCTGGATTTCTGAGACAGTCACTGTGGTTGCCTCAGATCTGGTCACTTAGGCAATATCTGTCAGAGGAGAAACATTCAGAAAGAGAGAAAGATGGAAAGAGACGAGAGAGAGAGAGAGAGGGAGAGAGAGAGAGAGAGAGAGAGAGAGAGGGGGAGAGAGAGAGAGAGAGAGAGAGAGAGAGAGAGAGAGAGAGAGAGAGAGAGAGAGAGAGAGAGAGAGAAAGAAAGAAAGAAAGAAAGATAGAGAGAGATTGGTCGGAGTGAAAGAGGGTGTCCCCCTCTCTCCTCTCAGAGCCAGTGGAAGGCCAACAAAACATCTGATTCCTGTGGGGCAACATGAGGAGGAGCCCATCTCATTTGCAAGGAGCAGAAGAAAAGGCGCCTTGCCTGGGTGTTGAGCAGAATCTTAATGCTGTTCCTCCAGACTGATCTCCCTCCAGAACCACAGGGACGGCCAGCTCTGTTTGCCTGCACACGGCTCCCCCCACCTCACCATTCAGGCCTTTTGAACCCTTTCTGTTACTGCCGGTTTAAACCCCTTTCCACTCTCTCCTATGGGAACTACCCTACCTCAGACCCCCTTGCATCCCCAGCCTCCTCTCTATGCCAATGAGCACACCCCAAATTCTGACCATTCAGCTGGATACACCTCATCCCCCACCCACAACAAAACTCCCACAGCAGCCCCTTCTTCTCCACTAGATTAAGCGCGCCCCATCAACTCAATGATATGGGCCCCTGGTCAGCTCAATCACTTATAAATCCCCCCGTCACATGACTTAATCTTAGTCCTCATATGGAGCTCAGGGACCCGGGACCCCATCTCTTAAAGAGCCCATGATAACAGCAGAGCCTGAGGAATGGGGGTCCCAGTGACCCATGGGTCTCACCTCAACTCACACACACATACAATGCCCGCACACAGCATGCAGTGTACTAATCACTGATGTACAGTATCACTGATGAACAGTATCACTGATGAACAGTATCACTGATGTGCAGTATCACTGATGAACAGTTTTAACTGATGAACAGTATCAATGATGTGCAGTATCACAGATGAACAGTATCACTGATGTGCAGCATCACTGATGAATAGTCAACTGATGTGCAGTATCACTGATGTGCAGTATCACTGATGAACAGTTTTAACTGATGAACAGTATCACTGATGTGCAGTATCACAGATGAACAGTATCACTGATGTGCAGTATCACTGATGAACAGTATCACTGATGAACAGTATCACTGATGTGCAGTATCACTGATGAACAGTATCACTGATGTGCAGTATCACTGATGAACAGTATCACTGATGAACAGTATCACTGATGTACAGTATCACTGATGAACAGTATCACTGATGAACAGTTAACTGATGAAAAGTATCACTGATGTGCAGTATCACTGATGAACAGTATCACTGATGTGCAGTATCACTGACGTGCAGTATCACTGATGTACAGTATAACTGATGAACAATACCACTGATGTGCAGTATCACTGATATACAGTATCACTGATATACAGTATCACTGATGTGCAGTATCACCGATGAACAGTTAACTGATGTGCAGTATCACTGATGAACAGTTTTAACTGATGAGCAGTATCACTGATGTGCAGTATCACTGATGAACAGTATCACTGATGTGCAGTATCACTGATGTGCAGTATCACTGATGTACAGTATAACTGATGAACAGTATCACTGATGTGCAGTATCACTGATATACAGTATCACTGATATACAGTATCACTGATGTGCAGTATCACTGATGTGCAGTATCACTGATATACAGTATCACTGATGTGCAGTACCACTGATGTGCAGTACCACTGATGTGCAGTACCACTGATGTGCAGTATCACTGATATACAGTATCACTGATGTGCAGTATCACTGATGTGCAGTATCACTGATATACAGTATCACTGATGTGCAGTACCACTGATGTGCAGTATCACTGATGTACAGTATCACTGATGTGCAGTATCACTGATGTGCAGTATCACTGATATACAGTATCACTGATGTGCAGTATCACTGATGTGCAGTATCACTGATGTGCAGTATCACTGATGTGCAGTATCACTGATGTGCAGCACCACTGATGTGCAGTATCACTGATGTGCAGTACCACTGATATACAGTATCACTGATGTGCAGTATCACTGATGTGCAGTATCACTGATGTGCAGTACCACTGATATACAGTATCACTGATGTGCAGTATCACTGATGTGCAGTATAACTGATGTGCAGTATCACTGATGTGCAGTACCACTGATATACAGTATCACTGATGTGCAGTATCACTGATGTGCAGTATCACTGATGTGCAGTACCACTGAAATACAGTATCACTGATGTGCAGTATCACTGATGTGCAGCACCACTGATATACAGTATCACTGATGTGCAGTATCACTGATGTGCAGCACCACTGATATACAGTATCACTGATGTGCAGTATCACTGATGTGCAGTATCACTGATATACAGTATCACTGATGTGCAGTATCACTGATGTGCAGTACCACTGATATACAGTATCACTGATGTGCAGTATCACTGATGTGCAGTATCACTGATGTGCAGTACCACTGATGTGCAGTATCACTGATGTGCAGTATCACTGATGTGCAGTACCACTGATGTGCAGTATCACTGATGTGCAGTATCACTGATGTGCAGTACCACTGATGTGCAGTATCACTGATATACAGTATCACTGATGTGCAGTATCACTGATGTGCAGTATCACTGATATACAGTATCACTGATGTGCAGTATCACTGATGTGCAGTACCACTGATATACAGTATCACTGATGTGCAGTATCACTGATGTGCAGTATCACTGATGTGCAGTATCACTGATGTGCAGTATCACTGATGTGCAGTACCACTGATATACAGTATCACTGATGTGCAGTATCACTGATGTGCAGTATCACTGATGTGCAGCACCACTGATGTACAGTATCACTGATGTGCAGTACCACTGATATACAGTATCACTGATGTGCAGTATCACTGATGTGCAGTATCACTGATGTGCAGTACCACTGATATACAGTATCACTGATGTGCAGTATCACTGATGTGCAGTATCACTGATGTGCAGCACCACTGATGTGCAGTATCACTGATGTGCAGTACCACTGATATACAGTATCACTGATGTGCAGTATCACTGATGTGCAGTACCACTGATATACAGTATCACTGATGTGCAGTGCCACTGATGTGCAGTATCACTGATATACAGTATCACTGATGTGCAGTATCACTGATGTGCAGTACCACTGATATACAGTATCACTGATGTGCAGTATCACTGATGTGCAGTATCACTGATGAACAGTTTTAACTGATGTGCAGTATCACTGATATACAGTATCACTGATATACAGTATCACTGACGTGCAGTATCACTGACGTACAGTATCACTGATGTGCAGAATCACTGACGTGCAGTACCACTGATGTGCTGTATCACTGATATACAGTATCACTGATGTGCAGTACCACTGATATACAGTATCACTGATATACAGTATCACTGATGTGCAGTATCACTGATATACAGTATCACTGATGTGCAGTACCACTGATGTGCTGTATCACTGATATACAGTATCACTGATGTGCAGTACCACTGATATACAGTATCACTGATATACAGTATCACTGATGTGCAGTATCACTGATATACAGTATCACTGATGTGCAGTATCACTGATGTGCAGTATCACTGATGAACAGTTTTAACTGATGTGCAGTATCACTGATATACAGTATCACTGATATACAGTATCACTGATATACAGTATCACTGACGTGCAGTATCACTGACGTACAGTATCACTGATGTGCAGTATCACTGACGTGCAGTACCACTGATGTGCAGTACCACTGATATACAGTATCACTGATGTGCAGTACCACTGATGTGCAGTACCACTGATATACAGTATCACTGATGTGCAGTATCACTGATGTGCAGTACCACTGATATACAGTATCACTGATGTGCAGTATCACTGATGTGCAGTACCACTGATATACAGTATCACTGATGTGCAGTACCACTGATATACAGTATCACTGATGTGCAGTACCACTGATGTGCAGTACCACTGATATACAGTATCAGTGATGTGCAGTACCACTGATGTGCAGTTCCACTGATGTGCAGTATCACTGATGTGCATGCTAGCATTAGCACAGGCCCTCTCAGGTATGATGGGACGTAGTATGTAGTTGTTAGTGTTGGAAGGTGCAGTTGTGAAATCGTAATATGCCAGATGTGGCTGCATAGGTCCAGTCCCCGCTGGTGCCCCCTGTGTGTGTGTGCGTGTGTGCGTGTGTGTGTGTGTGTGTGTGTGTTGGGAGCTTAACTGGAGCAGACAGGCAGGCTGAATCACTGACTATGACTCAGCACCACTGGGTCCAAACTGAGTGTGGTCACAAAGCCTGGAGAGCCAGTTTAGCCTCTGTCCAGCAGTCTGCCTGTCAGCACTAATGCTGGGCCCCAGCGGCCCAGAGAAATACCTAACAAACAGAACTGCATAACAAACAGACCCAGACACATAGCACACGAAGAGAACCACATACCTTCCAAGCACTACCACATATCACAAAAACACTACCACTGACCACAATAACATACTGACTACAATAACTCACTGACCACAATAACACTAACAGTGACCACAATAACACTACCACTGATCACAATAACACTACCACTGACTACAATAACAATACCACTGACAACAATAACACTACCACTGACTACAATAACACTACCACTGACCACAATAACACTACCACTGACTACAATAACACTACCACTGACTACAATAACACTACCACTGACTACAATAACACTACCACTGACTACAATAACACTACCACTGACCACAATAACACTACCACTGACCACAATAACACTACCACTGACTACAATAAAACTACCACTGACTACAATAACATTACCACTGACTACAATAACACTACCACTGACTACAATAACACTACCACTGACTACAATAATCCTACCACTGACTACAATAACTCACTGATCACAATAACACTACCACTGACTACAATAACACTACCACTGACTACAATAACACTACCACTGACCACAATAACACTACCACTGACCACAATAACACTACCACTGACCACAATAACACTACCACTGACTACAATAACACTACCACTGATCACAATAACACTACCACTGACTACAATAACCCTACCACTGATCACAATAACACTACCACTGACTACAATAACACTACCACTGACCACAATAACACTACCACTAACTACAATAACACTACCACTAATCACAATAACACTACCACTGACTAAAATAACACTACCACTGACCACAATAACACTACCACTGACTACAATAACACTACCACATATCACAAAAACACTACCACTGACCACAATAACATACTGACTACAATAACTCACTGACCACAATAACACTACCACTGATCACAATAACACTACCACTGACTACAATAACAATACCACTGACAACAATAACACTACCACTGACTACAATAACACTACCACTGACCACAATAACACTACCACTGACTACAATAACACTACCACTGACTACAATAACACTACCACTGACTACAATAACACTACCACTGACCACAATAACACTACCACTGACCACAATAACACTACCACTGACTACAATAAAACTACCACTGACTACAATAACACTACCACTGACTACAATAACACTACCACTGACTACAATAACACTACCACTGACTACAATAACCCTACCACTGACTACAATAACTCACTGATCACAATAACACTACCACTGACCACAATAACACTACCACTGACTACAATAAAACTACCACTGACTACAATAACACTTCCACTGACTACAATAACACTACCACTGACCACAATAACACTACCACTGACCACAATAACGCTACCACTGACCACAATAACACTACCACTGACTACAATAACACTACCACTGATCACAATAACACTACCACTGACTACAATAACCCTACCACTGATCACAATAACACTACCACTGACTACAATAACACTACCACTGACCACAATAACACTACCACTAACTACAATAACACTACCACTAATCACAATAACACTACCACTGACTACAATAACACTACCACTGACCACAATAACACTACCACTAACTACAATAACACTACCACTAATCACAATAACACTACCACTGACTAAAATAACACTACCACTGACCACAATAACACTACCACTGACCACAATAACACTGCCACTGACTACAATAACACTACCACTGATCACAATAACACTACCACTGACCACAGTAACACTACCACTGACCACAATAACACTACCACTGACTACAATAACACTACCACTGATCACAATAACACTACCACTGACTAAAATAACACTACCACTGACCACAATAACACTACCACTGACCACAATAACACTACCACTGACTACAATAACACTACCACTGATCACAATAACACTACCACTGACTACAATAACACTACCACTGACCACAATAACACTACCACTGATCACAATAACACTACCACTGACCACAATAACACTACCACTGATCACAATAACACTACCACTGATCACAATAACACTGACCACAATAACACTACCACTGACCACAGTAACACTACCACTGACCACAATAACACTACCACTGACTACAATAACACTACCACTGATCACAATAACACTACCACTGACTACAATAACACTACCACTGATCACAATAACACTACCACTGACTAAAATAACACTACCACTGACCACAATAACACTACCACTGACCACAATAACACTACCACTGACTACAATAACACTACCACTGATCACAATAACACTACCACTGACTACAATAACACTACCACTGACCACAATAACACTACCACTGATCACAATAACACTACCACTGACCACAATAACACTACCACTGATCACAATAACACTACCACTGATCACAATAACACTACCACTGATCACAATAACACTACCACTGATCACAATAACACTACCACTGACCACAATAACACTACCACTGATCACAATAACACTACCACTGATCACAATAACACTGACCACAATAACACTACCACTGATCACAATAACACTACCACTGATCACAATAACACTGATCACAATAACACTGCCATTAACCACATCAACAGACCTGCAGGCCACATGGAGCGGTGCATTGCAGGTGTTGGGGAAGGTTATGTAACTGGTATCAGATCCTGGTAGTCAGGGGCCATGGGTCAGATCCACAGGAAGAAAATGGAACAAGCAGCATGCTAAAACACACACAGAGGAAGTGCATCACCAGAAAACAAAGCAATAAAGTAGTATCTGCATCCATCCCCTTGTCACAGTAACTAAGAAAAGGAACCTTTGTTGGGTCCAAGCTTTCCTCTGTCCCATGGCCACACAGATTAACAGAGCTCTCTCTGCCTCCTCTTCTGTCTTAAAGGGAGGGAGAAAGAGATGGAGCAAGCATCAGTCGGGTTGCTTCTTTCTCCCAACAATGAGCTCTATTCAGTGAGATGTTCTTTTATTTACTGGACTGGGCCAGTCTGACTTTCCAACCTGCTGGCTGCTCAAAGATAATGAAGACACACATGGACAGACTAGCCAGTGTCTCCCAGAGCCACTGGCCCAAAAACATCTTCTGCAATGCCAAACACACCTCCATCAGAGCGGTTTACATGACTGGAACGTACACCAAACATTACGCAAACAAACAAGTAAGCAGGTCAGAATATTGGACCAGAGACAAAGAACATTTATTTGTTTTTGAAATTAGGCACTCAAAGATATAGAAAAACAATGTCATTTAACATACTGTTCCTTTTTCTACGTAAATACATTTGATAAACTGGAGTGACTTTGCACTGCAAGTCCCCTGTCATTAAACATACTCATTTATACATTTACATACATGTATATATCTAAACGTTTAACTCCTGTTTCATTTGCTTACCCCAGGGTTCTTCTGTTAACAGAAACATTTGTTTTGGCTCTTTGTATATAACAGGACCATTTCTAATACTGAACTGATTCTTAGCTGCCTTCTTTAACATCTAGCAGCCACATGATATCCATTTGATTCACTTATGAAAGTAGTTTAGAGCCAGTAACACTGAAATAAATGGAAATAAATGGAAAATAAAACGAAAAAAGGTAATTGTAGAAAGCCCTTTGCTCAGTGTGGAGGGCCCCAGACATTGGGCACCGGTCGGTCTCTCGAACCCTGAGCTAAACAAAGTCGTCATGTTGGGTGGAACCCTGGTCTCTGGCATCTACCTGATCAGAACTCCTCCATCCCTTTCCTGCTCAGCTCAGTCTAACTAACGCACACATTCAGCCTCTCTGCTCTGCAAGAATGACACTAAGAGAAGGTTATTCTGGTGAGACACAGCATTCTAGTGCATACTCTTAAAATTACACCTCACATACTTCCCCTCTATTTCCCACACATCACGCCAGCAAGGAGAAATATGGAGGAAGTTCAGCAGCCTTTAAATCCTAGGCGGTGGCCTTGTTAGTGAAGTAGTGAAACTGTGAGAGGTTTGACAGGGCAGTCCAACTGGAAGGGTCCAATGGAACAGTGTTTAATAAAGCATGGACCATTAGACATAATATATTATACTGGAGCTAGGAATGTGGATATGTTTCTTGTTTTGGAGCAGAGACCAGGTAAGATAGCCAGAGGTCGTTTTCCACCCAAAGTGTTTCACTAATAAACCCCAATGTTGTAATTTCTGCAAAACCAGCTGCTTTAACAATTTATCATTTCCAACGGCAACATTTATCTCATAGGTCTAAATGCATCTTCATTAGATTTCAAATTGTCTAGAGTCAATATATAAAAAATATATTTATACATATATATTTGAATATAAAAATTCAGGAATGGATGAACATAGGGATTTAAATAAAAGTGAAAGAAATGTAATATTTAAAGTTTTTAAAAAAAGTTAATTTCGTAAGGCGAACAATAACCAACAACATTAATTTGACATAAAAGTGCATCTGACTCAAATGAATCCTAAATGGCAGAGTTCCACTGTTTGGCGTAGCATTTTCCTAGATACACTTGTCAACGCATAGAAAGCTGGTAAACCTAATGGCAACTCACTTTCAAATCAAGGCATTAGGATTGTATTTGTCTAAGACTAAAATAAAATCTCTCTTTCAATCACAAAGTACAATATAATTTGTAATATTGTGTAGTTAGCATATCCTCCAACCAAACTGGAAACCAACCCCTTCATGAATGAAATCGGTCATTTTTGGTACACTCAGAAAACCCTGGGCTGTGATACTGAGGGGCTGCAGTGGAGAGTTGGAGTATAAGGCACAGTCATCACAATGGTCTACTGTGAAGGTCCTAATGACAACACAAAAACACTGATGGCTCTGGTTCCATGTTGTATGGTGAGGACAGGACAGATCAGCATGGGCTTCCATCAGGGACTGTGAGTCTTCAAAAGACCATGAAGAGGCACTTTCTCAAAATCACAAAGAATATCAGAGACGGATCAGAGGAGAAAGTGAAAAATTAAATCCATCCCGTCTCTATAACACTGAGTGGTGCATCTGTTGGTTTCATCAGTTACCATGTTGAAGCACTGAGCTGTGGCTGTGGGTCTGCTGTCTTGGCCTAAGTAGACCAGACACTGCTCTGCTCAAGCTTACTGTAAGTCCCATATGAACAGTTCATTACCTCAGGGGTCTCATCTAACAGCCCATCTAGAGAATGTAAACTTAGGAGGGGACACTTTGGCATATTTGAAAGGCACATTCGGTGGCGGTGCTTGATCAAATCCCATCTTGAGCCACATATAATAGATTTGATGTGTTTGGAGTGTCTGTCTGTGTGTGTGTGTGTGTGTGTGTGTGTGTGTGTGTGTGTGTGTGTGTGTGTGTGTGTGTGTGTGTGTGTGTGTGTGTGTGTGTGTGTGTGTGTATGTTTAATCCTCTCACAGACCACCAAGATGATAGCTGAAACAATTCAGTTCGTATGGAGTTGGTGGGTCCAGTTCTCCACAGCAGACAGCTGAACACTGATCAGTCATATAGCTCCCCCTAGTGGGGGAAGTTGGAGGTGAATTTGATAATTGTCGTTAACAGCTTGGAATAATGGCACTGTGCTATTATCCATCATAATGGATCATGTGTATTTGTGGGTTAAGGAATGAGTGTGACTGGTGGTGAGTCTGGTTTGGGGAGAGAGCTGTAGGATGGAAAGGACCAAGTTCCAAATTCCAAGTCTAGAGTCTAGATGTCAGCTGTAGGCCTTGAGTCCCGAGGAGCGGTTGAGACAGAGAGAGTGTACTAGTACTTCCCCTCAGCAGAGGATCTGGGAGAAGGGGTGTCTGAGCAGCTCCTCAGCACTGGGCCGGTGCTTGGCCTCCACAAAGATGCGGTGGATGAAGTCACGGGTGTGGTCCGAGGTGTGTGAGGGCAGCAGGGGTTTGGTGGGCTGGGTGGCGATCTTAAAGATGGCTGCCATGGCCTCGTATTCGGCCCAGGGAGGCTTCTCTGTCAGCATCTCCACCACTGTGCAGCCCAGGCTCCTGGGGAAGGAGACACACACACAGGGTTAAGAGAACACCAATACGAGCTCAAATACACATTTAAACACTTGCCACCCAATCTCCCCTTCCACAAAACATGTGTAAATATTGGAATATAAATGGTGCCTTCCTGTATTATACTTATGCTAAAAAATGTATTCTATTCTACTGAGCCATTTACTTTATGTCTGTATTGTTATCTATTATTATTTGTTGTTGCATTGTTGAGAAGGAACCTGCAAGTAAGCATTTTGTTAGACGGTGTATACCATGTGTATCCTGTACATACGACTAATACAACTAGAAACTTGAAACACGCTCACACACAAACATCAGAATAGGACATTGAATGCAATACACTATCGTATAACTTATTGACTTGTGTGAATGGACAGAAACAGTGTTAACACACTGAAAAAACAAAGGGCAGCTTTTCCTCACTACAGGCACGAAGGGAAAAGGCCATCCCTCTGCTCTTCTGCTTTCCCAGGCCCCACTGGAATGTTTTGGTGGAAACTTTTTCCCTGTTGACAATTAAAGTGTGCTTTTGCTGGCTACGTGAGGCCATTTCAGTCCTGGAGTCAGACAGAGCAGGGGGCTGGTGAGGGGAGTTGGGTTTAGGGACAGACTCCCCTTTGGACCTATTACCCCCTACCGACGCTTCGGCCTGGTCTGGCCCCCCAGGGGAGCAATGAATTCGGGAACATTCCGAACCCTGTCACAAGCTGGCTGGATGACTGGCTCTTGGCCAATCACATCCCTTGCCTGATGGGATACTACACAATCAGATTGCACAGGGGAATTCCTGGGCAGCAGGTGGGCCGACCCATTTCAGGGCCCTGTACGTGGGAGTGAGGCAGTCCTTCTCAACATTCTCTTTTAAATATAGCACTTGTACTATTTTATATATAGCACTTTTACTATTTTATATATAGCACTTTTACTATTTTATATATAGCAATTTTACTATTTTATATATAGAAATTTTTCCCTTGAAGAAGAATGGTTTCCCCCTTTTAGAACAGCTATTTTCCTCCCTTCACGTTCCAGCAGTCCAGCCACTCTATCAGGGAAGGAGACTACTTATAAGAGCACAAGGAAAGCATCTGACACTTGACCTGAAGATACATTCACACACTCCCAGATGAGACATCTATCCCCCGCCTCCCCCCTATCAACACAACTAATCAGGATCACCTGCATGTGTATAAGACCTCTTACCCAAACCCCAACCCCACGTGTCCCGGTCCTTACCAGACGTCAGCCTTCCTGCCGTAGCCCTCTCCGCTGATCACCTCGGGGCTCATCCAGTAGGGGGTGCCAGTGACCGAGCGGATGCCCGTGCCAGACATGCAGATGGTCTGCAGCCTCTTGCTGGCGCCAAAATCTCCCAGCTTCACGTTTCCCGCCGAATCCCGCAGGATGTTGGCACCTGGATAAGGAGACGACAGAGTAACACCATGTGACACAGACTCACCCAACCACCTTCCTTGTATTTTAAATGTAGATTTTAGGTCCTTGTGAGTCTGGAAGTCTATAGCCATTTAGTTGACTATCTTTACTACAAATGGCCATCTGAGCAGTGTGTTGACATAACTACCTTTGATGTCACGGTGAACGATCATGTTGCTGTGCAGATAGGACATGCCCTCCAGGATCTGCCGTGTGTACTTCCGCGTCACGTTTTCCGTCAGCGCCCCGTAGGCCTTCAACTGGTCTTTGACTGAACCCTGAAAGACAAGAAGGAAGTGCATGGTTTATACTCCTATTCCCAGGAGAGACTGGGACACAGTCCAGGACAGAACACCACAGATACCCTTTAACCCCCAACACTCCAGCCCTGAGCCGACGTGTGAAGAATAGACTGACCCCCGGCATGTACTCCATGAAGATGGTGAGGGTCTTTTCGTTGTGGTCCCTCAGGCAGCCGTAGTACTGGACGATGCGTTCGTGGTGGAGGTTCTTTAACAACTGGATCTCACACTCCAGAGCACTCACCTCCTACAGACAGACAGACAGACAGACAGACAGACAGACAGACAGACAGACAGACAGACAGACAGACAGACAGACAGACAGACAGACAGACAGACAAGGATCAACAGGTTTGTTGTACTCGACAACAACAACAACAAATCCTCAACATTACATGATATGAATGAGTCATCTGTCCACCAAAAGCTATACAAAGACAACTAAAAAATCGGACAAATGGAAAAATCATTTCAGACACACACACCAGCTCTCTCTGCAGATAGGACATTAGCGGTAACAGTCCAGTTCCTCAAAAGCAGTTCCTCTGTTTACCTCAGAGAATATGGCCACAGAGATCACATCACAGAGAGAGAGAGAGCGGAAGAGGGAAATGGAGATATATACAAAGTATCCACAACACAAAGACCCACTAAATAGATAAAAACAACAACAACAACAGATTAACATCCGCTGCAGGCTGGGTGGCCAGTGACAGAGAGACAGAGAGACAGAGGGAGAGAGAGAGAGAGAGAGAGAGAGAGAGAGAGAGAGAGAGAGAGAGAGAGAGAGAGAGAGATAGAGAGAGAGAGTGTGAGAGAGAGAGACAGAGAGAGACAGCGAGAGAGAGAGAGAGAGAGAGAGAGAGAGAGAGAGAGAGATATGGAGAGAGAGACAGAGAGACAGAGAGAGAGAGAGAGAGAGAGTGTGTGAGAGAGAGAAAGAGAGACAGCGAGAGAGAGAGAGAAAGAGAGAGAGAGAGAGAGAGAGAGAGAGATAGAGAATGAGAGAGCGAGAGAGAATGGGAGAGAGAGAGAATGGGAGAGAGAGAATGGGAGCAAGAGGGAGAGTGCGAGAGAGAAGAGGAGAGTTTAAGGGGTGATTGGAGGCCAAGGCAAAGCTGGCTCTGCTACTTTCCCCCTCCTCACCCTCCTGCAAATACTCCACTCAGTTACAGGAAGTGACAGTGCATGTTTTCTCAGTGGCAGACAGGAAAAGACATTAAAGAGGGGGGAGAGAGAAAGGAAAGAAAGTCCCTTGAATCTCCTCAAAGTTCATTGCTCTCAGCGACAGAGATGAGCACTCAGTCAGGATTTGACTGCATTAGTGATTCAGAGCATAGCGCCTTTTGTGTTGAAGACAGTTGACCAACAATTAGCTAGTAAAACTCAGTCAGGTTAAACACAGCACCATACTGCATTCCTCCACAATCGCCTCTTAAGAGTAAAGTAGCTTGCTGAACACATTACCTCATTCTTGGCATTGCTCCAGGCTAAAGGTGCTCCAGGCTAAGCCTCTGCACCAATCTTTAACAATACACGGGAACTCAAGTCATACAGAGTTCTCCTTCAGGCTGGGGAGTCTGAGTCATCTTGGCATAAATACATTACAGTAGCCTGGTTGTGAACAGTAGACTTTGATATAAAAGCAGAAAACAATCTGTGTAGTAGCATACTGTTCCGGCACCCGCTGCTGTCTCACCTTGCTGGTGTCAGGACTGTCCGGGTCAAACACCACCTGCTTGGCGGCCAGCTCCCGTCCCGTGTCCACATCGTAACACAGGTAAACCCTCCCAAACGCCCCCTGGCCCAGCAGCTTGCCCCGCCTCCACGTCATTGGAGCACTGGGGGCTGTGGAGCGAGGGACATACACCATACATATCATCCTCTCCATATAGTAAACATGACACCATACTCTCAAAAGACACTGCATTCATCATACAAACTAACTCCCTTATTTAAAATGTGTAGGATACAAAAATAGATTTATTAGTATTAAATCTCTAATAACTATAAAATATATGTGAAATATGTGTAATATATGTAAATATAAGATGAAGAGGCAGGGTCGGGACTCACACTTGTGGGCGACAGGGCGCTCCTGTGGGCGGAGCCTGCCCTGCTTGTCCACTAGCTGCCAGCTGCCCAGACTCTCCTCGCTGCCGTTGAGGGAGCGCCGTGAGGGCACCAGGGTGAACAGGTTACCCTGGGGGCGACGGATCCGCGGGAACGTTCTCCGACCTGGGGGGATGAGAGGAGAGTTGAGGGTGAAGGAGTGATGAGAGAAGAACCAAGAGACCAAGAGAAGGAGGAGATGGTTCAAGAGAGGGGTCAGGGAAAGGTCAAATACAAAGTCATATGGCACAAAGTGGTTTGGTGAGAGGAACAGTGAACAGTGCCCCTACCTTCACTATGGTCCTTGTGATGCAGGGAGACATGGTACCTGCGGGGGTATGTCCCTCCCTTCCCCACCACCTTATCATACACATGGTTCTCCCGGTCTGAGAGGGAGGAAGGAGTAAAGAGAGCGAGCGAGAGGGTGAAGGTTAGACTACAACAGGATTCAGACTCAGCTCAGTCATACAGCATTCACATGAGGCTCTGCTGCTAAGAGCTGCCTTGTTGCTCTGTGCTGTTGCTTGGGACTACATTGTTGCATTGTTGCTAGGAGTTGCATTGTGGTTTAGGCCTGTTGCTAAGGGGCTTGAGAGCGGCTCTCTTGCCAGCACTGTAAATGGGTTACCATGAATTTGACAGTAGCTTACAGGAAGCTTGGATGCAAGTAAAATTCTGTATTTCATATTACAGTACACCTGATGTAATATGAATACGGTATAAAAGCAAGTACTGTGTAATGACACAAAGTAAAATATCATAAAACTGACTGTATTATACTGTAAAAAACTAAATGCTACCATAATCAGAATGAATGAATGAATATGTGGATGACTGTATTTTACTGTAATTACATGGGATTGGTGCAAGCAGGTTGGCTGCTAAGTGTTTACACATTACAGCACATTAATTCATATTTGGTGTTTTATATCACTTGCACTTCTAGAGGCCTTAACAAAGGCTTCCAAACTGGCCGCGACTTCAGGTCAAAACAGACCAAAAGGACATGGCAAAATGTCAACCATTTGCTGCCAGTCCAATCTGCCCTAATACATTTTTTATTGATGGGCCACTTTAACCACATAAGAGTAAAATTGGTCCAGCATTCTCACTCATGGGTGCAACAAATATAGCCTCTTACAAGACACGCCTCAAAATATAGTAATAAGCCCGAGACAACAATACCATGCACCCACTAGTGGTCATAAGGTTTTTGGCGCTCTAAAGATACAGTACAGTACAGAGGTGGAATTACAGTACCATTCGAAATACAGCAATTTCCCCATAATTTACAGTATGCTACAGTAAAATTTCCAATGTTTTTTTACTGTTGATAATACCTCAAATTACTGTATAAATTACAGTTTTCCGTGACAGTGAGGATCTATATCTTATGTAGTGATATCAGGATTCCTCCTGGGCACCCACCAGAGACGTTCTCCTGCTGCCGGTTATCAGGGTAGCTCTTGGCTCGGTGCATGCGTGACTTCCTCAGGGAGGGGCTGGAAGGAAGGACAAATAAAGAGAGAGTGAGAGTTGATGGTCACTTCCTCAAAATACATACACTGTCTTTATAACCAAAGTCAAGTATTGTGTACAAGTATTGTGTACGTGTGGGGTAGAATCAGGGGTAAAAGTAGATTTCTTACCGGTATCGCGCATACACTTTTTAAAAATAGGTGTAATTATATAATTACATATAGAATCCGTATTAATTTCAAATATGATCTCTGTGGGCCTAGTAAAGATTTGACATATCACTTTTAACGCGTTATACCTGTTTTTTATTTAGAATTATCCCCAATTGGTAGTTACAGTCTTGTCCCATCGCTTCAAAAAAGCGGTCCTGTAGACTAACAGTACACGTTCGTCCACTCACAAAATAATACCAGCATCCAAATCCCAACAGTGCACTGATGAATGGAAAGAGACATCTGTTACAAAACACCCACATGTATTCTAATGACATTGTCATTAGGCCTAAACTTGTAGCCTGAATTGATGCATCCACTGTTGGTCGTGCGCCTCGGTCTTGGCCACTCATCTCCACCTTGTCCACCGTGTTTCGTTCTCGGCCTCTCATCTCCAAGGCATGTAAGTGTTCTCCTCGAACCACAACACAATTTGGGGCGTATACCACCCGGTTTAAAGTCAATTCACTCATTTTTCATGTAGCTGACATGAGGTCATGTTAAATAATGCCATAATAGCCTATAGTTTTCTTGCTATTTTGTGTTAATAGTGATAGGTTCATGTTTTACCAGTACGGAGTACCCCCACTATTTATTTTTCCGGGACGCCGTGCCAGACCGTACTGGCTTACTTTCACCCGGGTAGAATGTGGGGTAGAGTCCTGCACTCACCTGTCTGAGCTACTGTCCAGCGACTGGCAGCTTCCTGAGACAGAGTTCTCTGCACTGCTCCAGGGGTCCAGCACCTAGGGAGAGGAGACACAGTATTAGCCCTACAGTGTGTGTGTGTGTGTGTGTGTGTGTGTGTGTGTGTGTGTGTGTGTGTGTGTGTGTGTGTGTGTGTGTGTGTGTGTTTGTGTGTGTTCGTGCAATTGTTCGTGTACAGTGCAATGACTCACACACTGGTCGCTCTCTGGGATGAACTCTCCCTCACTGTTGATGCTGGTGTAGGAGCCCTGGCGGGCGATCCTCTGCTGCCGCTCAGGGACATAGCCTGGAGGGGGGGAGCTACGGCCTGTGTTCTGAGAGCCTGGGACGGGAGAGAGGAGGAGGAGGAGGATAAGAAATAGGATTGTGACTCGGCCATATGACACTGTTCTAAACCAATGGAAATCAATACATGAGATAATGGGATTCTGGTGTACCAAGATCAATGACAGGTAGCCTAGTGGTTAAAAGTGTTTGGGCCAGTAACCGAAAGGTCGTGGGTTCGAACCCCTGAGCAGACTAGGTGAAAAATCTCAGCCTCAGGTGGTGGATCTGCAGAGAATTTAGGATTTGTACAGTTTCCCTCACGCAGCACTAATTTTAACCCTCTCCCAAAACAGCCAGTGTTTCTAAAACCAGGACATTGACCCGCCATGCTAATAGTGTCTCTAAATCTGATTGGCTTGTGGCCAGCAGGCCATTGTAGAGCAGCCAGTGATGGTTGACAGGAAGAGGACCTACTGCTAAGAGGGGAAGCCAGAGAAATAACAGCAGCTAGAGAGAGTGTGGGGGGGGGGGGGGGGGGGGGGATAGAGAGAGAGACAAAGAGAAAGCTAGCAAAATAAATGAGTTAAGAGAGCAGGACATGACAAACACCAAACCAGACAATATACAACATTACTGTCTCTCCATATTGAGAGATACCACTTACCTTTCTATTGTAAAACAAAGTTATAGCGAGAGAAATGGAGAAAGAGGATGTTGAAAGCAAAGGCAGAAGAATAGAGGAAGCAGCTATGAGTTGAATCTGCTTGTTCATACTCACTGGTGGAGAGGTGGCGCCCCCTGGGCTCGGAGGGCTGGTACACCGTGCTGACATCACCCGTGGACTGGGAGGCTTTGATCCTCACCTGCTTACTCACCGTGTGGTGGGAAGAGGGAGAGGGAGAGGGTGACGCCTAGGGGTGGGATGAGAGGGGTGTGGTCAGTGTCCACATATAGACTGTACACACTACCCCATTATATAGGATTTTAATAACATCTTATTGATTAATGTGTGTGTTTATTTCTGTATGTCTGTGTATTTATGTGCGTGTGTGTGTGTGTGTGTGTGTAGTACATTGCACTGCTCCTGCATCAGCAGCAAGATCTTGATGCTCTTAATCTTGGAGCTGCGGTCCAGCAGGTCAATGGCCTTGTCCAGGTCATCCTGACCACGCAGAGGGATGGACAGCTGGACACACAGCACACAGAAATGACTCAACCAAAGCACAGAGACAATACGGGAGAATCTCCATTAAACATGCATCTTAGTACTTAGGACTAAATGTCCAGGAAACTGGCCGTAAAAGTTACCTACATCAAGTAGGTTGCTGTGAGGGCCAATGTTTGTGTGTGTATGCATTGTGTTGGTGTTTGTCTGAGAGAGTGTTTGTAGGTGAGAAATGCAAAGAAAGAGATGTGGGGTTAGCTGTACCTCATTGTTCATATAGTGCAAGTCTAGCTGTTGGCCAAAGACAGTCTTGACCTTCTGTTGGATTTCTTCAAACTGCACAGGCCTCCCAAACATCAGTATCCTACACAAATAAAAAAAGACGTAGACAAACAGTGGGTAAGATGGACAGACAAACAGTGGGTAAGATGGACAGACAAACAGTGGGTAAGATGGACAGACAAACAGTGGGTAAGATGGACAGACAAACAGTGGGTAAGATGGACAGACAAACAGTGGGTAAGATGGACAGACAAACAGTGGGTAAGATGGACAGACAAACAGTGGGTAAGATGGACAGACAAACAGTGGGTAAGATGGACAGACAAACAGTGGGTAAGATGGACAGACAAACAGACAGAAGGATAAAAAGTGTTTCGGTCTGGAAACTATATCCTCTTTAGATCTGCAACACAAACGTGCACACACACTTTTACAAACATATTCCGTTTCCAGTGTGTGCAGATTCCTCTAAGCACACCTAACATAGCTGTGGTTTCTGCTGGCTGCCACAGCTAAACCACAGTCCTTTCCCTTTCCATTCTCCGCCTCACATACCATTCTGACTGGAGATCTGGAGTGCATTTGAGCTGAGCTGACCATGCTCTTCTCACAGACAAAGACGTGATAAAACAAGCACACACACACACACAAAGACACACACACACACACAAAGACACACACAAAGACACATCCAAAAACAAGAAAACCCACTCACCTCCTCTCTCCACTGAACTCAAACTTTATTCTGACATCGTCCTGGGGGAGTAAAGAAGAAGCCCCGTCAAGAGGGTTCATGGGAGGTTACAGGGTCATGATGGGGTCATGAAGGGAAACAATATGTTATGTGGAGATGATGATGACATGCCTGTCTGAGGAGAGTGTGTGTTGTTTACTGAGTGGGGTGGTAGATGGTTTACCTGTCTCTTAACAGGGGCAGGGTTGGGCAGAGTCTTGGGTTTCCCCGTGTCATAAGGGGGCCCAGGCTGGCGCCTCGTCATCTGGAGGGCCACTAGGTCCTTCATTATGGAGTGGAGAGCCTGACGCTCATCTATAGGGGAGAACGTTTGGTGGAAACACAAATTTACCATGAGATCAAATTGAAGTGTAATGGTGTGTGTGTGCGCGTGCACGTATAGCCATATAAATCCCACTTCTAGTTGTGTACACAGAAAATGTGTGTTTTTATATAATCCCACATTGAGAGTGTTCAGCTAGCGACAGGGTAATGGAGCCAGTGAGAGGACAGACTGCAATGTTTTTGATATTTCTATTCCCATGCTTGATCTCTGAGTGATTTCTGCATTGGCTGCGTTAGCTCACGAAGGGAAATATTTCCCTAGTGTAGTTTGGACAGACATCACACAGCAGTAGGGCAGGAGAGAGAACCAGAGCCCCATCTCCATAACACTGAAAATCAATCCTTCACCTGTCGGCCCGGCTAGCGTCTGGAAAATCAGCTCAGCTCAACTCACACAGGCCCGGGGCTGGGGAATAGTGTGTGTTGGTCTGTGTGTGTTTGTGTGTGTGTGTGTGTGTGTGTGTGTGTGTGTGTGTGTGTGTGTATGTGTGTGTGTGTGTGTGTGTGTGTGTTCATCTGAGTGTACATTGATGTGTAATATTGTGTTCCAACATCATCATAATCAACACAAGGAACTCACTCATTTTGGCGATGTGTGTGTGAGCACTGTCTAAGCCAACCACCTTCAGAGACCTTCAGATCTTCAGACTCCTCACTCTGCAGTGCCACCCATCAACATCCTGCAGGGAATGCACCAATATGTTAACATGGGGAATATATTTCAGAACCTAAGCTGCAGTTGTCATCAAATTCACAAGTCATCATCATATTCATCATCTTTATATTCAACGTATTTTGTAGCACTGGCAATAGATGATCTTTTAGTGTGAAGTGTACGACATCATCCGTCCTTAAAAAACATTCTGTTTATCTTTGATATGAACATACTAAATGGATTGTATTTAAAGATAGGGTGCATGGAGAATGAATATAAGAAAATGTCATTTCTGAAGTACCATCCATTTCTCAAGGAAAGCATGGAACATAAACTTAATTTACTTTTCTGGGACGAGGCCTGGCCGATCAGGAAACTGCAATTTAAAAAGCACCGGAGCTGTGTGTGTGTGTGTGTGTGTGTGTGTGTGTGTGTGTGTGTGTGTGTGTGTGTGTGTGTGTGTGTGTGTGTGTGTGTGACAGAGAGAAACTTTGCACATGAGAAAAAGTGAGAGTTGTAAAGCTCTGAAACTTGAGCTCCACTGGCACTGACAGATTTGGCACGAAGCACATGAAAAAGTTTTACTGTGAATATTCTGACAGCTTTAAACTTCTCCGACTGCATGAGCCATAAAACAGTCACTCAACCACGTCATTACTCCACTGTTAATGTTAAGAGGGCAATATTCTCTTAAAAACGATGACAGAGTTGTGCCAGGTATACATTTTTCCCTGATTTACCATTACCCCCCCCGACAAGGTAGAGTATTAAGGTGTATAGTGTATCCAAGAAGACAACAGCATTAGACACTCTCGTATGTCCTTTAGCGGAGTAGGTTGCCAGATCTATGACAAAGAAACCCTGGAATTCGAAAAACACTGACACAACTATAAGACTAGAATTCAGCAGAGATTAGTGTGCTTGGAAAATGTGTGCTTTCTTTGGTAAGTGAAAGAGTATTTTAGTATTCTCTTTACCTAAAGTGGACCAGACACATATATGGGCCTTACACTACAGTAACAATCAGCACAATACTATTGGTCTTATTACACTGTAACAACTTAGTAACTACAAAAACATATTGAGGACCAATATAGTGCTCAGTAGGGTGGCACAATATAATTTAGCTATGCTAGTTATTACTTTATAGTTTCGTTACTTTGTTTTATTACACGTACTGGATTCATCATCAGAGAATACTGCCTATGTAAGGTAGTGTTGCCCAAAGCACTGCTGTTCAGCCCCTCAATCTTCTCTGATCAATATCGTTCTATTATTGATCCAAATAGAGCCGGTCAGGAGAGGAACCCAATCCAGAAGGCACTAGTGTCAACACAGCAGATATCACCAGTCACCTCCCAATGACCTGAGCATGCCTGGCCACTTTGCCCAGGGGGGTTAACACACTGTAACTCAACTCTAAGTTTATATATAAATTCAGAGAAACACATTGGACTCTAAGGTGCGTGAAATATATTAACCAAATGAAATGTATTGTTGTTAGAATCTGAGAGGACTGATGTGGAAATGGAATGAAACAGGTGTGCTGCTGATTGAGCATTCTTGTAAATAATACACTACTGCACATGTGCCAAATGTCAATGCTGCCCCTGCCTCATAAACAACAGGAAAGAGAGGAGGATGAAGATGGGAGGTGAGTGGCTGAGGAGGTAGAGTGGTATGATGAAGAGGGGTGGAAGTATAAATGGGCAACAGCAGCAGCAACTGAAGTACTTCAGTGGCCTTTTGGAATTCTGGGTAATAATCACCCACTGGAATGCCAGGTATGTCCGTCTGGCCCCCTCGCCACTCACATTCTCCTCACCCAAGATACACACTAAATGTGCCTACCCTTTGTACCCACAAACCAAAGGCCTGCTACCATTGGCCCTCCCTCCTCCTATAAGAACATGGAGAGAAATCCCAGGGTCACAGATAGCTTCAGGACACACCAACCAAACATCTATCTCTGTTATACATTGACTGTCCTCTCAGGTCCGTCGTTCTGCTCCCCCGCTCTCCTGATTTTAATTACCTTCACAGAGGAATGTGGGGAATTCAGCGAGGAGATGGGCCGCACACTGCCAGCCCAGTCAGCTGTGCCCCCTTTATTTTACTTGCATGGCATTTCCAGGACTCACCGGATTTACATGGCTTTTCCTCCCTCCCCTTCTCTCTGCTTTTAGGTGTTTAGTCTAAGGCTGTTTTTCCCAACCACAGCCCTTGCGCTGTCTCAGTGCCTTACATCCAAAAAACCCTGAGCAGTCCCTGGCCTCACGTCTCTCCTTGCTTAACATGCTCAAGTGCTCTGGGTTGGTGTGACCTGCTATGTTCACAGCTGCACTGCAAGGCTTGAGTAAAAACTTGCCATAAAAGTTTGTAGTGCGGCCTAGTGGTGCAACTCAGAGTACCGTCTGCCAAGTTTTTTGTACAACAAAACAAAAACACAGATCCAAAACAGCCTCCCAGCAGAGTTAGCTGGAGCCCCACTTATGGATTGACTACCACCTCCATGAGTAATGGCTAGCGAGGAAAGAGAGGAGGCAGATGATCAGGGAGGGTGGAAAATTCCCTTGCAAAACGTTAGTTGGACAAAATTTCATGCATAGAACTTCCTGTACTGGTTCAGATGTAGGATCTTAATTTGATCACTCTTCTGTTGCTGAGAATTTTCCTGCACGGCAGGGAATGCAAACTTGCAGTGTATTTCAGTTTTAAAAAGTATTCTAAAGTTTGTAATTTCCACTTGGAAAGGTCACACTTGTTTTGTCCTAACAAAAAATATATCAACCACTACAGAAATGTCCATTAAAGGAGCAAGATGCAGAAATTGCTCAGACATTTTCTGTTTTTTTTTTATTCAAATAGTTAGCCTAATTTCAGTTTATGTGGCAAAACAAACAATGTAATGTGTAGAGAATCATTGTACCATCTAAACCGGTGTGAAATATATTTTCAATAACCAGAAATATTGTATTTTCAGCTGTTTGAAGCTGGTATACAAAACCAAAAGTAAAAGAAGCAAAAACAAAACAAGAGAATGGGACGCATAGAAATAGTGCACATAGAACAGATCTACAGCTTCTTAGGCTTGCTTTCAATAATAATGGCATATCTATAACTCAGATTTCTATGTGAATTTGGTTGGGCCACCAAAAAAGTTACATACTGCAGCTTTAATTATAATCCACATAATAATTCACGTTTTCTGTTGCTGCAGGGTAATTTTCCTGCTGTAGCAAACTGGCTCAAATTAAGATCCTACATCTGTATCATTCTAAACTCCAGTTCTTGTGGGCCACAGTGTCTGCTGGTTTTCATCATTGCTTTTTAGGGAGTAATTCACTTTGACTTGGGGGACCAGAACTGGGGGCTGTCCAATTGATCAAGTAATGAATGTCATGGAGGAAGGAGAGAAATCCTAGGCTATGAGAATTACAGGTGATGTACAACTAGGCCTTAAGAGGCTTAAGGACACTTAACTATTCATTAATTTGATGAAAAATAAATTATAACACTTTGAGTAGAGCTTATTGAGTGTTGTCCTTTAGCCATATTCAGCATATAAGGGTGTGAGTGTTTCTATAGGTTGGATTCCTTTTGAAATTGTTCTGTGATGTGATGTGTTGAATATGCATGAGCTCTCACCTGTGTTGTTGCCCTGATGATTAACCTCTGTCTGGAAGATGAGAGCCGTTCCCTCTAGCGGGGGTCCTGGTTCAACTTCTAACTGGGTGCTCAGGAGAGATGCTGCAGCGTCAGTTTGAACCGTTATCTCCAGAGCATCATCCTCATCTTTGATCCCCAGTCTTTGTTGTTGATTCACTCACACAACCACACCGAGATACAGAGGGATGAGGGCGCCATGGTGGGGTTGCCCCCAGGTGCGGGGGCACTAGTGCGCGCGCTGGTCCACGAAAGTTTATTACGCACTAGCCAGTAAATATAAATTCTAATGAGCAGTAGGCCTAGAAAACACAATGTCGTCACATCGAGATCGTCACTGTACATGCGTATACATTTGGATTTCTCTAATGCCAAATTAATTTAACAGAAATATAGTCCAAAATCCGTTACATTAGACTGCGCTCAGAAAGTGACCAAAAAATAAAGTGTCAACCTTCCGTCACCACAAAAACGTTCGACAACTTGCCCATATTTCCAAACGTTATCAAAAAAGAAAAACGTCCGATGGCATTTCATTGTGGAACAAGAAGCCCAATTTACACACTAGAATAGAAAAAACGAACATAGGCCATCATAATTTTCTCTATTCAATAATCAATATTTCCCAGTGACATTTTGTCAGCATGGAACGGGTGAACTAACACAAAAGATGTAACAATAACCGTGTTGCCTTTATGAAATCCATTTGCAACAGTAACAGTACACCAAAGGAAAAGGACGAAGCGATTTCCGTGATTTTGATGGCCTCTTTTCCTGCTAAATTTGCAGCTTTTTCCTTTTTGTTCTATGCCCTTTTTCTCTCCTAACTGTATTGTTCCATCTCTGTACAGAATAATTATTATAAATCCATAAACTGCAAACAGGCACCAGACTTTTTATAACAAAGAAATCAGGTAAAAAAAAGTAATTCAACACACAACATGGTGGAAATGGGAGATGAAGATTCAACTACGAAAGCAGGCTATTATTTTCGGAATAATTATGTAAAATTATAGGAGACAGACGCAACACATAGTTGACCACACACAATTAATACATTTGCATCGATAACAAGTTATGATCGAATGGTTTTATCGAGAAAATATAATGTGCGCATAACTGAACTTTTACCATCTCCGCGGTGCCCGATATGCAGTGGAAGAACTCAACAAAAGTGGAAAGAACGGTGCTTTCTTTGTAGAATAGAAGTGATAAACATGCACCAACTGTTCAGAAGACTTAAGCGAAAGATATTCCATAAATTCAGGTCCTGATGCTCACCTACATAAAGTCAAATGTATTTTTAATGCAGCCAATTTCCTGACAGAAAAAACAATCCGTCACCGGAACCCCTATAGAACGCTTCTTACAAAACGAGAAAAAGGTGTATATTCCCAATGCTTTGTAGGCTTATGATTCAATATTCTGAATGCCGTGGTTGGTCATGGGCAAAGGTGCATCATAATAACTCAGATTTGTGTTCCATTTGGGTAAAGCATACAGTAACTAAAACGACTCCGTGCTTTTCTCGGGGGCGCGCTGTTCCTCTGTCGATTTCTTGCTCCTGGTAGCGCGCACAATATTAATGGCGCGCTCAAAACCATTGATGACGTAGGCTGCATGAAAAGTAAAGGCCTACAAATTTCACTTATGAGTTCTCCATCACATAAGGACTTTTTAGACAGAGAGCTGACAATAAATATCATGAGCAGATACCATTATGAAGACCAAATATCATTTTTAATTAAAAGTATATGGCATTTGACTTCAATTTGACTGAACTCATGAACTTCAGTGACATTTGACACATTAAATTCAATATAGGGTCTAACAAATCTGCACCCAGGGATGTAATATAGTTTGTGTGAGTGTAGATTATCCCATAGAAGTATAGGGTCAGCAAGACTTGAATGATGCCACAAAATACATACTTTATAGTGTTTAATCCATGGTTCAATAGCAAAAACATGACCTATAAAAAGTGAAAGAAACTAGATGTTCTATTTTAATTTGATCAGTCTGTTCTCTCAGAGAATTTTGCTGCACGGCAGGAAATGCAAACTTGTATGTATTCAAGGTATAAAAAGGCTTCTGAAGTTTGTAATTTCCACTTTAAAATGTCAGACTTGATTTGCACTAATAAAACATTTACAGATGTAGAATCGTAATTTGAGCCTGTTTGCTACAGCATGAACAGAATCCTGCATCAACAGGAAATGTGAATGATGTGGATTTTAATTTATGGAAATTTTTGTAGGGGTTGATACAGATGTAGAATCTTAATTTGATCACACTGTTGGAGAATACATTTAAAATGTGTAGTGTATTTAAGATTTTAAAAGGATTCTGAAGTTTGTCATTTCCACTATGAAATTTCAGCCTTGATTTTCCCTTATGAAAAATGTAATGTCAAATCAAGGCTGAAATTTCAAAGTGGAAATTACAAACTTCAGAATCCTTTTAAAATCTCAAATACACTATAGGTTTTAAATTTCTCCTCCAACAGGGTGATCAAATTAAGATTCTATATCTGTATTAACCCCTACAAAAAATGTCCACTTATTATCATCCACTTAATAATAAAAATGTCCTGTTGCTGCAGGATTATTTTCCTGCTGTGAGGGAACTGGTTCGAATTAAGATAGCACATCTGTACCAGGATACAATATTGATGCTCTGTTGTGTTTTCTTCATGCACCTTGAACTAAAACAACTCCTGTTGTCGAGCATCTGAAAGAGTCTATAAACACACTAGCTCCTATTCAACAAAAAAAGGCCTACTATTTACCCAACAACTGAACAAATATGAAATATGCACTGCCTTTACTCATGTAATAAAGACAACCACACTTAGCAACATCAGCATCTTCATTTATTTTTCCAAAAGCATCTAAAAAATTATAATAAACTACTGAAAGAAAATTATAAAACCAAATACATTTGATTGTGTGTATGTGTGGGGGGGGGGGGGGGGGGAAACAAATCACATTACTTATAATCATGTTCTTCTACAACACAATTTAACTGGAGTAATAATCCAAAAGAAGAGGAGAGTAGAGGTGAAAGACGTGTAAGAGCTAAAACGTCCTTTTGCTTGCAAGGTCACCATCCACAGGTTAAGTAAGTTATACAGAATGTTTTTAAATGCATACATTTACATTGACAACAGTGACACCTGCATTGAAAAATACATGTTAAGTCTACATCCAATTTTGCACACAACTACATGACTCGCAGGACACAGACAGTCACACAGCTCTCATAGACCTGAGCCTCCTGGTACCAGTATGGAAAAGTGTACCTCTTTTTTTCTCTCTATATACAAAGAAAGTTTATTTACAGGATAACGCCATTGTACCTTGGCACACTCCTCACATATTACAGAATATATGGACACAGTTTTATTTGATATGATGTTCTTGGTTACAAAGCATTCTGGGTGGTCTCGAGGACCGTTACAAAATGTTAAAAACAAATAGATAACTTTACAAACTTGAGGAAATGTACTGAAAAAATGAAAACCATTCAGGAGAGAGTGGAAGATGAGCGGGTACGTAAACTTCTGGCTGAGTGAAGTCACTCATATCCACCACAGGGACTAAGTGGAAAACAAGCAGAATTATTATTTTCATTCACAGGGGAATAGGCTGGAACAGGGAGAAAGGTATGTGCACTCAAAAAAATATATAAATAAAAATTGTTTTGAAAAAGCAATAATGTTAGGCCTTGGTTTTTGCCATTTATTTCTAAGGCTTTACTTAACAAAAAGTAACATTTTATTTCCTATTCTGCACAGCATGCTCTAATTAAGCAAAGAAGCCAGAGGTGTAGTATATGCCCAACATAGCACAAACCCCCAAGGCGCCATATTGCTATTATAAACAAACTGGTTACCAATGTAATTAGAACAGTAAAAATAAGTGATTTGTCATAACCGTGGTATGCGGTCTGATAAACCACGGCTTTCAGCCAATCAGCATTCAGGGCTCAAACTACCCAGTCTATAATTCACAGTAAACTTTCCGTCACAATATACATTGAGTCATTCAAGTGTTGTGGCATTGAATACATTCCAAATGATGTAATTCAATGGTTTTAGTCTCATTCTAAAGCAAGAAAAAAAAAAATTGTCTATTGAGTTTGTTGGCCAAAGCAGGTGTCGCTTTAGAACTTCTCAACCTAAAAATACCTGTAGCACACCGTTTTATCCCGAGGCCAGTCCCACATCTTAAAACAATGAGTAAAAGCTATACAGAAGAAATGACTGGGGGCAAATGTGTTTATTGACAATTGTGTGATATGTAATATCTCAAGCGTTTACTGGGACTGGCTGAACTGACTCAAGCATTTCCTACCTCTTCTCCCACCAGGAGGCGCTACTCTGAGGTTCAGGGCTCTGTAGGCCTGGGTTTTACTCACTGCGTAGGAATTCCCCTGAACATGCCCCAGGTCAAACATTCCCTGTTAGCGCCCACCCCTCATATAGTACTTAGTCCTGGTGCTCAAAAATCAAAGATGAAGCAGCAGCGAGACATCCCACTCCCCTCACTCTTTATTGACATTAGTCAATAAAGTAGACCAGACCCAGCTGCTATCTATCACATTGTGTCGATGAGAGATCCACCCTGTTCAGCAGACTGAAACGGACAATTTTCCCCTCCAATGGTAAACGGCCTGAAGTGAACCATCTTCACAAATCCACCACCTCTGCTCAGAATCACGTGATGCAGTCGAGACAAGAAAGCCATGAGGCATTTATATTAAAAAAAAGATTAATGTTTGCAGATGTGATGTTACTGGAGAAGCACGATAATATATATATATTTTTTTACATTATGTGATTTCACTTGTGGCCTCGTCAGGACATCCCAGTCATATGTGAATTTCTGCCACATTCAGAACACGGAATTCTCAGACTTTCGAGCATTCAAGACAACAGGGAACTCAAAGAAAGAGCTGATGGATTTTCTTTTCAAAACAGTCATCCAACTCATAATTCTGCATCAGGAACTCGGGCCTCTTTCTAGAGCTGACTTTCCCAATTGGCAGATCACAGACATCGGGATTTGACATTCTTCCCCCACCAGAGTTCACAGTTGTCTTGAAAGATCTGAAAGTCCCGCTTAGTTTTACACACCAACTTAGCCCAATTTAGTACATGAACAGACAGCTCTGCATGGACAGGAAGCAGCAGGGGATATTAGCGTGACAGTTGTGGTTTCCTGTTAGGCTATGTTCCCTGTCAATCTAACATTGACTTGTCTGGTTAACATGCATGGTCATATGTGCACAGTATAGTGTGATATGTTCACTAAGCACAAGCTATGTACAAACACCTATGAGATACTTGTCATATTCAGAATAAAGACGAAAAAGCCTCTACTAGTGAGAGCAACTTATCGCATGACCGTCAAACCCAGCAAATAACAGAGCAAAGAGAGCATTTTAAAACCAGTAAAGTGAGATTAAGAGTCAATGAAGCAGATTCGTTTTAAAAAGTCATCCAGAACACAGGAGGGCAGTACAGACTAAAGGTATGACAGCTAAGACTCATACAGGACAAACATGCAGAACTGAAACCTAGCAGCCATTCAGGTCATAGGAGCAAAAAAAACATTTGAACAATAAGACAGAATTCAACTAAATGTACCCAGAGAGAGAACGCGTGACAGTTTTACAGTACCGTGTTTGTTTCTCAGATAAGTGAACCCTGACAAACTCACAAATTGGCTTCCGCCGGTGCTACCGCAACGCAGAGGACTGGCCTTTAAAATTGGTGTTAGATTTAATTGACCATATGGAACTAAAAAGAGGTCATAAAATACAAACTTGCTAATGAACCTGAGTATGCTCTACAGCTGAGTGAACTCCAGCTTCTCTAACCATATGTTCACCTGAGCATACGGTCCCTTGCGCCTGTTGCGTCAAAAGGGTGCAAATTTATCCAAAAAATAAACAAGAAAACAATGATATGTAGTCCTGAAAAAGACAGCAGAAACATACCACTGGTTTGTGAAGAAGCAGTTTGGTCACAATCAACAATTTCAAAAGAGCAAATGTAAAATGAAAATGATACTAAAACCAAATTAAAGGAATAAACGCCCCACTAAATAAAATGTCGAGCAACAGGGGGCGACTGGCCAGTCATCGTGGGTGTGTCTTCCATGAGGAGCAAGAGCACCTAAGCGTTGACTGCACCCCTCATGACACATTGGTGCTCTTTATGACACGTTGGTGCTCTTTATGACACGTTGGTGCTCTTTATGACACGTTGGTGCTCTTTATGACACGTTGGTGCTCTTTATGACACGTTGGTGCTCTTTATGACACGTTGGTGCTCTTTATGACACGTTGGTGCTCTTTATGACACGTTGGTGCTCTTTATGACACGTTGGTGCTCTTTATGACACGTTGGTGCTCTTTATGACACGTTGGTGCTCTTTATGACATGTTGGAGGTGGAGACGAGGCAGCTTTGGGGATGAGATGGGAAATGCCAGTAGGATACTGCTGACCTGCAAAACTACCCAAAATCTAAAACTAAGCCTGACCGTTACCAATTGTGAAAATAAAAGTGGGTTTGCAGGTCAGGAGTGTCCGTATAGCCTTTCCCGTGGAGAACGGTTGGGACACAGACAGGCGTGGCTACGCAGTCTTAGTTATGTTCTCTCCCTCCTTGGAGGTCCAAAGCTCCTTGTGTTGCTTGCGGCCAAAGCCCTCATCATAGTTGCCTTTGCTCTTGAAGAGCTGCTGGAAGTGCGGCTTGCAGTAGAAATCACCCGAAAGGGCAGCAAATGTGCCCAGGCTGCAGGGAGGGAGGGGCAGAATATAAACAAAAGAACAACACAGTTTCATATGGAATAATTGAGTGAGAGTCTCACCTGAGTTTGGTGTTGCAGTGTTTGCAGCAGAAACAGGCCGAGTGGAATATCAGGTTGTTAGCCACCAATCTCTCCATGGGGTAGACGGTCTTCTCACATGACGAGCACACCTCCCTCGGTGTCTTGAAGCTGAAGGACTACGCACATGAAGAAAACCCACACCGTTACTATGGCTTCAAACATGTGTTTCAATGGATAAATGAAGCATCATCTCAACTTGCTCAGTTGTCTATAACCAATCTATCGAAATGAGTTGCTGTTGAGAGTGTGTGAAAACATATACTGGTATATAAACTGTAGTTCCATTATGGATGACGCTTAAATTACATCTGAGTAAAGGTCAGTAGGGTGAGATACACTGGGCCAGACAGACAGGTAATGGAGAAGGATAGTGATTAAAAGATAATGTCCTACTGGGTAGAAACCGGGACAAAGGAGGGGGGGGGGGGGGTGATAATGGAGGTATATTTACTTTGGAGCGCTGGACAGGTTTATCTTCAGGGGCATTTCTGTTGTCCTGGAATAAAAATGAGTAAACCTCAGTACTTTCCTATTTAGTGTTATTACAACAGAAGTGTAAGCATTCAGGATTTCCCCTGTTATATTGACAATACCATGTCCATAATATCCCTCTCATCTCAGTCGTTTCCCCACTCCTGCTCTCTCCCTCCCAGCAGCTCCATCTGTCAGTGTACTGTACTCCCCAGAGGGCAGGTCAGCTACCTTCTGTCTGGACATGCGAGTAGGTACACTGAACACACAATCATAGGGAAGTACAACCATTTCAAATACTAACCCCAAGCGTGACATTACGGACATCCTCTGGATGCTCTCGACTTGCACACCGCACAGCGGTTTAAGAAAGCAACCAATGCCACTGTTACACTACATCACTAAACTGGAATTCTGATGTACAACTTTGAGTCAATAAAAAACCCATTTGTTCACAAACCTTACAACAGTTCAGTGTGAGAGCTTGGCCTTAACAGAGAGCACCATTCAGGTCTATAGAACTAAAGGCCTTATGTAATGGAGGCCCGTCTCATTTCTCTACTCGTGGCTCCAAAGCCCCACACTGACAAACATCCATGGACTTCCTGCTTCAGCTTGACTCTACAGAGAGGCCCTGAACACTCATTCCTCTCCATGACAACTGCATTATACTTTCAACATACAAACATGAACTCCTAGACCCTACTGTTGGCACTGACTCCCTGTCAAAACCCATGAGGGCAGGATAGGTATCATATTGTCTGCCATATTGCTAACAGATGTTGACCTAGCAGATCATTGTGGAGTGGCTTAGAGTCAGTTTGAAACTAGGTCACAAAAGTCTGAACGTCCACAGGGCAGACACGGGTCAAGCAATTGGTCTCAGCTGTCACACCTTGCTCCAAACACACCTGGTGAAGAACTATACTTCAAAATTATGTGACTGACAGGCTTCAGCAATTTCTCCACATTGACGTCCACGTCCCTGAAGCTGGACTAGCAGATCAATTAGCAGACAGACACACAGACACACGCATTTAGGCAGACGCACTGTAAAGGCTGTGTCCACTTGTGTGCAGGCCAGACTGCTCTCTGGGAAAGTCCACTGCTGACATCTAAACCCTGACTGTTATGGAAGGAGATTGGTGGTAGTAGTCAGGGGGGGCTCATTTGACAGACAACTGTGCGACAGCCCTCAGAAAGGAGTATGTTTAGGCTACATTCACACACATTGAAGGGGAATGGACACAGAGCACTGATCCACAGGGATGGGTTGTTTACAACAAATCCAGCTCCTCATTGGGTCTGCTCAATTAGAACGCGTTGGAACGGCCCGAAAAACTCAATTAAACTGAAATAATGTTGAGCCGTAACAAGCGGTTCAGAGTGAAACCCATCAGACACTGATTCAATCACGTTGCACTTCACAACTGGCAGCCACTAGGATGAAAGAAGAGCTCCCCAAAAGCCCTTACACATCATCTAGCATGTGCACAGATGATACAGTAACCACAGAGACTTTGGGAATCCACTTGGTATTCTATTAAATTGAAAATGTCAAATTAGTAATTTTTACATTGCCGTAACTGTCGCCCACTCACTACTGAACCCTGATGTGAAAATCATGTCAGATATCTTTAAAACTGAATGACTGAGGAAGCTGGGGTGTTGCCTTAGTTTGTGAGAACGGAATGTCTGATGGAGGGACTGCAACTTCCTGTAGATGCAATCGCCATCCTGACCATCTTCCTCCTCACAAAGTCTCCTTCATTCTCATATTTGGGTAGGGTACAGGGTGCACTGCTTGGTTGGCTGCATGGTAAACTCACTTCCTGTTGCAACCATGAGTAACACTCAACAGGAGCTTCATATTTCATAAGATAAATAAAACATTGCTTCAAAAGGCAGTGGTTTCTGTTTTAGCACAGCATGCAACGTACAGTACATTACAGAAAGGTTCATCACCAATTCAGGCTGCACAAGATAAACTGCAGCCTAGAATTGCCATAGCCACTAAAAGATCATGAAAACAAGAATAGATACCATGGCAGGCAAGCACACAGTCAGTCCTGGAAGGCTTCTACATGGCTGGTGCCATCTGTCTTCTTTTGCCTTATTTGTACATGGAGACGCCGACCAAAGAATGACGTTGTGGCAGGAAGTAGTGATGACACAGACTTTAAGAGTCCCTGTGGGGAGCCTGCCACAGCTAACTGCCACCCCACTGGGCTTAGAGTACAGGCTGATTACAGCAGATAAGAACTACCACAGGGAATGATCAGTGCAGACCAAACCTCTCCTTAAATGGTGAGAAGGACAATATGAACATTGTGGTGTGCCAACTGTGCACACAACTAAAGGTGGTCAAAAACAGTAGGCTAGATGCAGGCTGCCCATTAGATTAACACATGGCAATTAAATTACAATTTGGTGTACCCATTTAGATTAGTTTGAACCACTTACTGAAGAGAGAAAAGAGCACTTCACCGATTTTGCTAGATCAGGCTCCCACCTTTAGCAACATTAATATTCAGTCTCTTACCGGTCATTTATTCACACTAAGCGGAAGAGACACTTCATCTCTGTTTGAGTTTCAGGTAGGCTACACTTCCTGTATGTGAGATTCTTCCATGCAGCCATTTGAAGAGTTGGGCCCTGCTGTGCTGCACCCACAGTCAGATCAGGTTGAGACTCTCCCTCTCTGATGAGGAGCTCCTATTCTCATTACAATGACAAATCCCATTGACTGTTCCCCTGGAGCTCAGTCCACCACAACAATGGCAGGGGGTCTGGGGGTGACTGCACCCTGCCTCGAAGAAAGAGGCCTTCACCGGGGTTGTCTGTTCAGGCCCAGGGAAACCACACTGAGGCTAGCTCTTCCCTAATAAAAGTATTGAGGGAAGGGTTCAGAGCATCAAGTGCCTGCTTGCACGGATATTTACTTAACTTTAACCCCAGGCTGTGACACACACACGGAGCGAGAGATCACCCAGTGTTCTTACGGTAACGTACACAGTCGTGAAACTTGCCCTAGATGTTGAAATTAGTCAGTGGCCATTCATTTCAGTTAGTCTCTCAGCGCATCTTATTTTTAGACCGCTGACTTGCACCCCTTGATGAGACAGAGGGATGGAAAATAAACAGGAAAAATGCACTACAACTACACCAGCCTGTTAAAGGGCCACCCATTCTGAATGTTATATTCAGAATCTCCATAGTCTCCATGAAAAAAAATGGCAGACGTTATACATCCCCCCCCCCCAACCAATTGTGTTTTTTTTTTTTTTACTTACATTTTTTTTTTTTTATATATATATATATATATATATATATATATATATATATATAAAACAATGTCCCCACTAGTCTCTTATGACCGAAAATAACTGGTTACTCAGCATGGACAGGCAGAATCCTTTTTTCCTTAAACGAGTCTGACAAGCCCGACACGAACAATATACTGCTTTCTCGGGAATAGGCCCAGATCCCTGTGATTTGCGGCCAAAGAGCGGACTGCCTTCTGAGAAATTGTAGGAGATTGAATAAACCCCCACTTCACTACATTCTGCTAGCAAACATGCAATCTTTTGAGAATAAAAATCGATGAGTTACGATGAACTACCAATGGGACATTAAAAACTGTAACATCTTATACTTCACGGAGTAGTGGCTGAACGACGACACCATCAACATACAGCTGGCTGGTTATACGCTGTACCGGCAGGATAGAACAGCGGCGTCTGGTAAGACAAGGGGCGGCGGACTATTTATTTTTGTAAATAACAGCTGGTGCACAATATTTAAGGAAGTCTCGAGCTATTGCGTATCTGAGGTAGAGTATCTTATCATAAGCTGTAGACCACACTCTGTATTTTTCATAGCTGTTTACATACCACCACAGTCAGAGGCTGGCACTAAGACAGCATTGAATGAACTGTATTCTGTCATAAGCGAACAAGAAAAACGCTCACCCAGAGGCAAGGCTCCTAGTAGCCGGGGACTTTAACCTTTCTGACCTCCCCATCCCAGATCCGGGATCGTGAATACAGACTCAAGCTCATTACCATAACGCAACGTTAACTATTCATGAAAATCGCAAATGAACTTAAATAAATATGCCATCTCTCAAGCTTAGCCTTTTGTAAACAACACTGTCATCTCAGATTTTCAAAATATGCTTCTCAACCATAGGAAAACAATCATTTGTGTAAAAGTAGCTAGCTAGCGTAGCATTTAGCATTAGCATCCAGCACGCAACATTTCAACAAAAACATAAAAGCCTTCAAATAAAATAATTTACCTTTGAATAACTTCGGATGTTTTCAATGAGGAGACTCTCAGTTAGATAGCAAATGCTCAGTTTTTCCAAAAAGATTCTTTGTGTATTAGAAATAGCTCCGTTTTGTACATCACATTTGGCTACCAAAAAAACCCGAAAATTCAGTCCTCAAAACGCGAACTTTTTTCCAAATTAACTCCATAATATCGACTGAAAACATGGCAAACGTTGTTTAGAATCAATCCTCAAGGTGTTTTTCACATATCTCTTCGATGATATCGTTTGTGGAAGCATGGTTTCTCCTCTCAATCAAATGGAAAAATACTTGCACCTGGCTTTGCGCACCAGTTTCGACGCAGGACACCAGGCGGACACTTGGAAAATGTAGTCTCTTATGGTCAATCTTCCAATGATATGCCTACAAATACGTCACAATGCTGCCGACATCTTGGGGAAACGGCAGAAGGTCTAAGCTTATTCCTGTCGCATTCACAGCCATATAAGGAGACATTAGAAAACACAGCTTCAGAAATTCTGCTCATTTCCTGTTTCTGCTCATTTCCTGTTTCATCTTGGTTTCGCCTGTAGAATGAGTTCTGGGGCACTTACAGACAAAATCTTTGCAGATTCTGAAACTTCAGAGTGTTTTCTTTCCAAAACTGTCAAGAATATGCATAGTCGAGCATCTTTTCGTGACAAAATATCACGCTTAAAACGGGAACGTTTTTTATCCAAAAATGAAATAGCGCCCCTAGAGATGCAACTGGTTAATGCAGGGAAACTTAAATCTGTCATACCAAATTTCTATCAGCATGTTAAATGTGCAACCAGAGGGAAACAAATTCAGAAAGCAGGAAGCACCAGTGACTAGATCAATATATATATTTTTTAAAGTGGTCAGATGAAGTAGATGCTAAGCTACAGGACTGTTTTTCTAGCACGGACTGGAATATGTTCCGGTATTCCTGCAATGGCATTGAGTAGTACACTACATCAGTCATTGGTTTCATCAATAAGTGCATCAATGACATCGCCCCCACAGTACATACACCAACCTGAAGCCATAGATTACAGGCAACAGCCGCACTGAGCTAAAGCCGCCATTTTCAAGGAGTGGGACTCTAACCCAGGAAGCTTATATGAAATCCTGCTATGCCCTCAGACGAACCGTCAAACAGGCAAAGAGTCAATACAGGACTAAGACTGAATCGTAGTACACCGGCTCTGACGCTCATCAGATGTGGCAGGGCTGTCAAACCATTACAGACTACAAAGGGATGCAGTCAAGAGCTGCGCAGTGATACACGCTAATCTACTTTATGCTCGCTGTGAGGCAAATGGCACTGAAACATGCATGAGAGCACCAGTTGTTCCAGAAGACTGTGTGATCATGCTCTCCGCAGCTGATGTGAGTAAGACCTTTAGACAGGTCAACATTCACAAGGCCGCATGGCCAGAGTTTACCAGGATGTGTACTGCGAGCATGCGCTGAACTGGCAAGTGTCTTCACTGACATTTTTAACCTCTCCTTGTACGTGTCTGTAATACCAACATGTTTTAAACAGACCACCAAAATTCCTGTGCCCAAGAACCCCAAGGTAACTTGCCGAAATTACTACCGACCCGTAGCACTCACATCTGTAGCCATGAAGTGCTTTGAAAGGCTGGTCATGGCTCACAACACCATTATCCCAGAAACCCGAGACACACTCCAATTTGCATACCAGCCCAACAGATGGCGCAATCTCTATTGCACTCCACACTACCCTTTCCCACCTGGACAAAAGGAACACCTACGTGAGAATGCTATTCATTGACAACAGCTCAGCGTTCAATACCATAGTGCCCTCAAAGCTCATCAATAAGCTAAGGACCCCGGGACTAAACACCTCCCTTCGCTTCTGGATCCTGGACTTCCTGACGGACCGCCCTCAGGTAGTAAGGGTAGGTAACAACACATCCGCCAAGCTGATACTCAACACAGGGAGCCCTCAGGGGTGCGTGCTCAGTCCCCTCCTGTATTCCCTGTTCCCGCATGACTGCGTGGCCAGGCACGACTTCAACACCACCATGAAATTTGCCAATGACAACAGTGGTAGGCCTGATCACTGACAACGACGAGAGCCTACAGGGAGAAGGTCAGAGACCTGGCCGTGTGGTGCCAGGACAACAACCTCTCCCTCAATGTGATCAAGACAAAGGAGAGGATTGTGGACTACAGGAAAAGAACCGAGCACACCCCCCGTTCTCATCGACGGGGCTGCAGTTTAGCAGGTAGAGAACTTCAAGTTCCTTGGTGTCCACATCAACAAACTAACATGGTCCAAGCTAGAGGTCGACCGATTATGATTTTTCAATGCCGAAACCGATTATTGGAGGACCAAAAAAAGCCGATATCGATTAAATCGGCCAATCTTTATTTATTTGTGTAATAATGACAATTACAACAATACTGAATGAACAACTATTTGAACTTAATACAGCAATAAAATCAATTTAGCATCAAATAAATAATGAAACATGTTCATGTTTAAACATGGTTTAAATAATGCAAAAACAAACGTTTAAGTTCCTTGCTCGTTTAAGTTCCTTGCTCAGAACATATGAAAGTTGGTGGTTCCTTTTAACATGAGACTTCAATATTCCAAGGTAAGAGGTTTTAGGTTATAGTTATTATAGGACTATTTCTCTCTATACCATTTGTATTTCATTAACCTTTGACTATTGGATGTTCTTATAGGCACTTTAGTATTTCCAGTGTAACAGTATAGCTTCCGTCCCTCTCCTCGCCCCTACCTGGGCTCGAACCAGGAACACATCGACAACAGCCACCCTCGAAGCAGCGTTACCCATGCAGAGCAAGGGGAACAACTACTCCAAGTCTCAGAGTGAGTGACGTTTGAAAAGCTATTAGCGCGCACTAAATAGCTAGCCATTTCACATCGGTTACACCAGCCTAATCTTGGGAGTTGATAGGCTTGAAGTCATAAACAGCTCATTTTGTCTGTCATAGTTGAAGTGTACCTATGATGAAAATTACAGGCTTCATCTTTTTAAGTGGGAGAACTTGCACAATTGGTGGCTGACTAAATACTTTTTTGCCCCACTGTATGCAACGCAGGACACGCTAGATAAACTAGTAATTTCAACCATGTGTAGTTAACTAGTGATTATGATTGATTGATTGTTTTTTATAAGATAAGTTCAATGCTGGCTGGCAACTTACCTTGGCTTCTTACAGCATTTGCGTAACAGGCAGGCTCCTCGTGGAGTGCAATGAGAGGCAGGTGGTTAGCGCGTTGGACTAGTTAACTGTAAAGTTGCAAGATTGAATCCCGGAGCTGACAAGGTAAGAATCTGTTGTTCTGCCCCTGAACAAGGCAGTTAACCCACCGTCCCTAGGCCATCATTGAAAATAAGAATGTGTTCTTAACTGACTCGCCTAGTTAAATAAATAAAATCCCAAAATACAGATTTCCGATTGTTATGAAAACTTGAAATCGACCCTAATTAAATTGTCCATTACGATTAATCGTTCGACCTCTAGTCCAAGCACATCAAGACAGTCAGTGCCCTCTTCATGACAAAACCTATCCGCCCTCAGAAGACTGAAAAGATTTGGCACGGGTCCTCAAAAGGTTCTACAGCTGCACCATCGAGAGCATGGTTGCATCACTGCCTGGTTTGGCAACTGCTCGGTCTATGACTGCAAGGCACTACAGTGGGTAGTGTGTATGGCCCAGTACATCACCGGGGCAAAGCTTCCTGCCATTAAGGACCTCTATACCAGGCGGTGTCAGAGGAAGGCCCTAAAAATGGTCAAAGAGTCCAGCTACCCTAGTCATAGACTGTTCTCTCTGCTACTGCACATTAAGCAGTACTGGAGCGCCAGGTCTAGGTCAAAGAGGATTCTAAACAGCTTCTACCCCTAAGCCATTAGACTCCTGAACACCTAATCAAATGGCTACCCAGACTACTTGCATTGTCCCCCCCTTTACACCGCTGCTACTCTGTTATCTTCTATGTATAGTCACTTTACTAGCTCTACCTACATGTACATATTACCTCAACTAACCAGTCCCCCTCCTGTATATAGTCTCGCTATTGTTATTTTACTGCTGCTCTTTAATTACTTGTTAGTTTTATTTCTTATCTGTATTTAATTTTTTATATTTAAACCGCACTGTTGGTTAGGGGCTCGTAAGTAAGCATTTCACCGTAAGGTCACTTGTTGTATTCGGCGCATGTGACAAATACAATTTGATATTTGTGATCCGAGTGATGTTCTATCGATTCCCTGGGTCATTTCATGTTTTCATAGGCATCCGAGTTGATGGCATTCTAGCAGGCAGAAATACATCTGGTATGACGTAGCAGTGATCAAGTCTCTCACTACACTGGAAGTTAATAGGAATACGACTTTTAGATTTCGAAAACATCATACATGTCAGATTTAAACATTTAGGAGGATGTCTTCTCTCAAATGAGCCATTTGTGCCAATTAATTTATACTGGAGCCAAAAAGACTCCCAGTCACTCCTTGAAGGAGAGTGCTCCTTGTCCCAGAATCTGACATGTAGCCCATTGACCTAGCATGGACAACTTTTGCACAGTATATCTGTCGTTGTGAATGTCAGTCCCCACTCTGAGGCACATCGATCTGCAGGTTGAACATGGTGAGATTGTAAACTCCTAAATTGATAGTGCAGTATGTTAAGGCGATTTCACAGCTAACTAGCTAGAGATAGATGGTACTGGGGTGAGAAGGGAAAGTCAGTGGACTTTTCTGGTCACAGGTGGATCTGAAACAAGGCCACCATGTCCAATGAACAAGCCTTAGATAACAAATAAGTGAGGTAGTATCGAGGCTGTAAAACACTAAATTAGCAAGTTTCTTTCCAACCTCTGTCAGTTAAAGTCTTTCTTCACGTGCACATGTCAGGGGAGGCCATTTCCTGTGAGGCTGCGGTGAGAGAGGTTGTCCTTATATGACTAGTGACAGAGAGCCTCAATGCCATAATCACAGATGTGAAACCTGTCTAGGGAGGTAACAGCTGACACTGACAAACAGGGGTCAAGATTCCCACTGGCATAACCGAACATTTTACGGACATCCCATCTCAAAAAGGTGAACGAGAAATGTTTCATTAGAGATTTGAACCCACAACCTTTGGCTCAAGGCCAGCTTTTAACAATATTGCGCTCTATTGACTTTAGTATGTAGGGACCAAGCGAGAAGCCGCTGATCATGCATTTAATGAAATCACTCAAAAAACAGCCCTCAGCGTCAAACCTCAGAACTGATACGACATATCGCACGGAGAAGAGAAAGTTGAGCAACCAAAGCCTGCGGAGGGACAGGAATTCAGGAAGACAGGTCCCATCGCGTTGACCAAAACACATGCAAATCTGAAGTCTACCATTCCATTGGAATTTCACCAAACATGGGAGATTGTACAACTAAAGCGCAAGATACCTTCTGCCCCCTTTGCCTGTTGTGTCAGGCTGTGTAACAGCAGAGGCAGGAGACAAAAGCATGAACTTTTAAGCCTACGCATCCCAAGATATGAAAGGTGGGTGGTGTATGATGCAGTAGGCATTCCTCAGTAAACCAGGTTGCCCACAGTATACACTGCACATGTAGGCACTTTGCTGCTGTCATTCTCACGTGAGGCGAGGTTGCTGTGGAGAATGTTGAATTCTTTACTGGGCAGTGTGCAGTTTGTCCTTGGGTCCTCCCAATGTGACTGCAATTGCTTGGTACTAGGTTGTAAGACGAGCCAATAGGAAGGTTATCTAACCGATGGAAACGTTTAAACGTCTTGTTCAGTGTGCATCTAAAAAAAAACGGTGTTCTTCAAACAAGCAACGATACAATAGAGCAGGTGTAAACAACACAATGAACTGTTAGTGCCATTTAGGAAGTTTGTTTTCAAGAGGCTTCCATGTCACAATAATAAAGACAGGAGCGGAAACGGCTGGGATAAATCCCATAATGCTGTGTGAATGAAGTCTTACATCCCTCCAGGGCATTAAAAACAATGATTATTGGATTATTTCTGACATGTTTATCTCCCTGACTATGGTTAATCGCTAGTTAACTATATTTGGGACTTCTACTCAAGTGCGCTACATAATTACTGAATCAAATTCATGTTTAAAAAAACATTAATTTAAAAAACGCAATCAACAAGGGAATGGCATTTGTCATTATGCCATGTCTTAGTTTATCTTATGTCAGGTTATTGTTCAATGATACCCTGACTCAAAAACTATGAATAATTTAAAAGCGCCCTTAGGCTAGCTAAAATGGCCATTACCAACTGGGAAGCTTTGGCTATCTACCTTTACTCATTCATAGTCCTCTACCATCTAGCACACAACAGCTGGATGCATCTCCCACTCACACCCTCCACTGATCTGCACCTAAAACATACAGCACCTGACCGTTCTCTTTTTGCACTCCCTGTCCAATGACTGTAGTAAGGTGCTGTCATCTACACCATCCCAACAGACCATCTCTGTGACGTCTGTAAAAAGAAAATCTGACACCATGAGGACTTGGCCAGCTATGGAGGAAAGCTCAATTAAGTGCAGTTGAAGCTGTTCACTCAAAAACAAGTGGAAACATTTCCCATAGTTGTATAAAGGAAACATGTGCACTATATGGTTACTTCAATTGGACCTGCATGTAATGAACATATTTTACATTGTGACCAAAGCCTCCCTTCCACTCTGACAGACAGAGGCAGTATGTTTTTTTTGACGAATCATTGGGCAATGGCTGTACAATGGAAATGTTTCAAGCAAACTGCAAGTGCAATTCTCAATGCATCCTAAGTGTAGAAGTAGACAGTATTGGCACGTTCAACGTAGACAGTGAAACCAGCTTCTCTCAGCGCAGAAGACAATCACTCAGAACAAACGTCTCGCCACTGAAGCTTGCCCCACAAATCCGCCAGCAATGACGTAAATTTGTCTTCAACCATGTGTCAATCCTCGGCAAACAATGGGCCAAAATTACAGACAGCACATCTACAAATTCCCAGTTTGTACCCACAAAGTGGCGGTAAACGAAAATTATCATATGCCAAGGCAGTAATTATGGAGATCGGCGTTTTGATTTGATAGAGAGCTGGCCTGGCAAGACCGCAGATAGCGCTGGGAATGTGTTCTCCAAGGTCTCAACTTGGAGAACATTATGCGGGAATGGAAGAGAAGACCATTTGAAACAGGTACTTTACCCACTCTGCTAGTGCTGGGCCGTGCTGCTACTGTCATGAGCTCACAGGGAGCCAGATAATTCACAGGGGTGTTACAATAAATCAATATATGATATAATTGATGCATTTCTAGGCTAATACTGTTCACCATGACACAGCGTTGGCTTGCAATGATGCGGTCGGCTCATTGCCTTCCAGTTCTTAACAACCGCCTTGCGCCTACCACACCAGAATCCCTTCCACAGCCCTTTATGTAACAAGGAGAGACGCCAGGTTCTGTGCACCAAATAATGGCTGGCATGATTAGGTAATAACAGTACGTAGACATTAAGATTGTCATCAGCCAGCCAGAAAGCGCTTCTGAAGCCAAACTGGGTGATGTATATGATTGGCAGGCGTAAACTTCATAAATGGTCAAAATAAAAACATGTATACTACGCACAGCCACAATCTGTTGAGAAAACCAACAAAGGCGAACGACAGTGCACATTTCCTTCTGATTATACATCAGAATGATCAAACTAAAGTTAAACAAGTGCACTTTATCCTATAACATGACAGACAATATGACTGTTTAAAGCTTCACTTGAGGCAAAACATAAAATAAAGCCTCAACCAGTGAGAATAGTGCCCGATATTGCGCTAGCTCGCAAGCTAACGTAACTATAAATATGTATCGTTCGAGATAAGCTCATTTTGAGTGAAATGCTGGGTACATAATGCCGGATTGATTAATTAGCGGGCAACAAAAAATTATCAGAGATGGCAAGTTGGCACAGTGCAATAAAATAGCGTTACATTGCACGTTTTTGCCCTATTTAAAAACAGAACAGCAGGGTAAACATGAGTCATTCCACCAAAAAACGGAATGGATGGCTAGCAACCTTGGTAGCTAGCGAGTTAGCATCGAGTGGACATCACCTCATCACAAAAGGAGAGGGAGGGGGAAGAGGGTATGCTATCGCTAGCTAGCCATCTCTGCACAATAAACGCGAGAAATGGGCAAGAAGCACTTACCATCTGTGTACTTTTGTCAACGTTTAAATAGAAAGACAATTTGGTGACCAATAGGCTGTGATCGATTGCTTTCTCATTCGTTTCCCCGATTTCTGCTGTCAGGATTCTTCCTACAGACCCGGCAAGTTACCTCAGCTTGGCTCCCCTGCTCTTGTTTTTCGAGAGTCGTTTTTTTTGTTCTTTATATTAGCAGGATGTTGCACGCTATTGGTTCCAGTCACCCCCTCTCCCTGCCACCCAGCCCACCCCGCTCTCTTACACCACCTCCCTCTACTCAAACGGTAATTCTTAAGAAAAAGGAATTCAAAAAAAGATTAACAGTGTAAATCAGTCCTAGGTTTAAAATAAAAACCTAGGACTACTTGTCACCCCCTTTGCTGACAGGGTTAAAAACAAGCATCTTTCGACACTTTAAAAAATATATATTAACAAATCAATGAAAGTCATACATGGGGGAAACACCTTTCGACTCTCATCTACACATAGTCTGACTGCACTGCCACTAATATGTTGTGTGCTGCAGATGACAAAGAACCCAAAGTGCACTGTACATGTAACAAGTCTCAGCACATTTCTGTCCAAAGTCCAGTGACTGAGGTTTATGTCTGGGTAGGTAGGTATGAACCACTCTTTAGCCCAGCATAGAACAAGTTCCACATTTAAGAGGCTGAGAAATCCTGCCGAATTCAAATAATTTGTAACAGCTCAAAGAATAGCACCCTCAACCCTTAATTCCTGCTCAGATTAACTAACATTCACAGCACAAGTATGTTATGCCCAATCTTGCCAACAGTTGGCTTTGTGATGGGAACCTGTTTAAATATGACATCCATGCAAAAGTTGAACATGATAATAGTAGCACTTAAAATACCATGAAAGCAATTGGTTGTGTTTGGTTATAAAAAAAAAGAGTTACGTGTGAAATGTCTGTGTCGTTTGCTGCTGATGTCTTCATTAACTGTTAGGTCGATGTAAGTGCATTTTGTGTGGAGTCAAGGGTGACCGAGTCCAGTTATTGAAAACAGATGTTGAGAGGCCTTCATCACACTAGAAGTAGAAGGGTTTGTGGGTCTAAGTGGGGGATGGTGTATAGGCTATTCTGTACTGAGAGAAAAGGGTTGGGGTTGTTCCTCTTGAGACTGGAAAACACCTACCATCTAGTGGGGGCTTATTGTGATTGCATTATGGTTGTTGGTGGTGGTGTGGGATCATTTACCATGTTTTATACCAGAGCCCAGTGGCCTGTACACACATTACTTTCAGTATCAGACATACATACTACGCTCTAACTGTTTTTGAGGCGACTCAAGTCTGAAGACCTTACAGGTCTATGGCAATGCCTGCAGTAGTATTGCACGTAACACATTGATGTTGGCTCGATGAGTATCAGATAGATTGTATCAGATCAGAGGTGTTGTGTGTGGCTGCATTAATAAAGAGTAACTGGTACGATGAAAATCAAAACTGGTACTTTACGCATAAGGTCTTTGTAAACAAACATATGAATGTCACTTTGTAAAAGCAGAAGCAGCCCGTGTCCACCACCTTTTTCCTGTCAAGGGTTTTGCTGGAGCCATCCAGTGCAGTGAATGACTCATTACATAATCTGGTAGAATTTGCATTCAGAAGAGCCACGGCTCTTACCTCTGATGTCTCCCTGCACCACACTGATGAGTCCACCAGAATATCTTTGGCCAACCTCGCAATCTCACGGAGCTGAACAAAAGAGCTGAAAGGACAAGAGTGATGTTTAGGTTCATAGGATGGGGTTATCTTTTCTAATTGCAAAATAAAAGGATGGGTGGGAGGGAATGCCATGGGTAGCTCTGCAAAGCTTAAAGACATGCACTAAATTAAATCCACTTGAACAAAAAGGGTTTAGATGCTACAATGCTATTCGATTAGCATACGAGTAAAGTGCAAAAGTATGCACAGAAATCAGGGGTTCTCAAACATGGACCCCTTATATTAGCAAATTCATCAGCGATCCCCCACAATCTGAACACAATAGCAAAAAAAACACCTCCTTTTACTCTCTATTCCAGACGTTCTAGATGACCAATTCTCATAGCTTTTAGCCGTACCCTTATCCTACTCCTCCTCTGTTCCTCTGGTGATGTAGAGGTGAACCCAGGCCCTGCAGTGCCAAGGTCCACTCTTACTCCCCAGGCGCTCTCTTTTGATGACTTCTGTAACCGTTATGGCCTTGGTTTCATGCATGTTAACATTAGAAGCCTCCTCCCTAAGTTTGTTTTATTCACTGCTTTAGCACACTCTGCCAACCCGGATGTTCTAGCCGTGTCTGAATCCTGGCTTAGGAAGACCATCAAAAATTCTGAAATTTTCATCCCTAACTACAACATTTTCAGACAAGATAGAATGGCCAAAGGGGGCGGTGTTGCAATCTACTGGTCTACTGTATCCAGGTCTGTGCCCAAACAATTTGAACTTCTACTTTTAAAAATCCACCTCTCGAAAAACAAGTCTCTCACCGTTGCCGCCTGCTATAGACCACCCTCTGCCCCCAGCTGTGCTCTGGACACCATATGTTAACTGATTGCCCCCCATCTATCTTCAGAGCTCGTGCTGCTAGGCAACCTAAACTGGAACATTTTTAACACCATCCTACATTAACAGCCATCCTACAATTTAAGCTTGATGCCCTCAATCTCACACAAATGATCAATGAACCTACCATGTAACACCCCAAAGCCGTAAACATGGGCACCCTCATAGATCACATCCTAACCAACTTGCCCTCTAAATACACCTCTGCTGTTTTCAACCAAGATCTCAGCGATCACTGCCTCATTGCCTACATCCGTAATGGGTCAGCGGTCAAACGACCTCCACTCATCACTGTCAAATGCTCCCTGAAACACTTCAGCGAGCAGGCCTTTCTAATCGACCTGGCCGGGGTATCCTGGAAGGATATTGATCTCATCCCGTCAGTAGAGGATGCCTGTTTTTTTTTCAACATCTTAAATAAGCATGCCCCATTCAAGAAATTTAGAACCAGGAACAGATATAGCCCTTGATTCTCTCCAGACCTGACTGCCCTTTAACCAACACAAAAACATCCTATGGCGTTCTGCATTAGCATCGAACAGCCCCTGTGAAATGCAACTTTTCAGGGAAGCTAGAAACCAATATACTGGGACACTGTAAAGTTCATAGAGAATAAGAACACCTCCTCCCAGCTGCCCACTGCACTGAAGATAGGAAACACTGTCACCACCGATAAATCCACTATAATTGAGAATTTCAATAAGCATTTCTCTACGGCTGGCCATGCTTTCCACCTGGCTACCCCTACCCCGGTCAACAGCACTGCACCCCCCACAGCAACTTGCCCAAGCCTTCCCCATTTCTCCTTCTCCCAAATCCAGTCAGCTGATGTTCTGAAAGAGCTGCAAAATCTAGACCACTACTAATCAGCCGGGCTAGACAATCTGGACCCTTTCTTTCTAAAATTATCTGCCGAAATTGTTGCCACCCCTATTACTAGCGTGTTCAACCTCTCTCTCGTGTCGTCTGAGATTCCCAAAGATTGGAAAGCAGCTGCGGTCATCCCCCTCTTCAAAGGGGGGGGACACTCTTGACCCAAACTGCTACAGACCTATATCCATCCTACCCTGCCTTTCTAAGGTCTTCGAAAGCCAAGTCAACAAACAGATTACCGACCATTTCGAATCCCACCATAACTTCTCCGCTATGCAATCTGGTTTCAGAGCTGGTCATGGGTGCACCTCATCCACGCTCAAGGTCCTAAACAATATCTTAACCGCCATCGATAAGAAACAATACTGTGCAGCCGTATTCATTGACCTGGCCAAGGCTTTCGACTCTGTCAATCACCACATCCTCATCGGCGGACTCGATAGCCTTGGTTTCTCAAATGATTGCCTCGCCTGGTTCACCAACTACTTCTCTGATAGAGTTCATTGTGTCAAATCGGAGGGTCTGTTGTCCGGGCCTCTGGCAGTCTCTATGGGGGTGCCACAGGGTTCAATTCTTGGACCGACTCTCTTCTCTGTATACATCAATGATGTAGCTCTTGCTGCTGGTGAGTCTCTGATCCACCTCTACGCAGACGACACCGTTCTGTATACTTCTGGCCCTTCTTTGGACACTGTTAACAACCCTCCAGGCGAGCTTCAATGCCATACAACTCTCCTTCCGTGGCCTCCAATTGCTCTTGAAATACAAGTAAAACTAAATGACTGCTCTTCAATCGATCGCTGCCTGCACCTGCCCAACATCACTACTCTGGACGGCTCTGACTTAGAATATGTGGACAATTATAAATTCCTAGGTGTCTGGTTAGACTGTAAACTCTCCTTCCAGACTCACATCAAACATCTCCAATCCAAAGTTAAATCTAGAATTGGCTTCCTATTTTGCAACAAAGCATCCTTCACTCATGCTGCAAAATATACCCTTGTAAAACTGACCATCCTACCAATCCTCGACTTCGGCGATGTCATTTACAAAATAGCCTCCAATACCCTACTCAATAAATTGGATGCAGTCTATCACTGTGCCATCCGTTTTGTCACTAAAGCCCCATATACTACCCACCATTGCGACCTGTACGCTCTTGTTGGCTGGCCCTCGCTTCATACTCGTCGCCAATCCCACTGGCTCCAGGTCATCTACAAGACCCTGCTAGGTAAAGTCCCCCCTTATCTCAGCTCGCCTTCTTCCTTTGGCCGCCTCTCCTTCCAGTTCTCTGTGGCCAATGACTGAAACGAACTACAAAAATCTCTGAAACTGGAAACACTTATCTCCCTCACTAGCTTTAAGCACCAGCTGTCAGAGCAGCTCACAGATTACTGCACCTGTACATAGCCCATCCATAATTTAGCCCAAACAACTACCTCTTTCCCTACTGTATTTAATTAGCTCCTTTGCACCCAATTATTTCTCTCTACTTTGCACATTCTTCCACTGCGAATCAACCATTCCAGTGTTTTACTTGCAATATTATATTTACTTCCCCACCATAGCCTTTATTTGCCTTTACCTCCCTTATCTCACTTACTCACATTGTATATAGACTTATTTTTCTACTGTATGTTTGTTTTACTCCATGTCTAACTCTGTGTTGCTGTATGTGTCAAACTGCTTTGCTTTATCTTGGCCAGGTCGCAATTGTAAATGAGAACTTGTTCTCAACTTGCCTACCTGGTTAAATAAAGGTGAAATAAATAAAATACAAGGAGTTTTACTATGACTTCGGGCAGTGAATGGCCAGACAACGCAAGTCTCAGGCCCATGGAAGGAATGTTTGAAAGGCCCATCTCTTGGCATCGGAGAGAACATTTAGCAGTTTAAGATAATTTCCTGAAATTCTACAGATTGTCATGTGGCAAAGAGATTTAGTTGTTGTTGCAGTTTTAAAGCTAATATCCTGCAAGAGAGAAAACTAAAATTACAGTGCATTCATGTAAAAAAAAATGGGAGAGGGAATACAAGTATTGAGTTGAAAAATGTATAATTGGTAGAGAACTGAGGATACCAATATTCCTGTGAGCCTCCCAGGCCCATGTTGCCCAGGGTTAAGAACATGCATTGTAAATTAATAATATTACATTGTATTACACCCTCTAAATTTATTCCGTGGATCCCTTGGCCAAAATTAGTTTAATCAGTTAATAATATTAATGAAAAAAATAAAGTACATTTTTGATATACACTGAACAAAGATATTAACACAACATGCAACAATTTCAAAGAGTTTACTGAGTTACAGTTCATATAAGGATATCAGTTAATAGAAATACATTAATTAGGCCCTAATCTATGCATTTCACATAACCGGAAATCCATAGATTGTCCATGGTATGGGCAGGCATAAACTATAACCACACCACCACTATGGGGCACTCTGTTCACAACGTTGACATCAGCAAACCGCTCGCCCACACAACGCCAAACACAGTCTAGCATCTGCTCGGTACAGTTGAAACCGTGATTCATCCTTGAAGAGCACACTTTTGACGAAAAGATCATGATCATTAGACTCCTCTTTAAGTCTATGTATTTCTCCAAAGCTCAGTTGTCCTGAGTCTGCACAACACTGCCAGGACCTATGATCAAGAGAGACACTCAAGTTTTTTAATACTATATCTCTTGACACTTGACTCTGATGAAAATAGTCTTGGCCTCTAAACCGTCAAGCTGCATACTGGACCCTACTCCAACTAAACTACTGAAAGAGCTGCTTCCTTTGCTTGGCCCTCCTATGTTGAATATAATAAACGGCTCCCTATCCACCGGATATGTACCAAAGTCACTAAAAGTGGCCATAATAAAGCCTCTCTTGAAAAAGCCAAACCTTGACCCAGAAAATACAAAAAATGATTGGCCTTATCGAATCTCCCATTCCTCTCAAAAATGTTAGAAAAAGCTGTTGCGCAGCAACTCACTGCCTTCCTGAAGACAAACAATGTATATGAAACACTTCAGTCTGGTTTTAGACCACATCATAGCACTGAGACTGCACTCGTGAAGGTGGTAAATTACCTTTTAATGGCTCTGCATCTGTCCTCATGCTCCTAGACCTTAGTGCTGCTTTTGATACCATCACCACATTTTTTGGAGAGATTGGAAACCCAAATTGGTCTACAAGTAACAAGTAATGACCTGGTTTAGATCTTATCTGTCGGAAAGATATCAGTTTGTCTCTGTGGATGGTTTGTCTTCTGACAAATAAACTGTACATTTCGGTGTTCCTCAAGGTTCCGTTTTAGTCCACTATTATTTTACCTCTTGGTGATGTCATTTGGAAACAATGTTAACTTTCACTGCTTTGCGGACGACACACAGCCGTACATTTCGATGAAACATGGTGAAGCCCAAAAATTACCCACCCTGGAAGCCTGCGTTTCAGACATAAGGAAGTGGACGGCGACAAATGTTTCACTTTTAAACTCGGACAAAACAGATGCTAGTTCTCAGTCCCAAGAAACAAAGATCTTCTGTTGGATCTGACAATTAATCTTGATGGTTGTACAGCCATCTCAAATAAAACTGAAGGACCTCGGCGTTACTCTGGACCCTGATCTCTCTTTTGAAGAACATATCAAGACCATTTCAAGGACAGCTTTTTTCCATATTCAATACATTGCAAAAATCAGAAACTTTCTGTCCAGAAATTATGCAGAAAAATTAATCCATGCTTTTGTCACTTCTAGATTAAACTACTGCAATGTTCTACTTTCCGGCTACCCGGATAAAGCACTAAATAAACTTCAGTTAGTGCTAAACACGGCTGCTAGAATCTTGACTAGAACCAAAAAATGTGATCATATTACTCCAGTGCTAGTCTCTCTACACAGGCTTCCTGTTAAGGCTAGGGCTGATTTCAATGTTTTACTGAACCTACAAAGCATTACATGGGCTTGCTCCTACCTACCTTTACGATTTGGTCCTGCTGTACATACCTACACGTACGCTACGTTCACAAGACGCAGGCCTCCTTACTGTCCCTAGAATTTCTGAGCAAACAGCTGGAGGTATGGCTTTCTCCTATAGAGCTCCAATTTTATGGAATGGTCTGCCTATCCTTGTCAGAGACGCAGACTCTGTCTCGACCTTTAAGTCTTTATTGAAGACTCATCTCTTCAGTAGGTCCTATGATTGAGTGTAGTCTGGCCCAGGGGTGTGAAGGTGAACGGAAAGGCACTGGAGCGACAAACCGGCCTTGCCTTCTCTCCACTGGGATTCTCTGCCTCAAACCCTATTAAGTCGGCTGCGTCACTAGTGCTCGTTACTGGTGCTCTTCCATGCATCACTTGAGTGGGTTGAGTCATTGACGTGATCTCTCTGTCCGGATTGGCGCCCCCCTCTGGTTCGTGCCGTGGGGAAGATCTTTGTGGGCTATACTCGGCCTGGTCTCAGGATGGTAAATTGGTGGTTGAAGATATCCCTCAAATGGTGTGGGGGCTGTGCTTTGGCAAAGTGGGTGGGGTTATAACCTATCCTATCCCGACCCCTACTGTCTCAATCTCCAGTATTTATGCTGCAATAGTTTGTGTCGGGGGGCTAAGGTCAGTCTGTTATATCTGGAGTATTTCTCCTGTCTCATCCGGTGTCCTGTGTGAATTTAAGTATGCTCCCTCTAATTCTTTCTCTCCTCGTTTGAGAGAATTTGGCAATACGGCCAACCAGACATGTGGGTGAGCAGTTTGCTGATGTCAACGTTGTGAACAGAGTACTCCATGGCGGCGGTGCGGTTGTGGTTTGGGCAGGCATAATTAACACAATTGCAGTTTATTGATGGCAATTTGAATGACAATCCTGAGGCCCATTGTTGAGCCATTCATCCACCGCCATCACCTCATGTTTCAGCATGATAATACACGGCCCCATGTCACAAGGATCTGTACACCATTCCTGGAAGCTTAAAATATTTGTTCTTCCACGGCCTGCATACTCAGACATGTTGTCCATTGAGCCTGTATACTTTGGACGGTATCCATACACAGCAGTCACTGCAAAGATACAGGTGTCCTTCCCAATCAGTTGCCTGGGAGGAAGGAAACAGCTCAGATTTCACCATGAGGCCAACGGTGACTATAAAACAGTTAGCGTATAATGGGTGTAATAGAAGAAACTATAGATGGATCAACAATATTGTAGTTTCTCCACAATACTAACATTAATTGACAGTGACGGAAGCCTGTAGAGAATAAAACAATATTCCAAAACATGCATCCTGTTTGCAACAAGGCACTAAAGTAATATAGCAAAAAAAGTGGCTAACTAATTAACTTTGTCATGAATACAAAGTGTTATGTTTGAGGAAAATCCAGTACTTCACCAAGTACCATTCCATATATTCAAGCATAGTGGTGGCTGCATCATCTTATGGGTATGCTTACAATCGTGAGGATCAGACCCTTTTCCCCCCCAGTTTTCACCTAAAATGACATACCCAAATCTAGCTGCATGTAGCTCAGGACCTGAAGCAAGGATATGCATGTTCTGGATACCATTTGAAAGGAAACACTGAAGTTTGTGGAAATGTTAAATTAACGTAGAAGAATATAACACATTAGATCTGGTAAAAGATAGGAAAAAAACTTGCGTTTTAATTTCTCTTTTAACCATCATTTTTGAAAAGCAAGAGAAAGGCCATAATGTATTATTCCAGCCCAGGCACAATTTAGATTTTGGACATTAGATGGCAGCAGTATATGTGCAACGTTTTAGACTGAGATGGTAGAAAAAAAGAAATCCTCACCGGTTTTGAATAACAAAATGTGGAATAGGTCAGGAGATATGAATACTTTCTGAATGTACTGTAGGCTGCGACTAGCTGGAAGAGGAGCGCTCTGGGGGGTTTGGTACACTGACCACTGGAAGGAGAGCACCGTGGCGGGGTGTAGCTGGTAGCCTGCGGCAGGGGTAACAAGTAGCCTGTGGGTAGCCGATTGGCAGGGCATTTAGTAGACCATATGGTACGGCGCTTGGTAGGCCTCCTGGTAGGATGCTTTATTAGTCACTTGGTAGGCCGGGGTGGCTGCTTGGTATTCTGCTACACTCCCCCCAGTGTGTTACCATCCCACGTTTTGGCACCATGCAAAATAGCTTAAAGTCTGATTCGGCTGGGTGGGAGTTAACACAATGGGTAGGTCTTCAAGAAAACAGGGAGATTGTAGCAAAACAGGCTTGGTCTTTATGGCTTCATTTATGGTTAAGTGTTCCATGCTAGTTTGGTTTAAAAGGGGCTAGTTAGTGCAGGTGGGGATATTTAAAGAGGTAGTCCCGCCTCTTTCAGGTGGACGTGATTTGGTTGATTACATTGACATAGACAGGCAGCCCAATTATGATATTTTTTGCATTAATTGGTCTTTTAACCAATCACCAATCAAATATTTTCACATCAGATCTTTTTCATTGCTGATCTGATTGGACAAAAGACCAATTAGTGAGGGAAAAAAATCTGAATGGAGCTGCCTGTGTAAATGCACCCTGTACCTTTAACAAGTGTACATGTGCACATAAGGAGAATCTCAATTGCATAGTCCACAAGTCCTCTCTCCTCAAAACCCATTGGATGAGAAAGCAAAGGGTCCCTCCTCTCTGACCTCTTCTAATGGGTTTTGGGGAGGCAAAAACAGAGGTGTCACAGTCTGTCCTTTTGAATCAGTCTTTACCTGCCAAAGTCATGTTACGATATATCAGTTATCCTGTTAGAGCTTTCATGCCGAATCCACTGCAGTGTTTCAGGTGCCACATTTATTGTCACGTCACACCAGTGTGTAGGAGGTAGATTCCAAGATGTGGGAAGTGTGCAGGAGGGCATGGGACAGAGGATTGTGTAGATTCTGTGGAAAAAGTTGTGTGTGCAACTGTAGGGGTGCCCATGTTGCTAGTGATCGGAGGTGTCCGGTGCGAGAGGCCGGTTGAGGTGGCCAGAGTCAGAGTAGTGTAGAAGGTGTCATACGCTGAGGCTGTGAAGAAAGTAGAGGATGGGTCAAGGGTGTGAGTCGTAGATCTGTACCAGCAAAGAGGGATAGACCAACGAGTGATATATACTTCAGTAACAAAAAATAGATGTTCTGGTGGCAACTGCAGAGAAGGATTTGGTTGTATGAGATTTGACTTCATAAGAGTTACAGTGTGTGTTGAGTGGTGGTGTCCCGTCCTCCCAGGCCGTTGGCATGGTGTAGGAGCAGATAGGGTCAACTTAGTGGAATGGACTAGTGGGTTTTTAATGAGTGTAGGAAGGGTGTAGGAAGGGTGTTTTTATCCAGTATTTTCTATCACAAAGTATAATGGATTTATACTATAGTCCAGTTTGGGGCGGTAAGGCAACATATTGGATGCCAACTGCTGTTAAACCGGCATCTGCTAACCGGATCTGCTAGCTAAACACTAGGAATACCACTCTCTTCCGGGTGGTGGCATTCTTTCTCACATGGTCAATCAGAAGAACATGGCCTTTTCTCAATTGCATACTCCTCACACCCTCCCTCTTCCTCAAAACCCATTGGAAGAGAAGATCAGAGGGGAGGGACCTCTGGATTTCTCCTCCAATGGGTTTTGAGGAGGTGGCAAGGAGAGCGGATACAAGGAGATTGCAATTGAGATTCTCCATATGTGTGAGGAAAGAGACACACCCAGAGTTGTGGCTGGCTCTGGATACCTTCTCAAAAGGTACCCAACAAACCACCCAAAAAGACATGACTAAAAACCACATGATTTTATTAACAAAAATTAGACCACTGTTTTTTCACATGTATCTACTCAGTCTTAACCCTATTGTCTATGGAAGTTACATGTACACCGAGGAACAAAAATGCATCAAGGGTTAAATACAAAAAGGAATTGCCAATTATATCCTCACAATGTCACAGCTTGTGTGCAAATGACAGATATAACAGAGAATCTCACGGGTATTATCATGCCTAAGACTAGTCATTTTCAAGACAGAAGCCGCTTCCAAAATGGAAGCTTTTGAAACAGAATGTAATGGCGCTTGAGTCGTTTTTCACAAGCATATAACCACTTCTACAATATCAGGTGTCAAAATGTAGTGGTGACAAATGTGGGACCAAGTGAATTTATATTTATTACAGTTCAGAACTGCTGTGTCAGCTGCAGATACGTTTAGAATGCACACTTATAGAACTGCCATTGACAAATTACAAACAGAAAAGGAGACTATAGACAAACAAAATAAACTGCCAAAGCCATTTTTTTTAAATCAAAAATACTTGACATCCTCCTGTGAATGAACTCAAGCGTAGCCTCACACAAAAATGAACAAATACATTTTACATACACTCCACTTTCAAAAGCATTAAAAAACACCTAAGTGACAGAGAGGCACTTTACTAAGAAGTGAATACAAGCTGCAAAGTTCACAAACACACATGGATTCACAGGAAGTAGTACACTTATAATAAAAAAAGGAGATCTGTCATTAACGTGGGCTGATAATATACACTCACATTTAGTCCAATAGGGCTATTGGGTTACTCAGGGCTAAGAGTTTAACTAGAACAACAGGGGGGTGGACGTAAGAATACAACAGACATCTCAATCACAGGTGTTTTCTGTGGCTTCAGGACTGCATAACAGCTCCACTGCTCCCTTCTATTGACCAGAAAGATTGATCATCTCACTTATGGTGAGGTTTAAACTATCTGGATGGTATATTTACAGTAGATTTCTTTCTCCGTGCACAGTAGAGTGGAACTCTATCCTAAATCTCAACACTTCTTCAGACAAGCTGACAATCAGGAGCCATGTTTCTGAATCCCCAACCAATGCAGGATAGCATATCTTTCCCCTTGTATTCAGACCGCGCAGTAGGGTCGGTTCACACATTAACCCTTGAAATTCTGTGCATGTTTCAGCTGAAATGACCAGCTGTGCATCTACAGACTAGGCATGCTCATCTAAGAACAGTTGGTTGGTTGCTTTACAGGTGATGTGTTTTGTGCTTTAGTTGTCCCACCTACTCTTTTTACGTTTTGGTGGATCTGGGACTGCAAAGCTGTCTTCCTCTTTGTCTCCTTTCCCCTCAGCTCTGTCCCCCCTTCCTTCACTCCCTGCTCTGTCTCCACTCTCCCTGTCACCTCTACAATCGTCTCGCTCTCTGTCCCTTCTACTTCCGTCTCCATTACGACTATCGCCATGGCGCCCGCTGCTGCCATGGCGATCCTTGTCCCCGTATCTGTCGCGGTCTGCGTGGCGGTCCCGCTCCCCGTAGCGGTCCCGCTCTCCCCCGCCACTGTGCCGCTCGCTCCTGTCTCTCCTGTCACGGTAGTGGCCATCTCCATGGCGACTCCTGTCATCACCATGTCTGTCACGGGGCCCTTCCCTGGGTGAGGGTGGGGCGGCATTCCCCTGAGGAGCAGTGGCCTGGCTGTCTGACACAGAGCTCAGGGAGCCAGCGCTGGTGAAGCCTGCCATCTTGGTGCCCATGCCGAGGACTGCTGGAGGGGCCATGGCTAAGGAGGGGGGCCCACGGGGCCGATCTGGGCCCTCAGGGGCCCCGGTGGGGACGGAGCTCAGACTTCCAGCGCTGGTCCAGCCTGAAGAGCTACTGGACTTAGTGGTGAGTTTAGGAACCATGCCGGACGCCGCCACAAAGTGGTTCTTATACTGAGACTGAAAAATAGACAACGATTAAAGAGGGACTTCTAGTTGTACAGAAATAATTAGAAAAAGGGATAATTTTAAGCTAACAGAATAGATAGTGAGTGACAGTTTAATTACCTGGAAGGCTGACTTCATTGCTGACATGCGGTCTCCCATGGCTCCGGTAGGCTTGCTGTAGCCCTCATAGTTACCCATGGCAGCACCACCACTACGCTCCTAGAGAAACAACAAAATGTCAACAATTACCAAGAGTTACACTATTATGCCACTGATCTACCAACAAGATAAAACACTACAAATAACACAACTTATGTTACAAATAGACATGGCCAACTCACAGAACTTTCAGCTCCCAATCCTGGCCTCTCTCTGTAGCCCAGACCACCTCCTCCAATGTTTAGCTTCTTCCCTTTGCCGCCCTTGAAGCGTGATTTCCTGAACCAGGGATTCTGAGAGGAATACATCAAAGGAGGTCAGTAAAGACATCATATAAAATGAACCTTTACATAACCATCCTCAATGCTCAGTCAGGGACATGTAGAATGGCTTACCTGCATTGCCAAGTCCATTAGCTCCTTAGAGACACTTTGATTGGCTCCCTCCAGGTTACGCACAAGGTCTCCTGCAAATGATGTGTCTTTACTGGTGAGAAGGGTGTAGGCAACACCCTTTTCTCCAGCACGACCTGTTCGGCCAATTCGGTGTGTGTGTGTGTCGATGTCCCGAGCCACGTCATAGTTCACTACTGTGCGTATTGAAGGGATATCCAGACCACGGGCTAGGGAGGAAATGGCAAAGAAGAAGTGAATGATAGAATGACAAGTATGTAGGAGCACTGGAATTCAGGCAAAAACAATCAAATCATTGTCAGTGTCTGTGCAATCATACACAGATCTCTGATGATTGGAGCGTTGTGCCACATTCATTCCCCACCCCCTCGTCTGCAGCCCACCCCACCTCACCTGCCACGTCGGTGGCCACCAGCACGGGCAGACTCTTCTTCTTGAAGTCAGCGATGACCTTGTTCCTCTCACTCTGGTCCATGTCTCCGTGCAGCAGGCCCAGGCTGTGGCCCTCCTGGGTCAGGTTGGTGGCCAGCTCTTCACAGTTGGCCTTCTTGGTGACGAAGATAAGTACAGAGCCAGAGGAGGTAAACTCCACCAGGCGGCGGGTCAGCCAGCCCCACTTCTCCACCCCACTGGGCATGATCTCCACTACCTGGGTCACATCCTCATTGGCCTGGGGAGGAAGGATGGAGGATTGAAGAGCATTAGATGACTAAACTCCAGAAAATGTTCTGACTCTAGCTGGTTGACTGTTCTGGCAATGTAGAACTTTAAATAAATGATAGAAGTGGCAATCAGAGGGTGTTAGAAGAGCCACGGGTCTGACCTCCCCGATGTCTCCCTGCACCACGCGGATGGGGTCCACCAGGATATCTCTAGCCAGCCTCTCAATCTTCTTACGGAAGGTGGCGCTGAACAGAAGAGCTGTGAGGACAGGAGTCAAGTTAAGGTTCATAGGATGGGGAAGTCTTGTCTAAAGCCTCTAACAAGTGTACATGCACACACTTACTCTGTCGATCAGGTCGGACATGGCTGGCAATGGATCTCACTTGATACTCTGAAAAAAGTTTGCAAAAGTATATGATATAAATAGGTGTCAAACCAACTTCAGTGAACAATATTCTGGGTCTAGTGGTCATTGGGAACAAAAGAAAGAAGGGAAAGCCAACTTACCAAAGCCCATATCAAACATTCTATCTGCCTCATCAAACACCAGGTATGTCACTCTCTGCAGAGAGGTGGCCTTCTTTTTCACATGGTCAATCAGACGACCCTGTGTGAAGAACAACATACACAACCCAATAAGTGAAATGACCTCAGGGGATTATTTTCCTCCAATACATAAAGACTAAACACAGTCTACCACAGTGATTGTCAACTAGAGCTCTTACCGGGGTGCACACAACAATCTCTGCCCCCTCCTGAAGAGCCTTGGCCTGTTCCCACATGCTGCCTCCTCCATACACCGCCACCGAGCGCAGGGAGTAGGCTTTCCCAAAACGCTTACACTCCGCATGGATCTAGGGAGCATAACCATCATTTTCAGGGGCCCAATCAACTTTTTGTCATGGAAATGTTTTCTTCCTGACCCATCTCTCCCTGGCTGTCTTACCTGCTGACAGAGCTCCCTGGTGGGGCACACAATGACTGCGATGGGCCCCTCTCCAGTCTCCAGTTCCTTCTGGTCCATGATGTGAACTAGCATGGGCCAGATGAAGGCTGCAGTCTTGCCACTACCAGTTTTCGCAATGCCAATCATGTCACGCCCACTCAGGGCAATGGGAACTCCCTACAGGACAGATGGGGAAGAAAATACAGGTGAGGCCAATTTGCTACTAAAGCAATATGAAAGTACCAAAAAGAAAGACCTAGGAAACAAGCTGCTTAGGTACCTGGCACTGAATAGGTGTTGGCTGAGTGTACTCCGACTTGCGGATTATGTGCATCAGCTGCTCGTCAAACCCAAAGTGGGCGAAGCTGGTGGAGAGTTTAGGAGGGGCGGCACCAGACACCTACCAAAGTATTGAAGCAAAATAAATAGACAAGGCTTTTGATTAAAGAGACGATGGGATCATACAACAGTTGTCTGTAAGTGGTATGTTGGCTAGGATTGTGTGGTTGGGTTTAGATGTGGTTGTATGTGTGCGTGCCCTTCTCCGGACACTTACCCGCAGGTTGAGTTTGTGTCTCAGCTCAAACACCTCGGTGCCTGTCAGGCTGAGAAGCTCCTCATGCTCGTTGTAGAAGTTCCTCTCAAAAGGTGGGTAGTCAATCTATAAGGGGATGACATAAATGTATGACCTCAGACACTAAAATAAAAATAAAAACTCCAATTGACAAGATAACATAACTTCCTGCCTCTTGGCTCAGATAGGTGCAGTATGCAGCTGTTACCTCAGAGTGGTCCATCGGGGGCAGGGGCATGATGATCTTCTTAGTGGTGGGGGGAATGGGATTCCCATCACTGTCATAGTCTATGTTCTCATCCTCATCCTCTGCGGTCAGCCCAGCTGTGGGATTCTCTGCCATGTAGCGGAAGTAGGCTTCCTGCACAGAGCACAGCCGCATGAGTCAACCAGGGTCAGCTTAAACGCCTAATGTAGCACACATTCATGCAGGCACTCTTACCACTCTCATAACCGGGGGATATACATTCAAATACAGTCAACGGCTAAATGCTCTGATGATCACCCATATCAATGTCGGAGTCTAAGCCATTTTATGTTTTAACACTCAGTTTAAACCAGTCTTTGCATTATTCGGGCTGAAATTGATCAGTGTCAGATTTTATAACCCCCCTTCAAAGTAGTAAGAACAGCAACAGTTAATAGTAAACATTCATTACAGTATGGCATATTTGAAAAGAGATGATAAACTATTAATCAACATGCTTAGTTTAGGCATGGGTATATTAAAAAATAATATGTATAATTGACACCACAAGTATGCATATAGATATCCAAGAAGGATAGGGCGAAGGATTCAACCTGCAATTGGGTTTGTTAGCATAGTGTGAGAGAGCGATAGAGTAAAAGAGAGAAAAAAGAGCGAGAGATGTGGTAGGTGGTGAGACTTGGCCATAGATGGGTCAGGAGGGGAGGTTGGGGGTCTGGAGGCTCTCTGATCAGTAGTAAATTAGGAACGTTGGATGGATCACTTACTTGTTCATCTTCCTCTTCAATGTCATCACGTATACCCCTGTAAAAACAAGCGGAGAAAAAAAAACTTCCCTGCGACTCGTTTGTTCACCCATGATTCCCCACAACCTGTCTAATGTCACGCTTATCCCCTCCCTACAAAGTCGCCATGCAAGGCAGGCTTGATTAGTTACCTACAGTATGGACCAACTGGGGAAATTGAAGGTAATTGAATGGCAAAACAGATTATTTCAAATTAGACATATCTCTGCTCCACAGCGGTGAATGATTGCAGTTGAAGTGGGAACTTTATATCTACAGTATCTTAATAACACGCTAGAGTTTTGGGATGAGAATAGATTAATAATTTTGACACTGGACTAATTACCATGGAAATATGTGCAAATCAATACACAGGTGCATGGGAAGAATGTACTACACCTGCTTGCCTGGTGGCCTTGAATAGGGCCTTTGTCAATAATATAAGCAAAACTATTATTAGCAAAGTAATTTTGAATGACCTAAGCTTAAAGGGTAGAAATTGAAGGGATCTTACTTTTCAACCTTCTTTTCCTTCTCTTTTTCCTCCAGTTTCTTCATGTCTTTAGCTGCTTGGTCCTAGAGCAGACAAGAGGGTGAACAATAAACCCTCTGCAATATTTCCCAAAAGCTCTGTGACAATAACCCCAAATTTTAAACAGACAAACTATGGAGAAAGTGTGTATATTCCAACACGATCCAGGTCTAAGAGGGGAATCCTTGACTCACCTCCACTTGGGCCATGAAGGCATCCAGAGGATCATCCTCACTGTCTGAGCCCCCTCCAGAACGGAATTGTTGCCGTGTGGGGGAGTTCTCAGCTGGGATATATGGCAAATCTGTGCTGCTTGACTCCTCTTCATCATCTTCAAAATATCTGGAAATGGGTTAGGAAAGTTGTCACCAGTCAAATGTCATTGAAATCAATGTAATACATCCTGCATAACTGGTTGATCATACAGCATACGAAGCACACCAAACCCAACCCTAAAGGAAAGTTTAGTCTATACTCACGCATTCTCTTCATCAAAATTTGCTCTTTTTGTTCCTATCTTGTAGAAGGCAGGGAGTTGCTGGTTCTTGCCATAACCTCCAGCTGTCCCTGCGCCTCCGAAGGACGTGTGGGATTTCTGAGGCACGTGAAGTTCTTCTTTCTTTCCTCCTCCACCACCACCACCACCAAGGGAAAATCCTCCAAAACCGAACCCTCGCTTACCACTTGGGCCACCCTTGCTCCAGTTCATAGCTGTCCTACAGAAGTAAGGGGAAAATAAAAAACATCACATTTGGTATTTGACTGTTGTACATTGCTGTTGCATTCCAGTCCATTCATCGCAGGCCTTGTGTGTCACCCACAAACGTCTGCTAAATGCTAATCATCTCGTAAATCACTGTCTGGGGGATGTCAAAGATTATCTGTGGCTTCTGGCAAATTGAACATAAAATATTGCATTAATCTGTGTCTAGCTAACGTTTGGATCTCATTAATTGGCTAAATTAAACTAGCTAACGTTAGCATGCTACTCTTCTCTAGGGCCGCAGCAGCACGACGAAGAAGTGGGTGTGTGACAAATGATTGACTGAGCAAATATGGTTTGTCAAAGGATATTTGCAAAAGCAGTTAAATCTGGTGTACGTTATACACTATAAACTAACCTCATGGATTAATGTACGGTTTATTTACCTGTTTTCACCACCAAGAAAGATATGTTTACCACTGCCAAATCTCACAGCGCGACTCGAAAGTGTTTTGCGTCATTACCGTGTGTAGACGTAGATTACGCGCGACGGATTGCTTCTCACAACAACGAACCAATCAACGCAAACATGTGACATTAGTTTCCGCCCCTTTTCGATAATAGTTGTTTGTTGAAAATTTGAGCTAACAAACTCACTTCACCAAATACTAGCTAGCTATTTCTTCAAGTTAACATCCAGGTAGGTTACTAGCGATCGTGGTTTATATAGCTACCGAATCTGTGTTGTTTAATGTAATGAAAAAGAGAGCGTAAGCTAGCCACGCTAACGTTAGTTATTATTATTTTTACATAGCTATATGTTACTGTAGCTAGCTAACGTTAGCTAGTAGTCCTGATAATAAAATGTTTTTGGGCCTATCTATATTATTTGTGGAATGGTTTTCAAACATTACAACTTACATTATTCTATAGGCAATAGGTGTGTTTCCTTTCCTCTGTTACTGTGTTTAGTATTTATTTTTGAGGTATTTTTCTGGATGGGGTTTCAGCGGTTCTAGCTGCCACAATCGACAGATCCATGTCTTTTCTGGTGAGTGAACTATTGTCAGCGCTTCCCTGCCTGATGACGTTAGAGCTCAGTCTAGAAAATGTATCAAATACTTGTGCTGAATCCTTACCAGTCAGTGTCACAGCAATGATCAGTTATTGGAGAAGTGATTGACCTGTGGTATCTGCCCTATCTGTCTCTTTCTCCCTCTCTCAATCCCAGCGTTGGGTCTCAGAGAAATTGAGTGTGGAGAGCCTGAGGGATTTTGAGTTTTTTGGAGGTAAGGTCATGCAGCTTCCCCAATCAACTGCTGCTTACACACAAGACCTATCATCAGCTATGAAGTTGCCCAACCCTCATACAGAACCTGCTAGCTATATCCTAAGTGCAGCTTTGCTTTCAAAACAATATATTGCATTGCACAGTTTTTAAAAAGCAACACACTCTAACAAACAATTGGCATAATACAATTTAAACCTACAGGAATCCAATCAGCATTGGTTCTTTGGCAATATGTGGCTGGATACCTCTGTCTCCCACATAGATTCAGGACACATAAGAGCTACTGCTTCCTTCAATGTTCTGCAGATGTCAGATGTCTCACTGTATGTGCCATGAAGAGAGTTTGTTCCAGTGTGATGTCTCCTTGTCTGGCAGACTTGATCAATGCAGTAAATGTGCAGCCTCAGAATACTGCATGTCAGATTAATATTATGTTGCGCCATCGGTCTTTGTAGTATATATGAAGTTGACATGATACCTAGGTCAAATATTTATTAAGGAAATCATATTTTAAGGGTAACAAGTGTGGTGGGGATGAGGCAGGTTCAAAGAGATGTTTCTACAGTATATGGGTCTTAGACACTAACATGAGGACAGGAAATAGCTGAATAGCTGGGGGACAGGAAATAGCTGAATAGCTGGGGGGGTGGCATCACTATCAAGCTTTGCATTATCTTCATATTTCTGTGTGCTCAGCTCACATTGCATAATTGTTCTGTGTTCGTTCATATGCTTAATTTCAAGTTTGGTTTTGGCTGCTTCCTGTTCCCATGGTAATGCATAATCACTCAATCTTGCTAGACTGAATCCTCAGATTCCTCACTGATTTAACAGATGTATCAGAGGTATCTAATTGGCTTAAACTGAATCCTCCTTGTTATGGGAGCCAGCTAGCAGCATTGATCTGACTCCTGCAACAAACACCACATGCTATAATTTACACTTACAGTGTACCTAATGGTTCCTGAGCTGCTCTAAACACAGATCCTTCTCTTGTGTGTGTGTTTGTCATTGATGTGGTTTCTCTACCACAGAGCAAGCTCAGGGAAGCTCTCACAGGAAAGTAAGTGTGGTACTCCAGTCACTACTCTCGATCGTTCCATTTGCCTGTGTGTGAGGGTGGAGCCAAAGTGAATGAATTCACAAGCCCTGTGTGCTTTTGTGCATGGGCATCTGATTCACAATGCTGTGCTTTGTATTTTGAGGCCCATCTTCACCCACCAGGGTTTCCTATTGGGGGAGTTGGGAGATTGGTGGAGTTCACAGTAGTGATGTTCTCTTCGTGAGACATGGTTGGGTTGGAGGAGACAGCAACTGAGGTTGTCAAGTCTGATGAAAAAAATATGCGATCAGTATAAGTGGACAGATGGATCACCCCATTAATACTACGTGTTACCTGATGGCTCCATCGGTTGCTCCAGAGATCACAACAGTCCTTCCTGATTCAGAAAGTTGACCACAGTTTGTCTTTTAGAGTGGGCAATGATGGGTCATCCGTAATTACCTGGCTTAATTGACCTGCACTTGTCTTTTACGGCTGTTTGGTCTCAGCTGACATATAATCTCCCTGTAAAGCCAGCCTTAATGGGCCCTTAGGAACCTCAGCGTGGTCTTAACATGGTGTTACCATTTGATTTATGGTTTCTGTTGTTCACTGAAAGTCCTCACTAATTTTGACCAAGCCTGTTTCATGTTTGTGAAGTAGTTTAAGTCTGTTGCCTGTGTTCACTGTACTTCTCCCATACTAGAAAGCAGAGGGCATGTAGGTGGGGGGTGGGAGGGTATTAGCAACTGGTCATTTGTTCATGTCTAATGTGTCACTGTTGTGGAAATCTCTGGATCCACCAATGGTTGTGAACTGGAGTTGAATGGAATGGATAGAGTTCCATTTTTGGCAACACATGGCAACCCCGTCTGAGTGATTTAACGTGATGGGCATCTACCTTGCAATGCTGGCTGGAAATTGGTAGAGAAATGGTTATTAAGCTGTTACTGCATATTTCTTTTTATTAATAACCTAAAACATTTGAAGCCAGAAGTTCGCATGCACCTTAGCCAAATACATTCATACTCAGTTTTTCACAATTCCTGACATTTAATCCTAGTAAAAATTCCCTGTCTTAGGTCAGTTAGGATCACCACTTTATTTTAAGAATGCGAAATGTCAGAATAATAGTGATTTATTTCAGCTTTTATTTCTTTCATCACATTCCCAGTGGATCAGAAGTTTACATACACTCAGTTAGTATTTGGTAGCATTGCCTTTAAATTGTTTAACTTGGGTCAATGTTTTGGGTAGTCTTCCACAAGCTTCCCACAATAAGTTGGGTGAATTTTGGCCCATTCCTCCTGACAGAGCTGGTGTAACTGAGTCAGGTTTGAAGGCCTCCTTGTTCATACACACTTTTTCAGTTCTGCCCACAAATGTTCTATAGGATTGAGGTCAGGGCTTTGTGATGGCCACTCCAATACCTTGACTTTGTTGTCCTTAAGCTATTTTTCCACAACTTTGGAAGTATGCTTGTGGTCATTGTCCATTTGGAAGACCCATTTGCGACCAAGCTTTAACTTCCTGACTGATGTCTTCAATATATCCACATAATTTTCCTACCTCATGATGCCATCTATTTTGTGAAGTGCGCCAGTCCCTCCTGCAGCAAAGCACCCCCACAACATGATGCTGCCACCCCCGTGCTTCACAGTTGGGATGGTGTTCTTCGGCTTGCAAGCCTCCCCTTTTGCCTTCAAACATAATGATGGTCATTATGGCCAAACAGTTCTATTTTTGGTTCATCAGACCAGAGGACATTTCTCCAAAAAGTACAATCTTTGTCCCCATGTGCAGTTGCAAACCATAGTCTGGCTTTTTTATGGCGGTTTTGGAGCACTGGCTTCTTCCTTGCTGAGCTGCCTTTCAGGTTGTCAATAAAGGACTCTTTTTACTGTGGATATAGATACTTTTGTACCTGTTTCCTCCAGCATCTTCACAAGGTCCTTTGCTGTTGTTCTGGGATTGATTAGAACTTTTTGCACCAAAGTACGTTCATCGTGAGGAGACAGAACGCGTCTCCTTCCTGAGCGGTATGATGGCTGTGTAGTCCCATGGTGTTTATACTTGCGTACTATTGTTTGTACAGATGAACATGGTACCTTCAGGCGTTTGGAAATTGCTCCCAAGGAGGAACCAGACTTGTGGAGGTCTACAATTTTTTTCCTGAGGTCTTCGCTGATTTCTTTTGATTTTCCCATGTCAAGCAAAGAGGCACAGAATTTGAAGGTAGGCCTTGAAATACATCCAGAGGTACACCTCCAATTGACTCAAATGATGTCAATTAGCCTATCAGAAGCTTCTAAAGCCATGACATTTTCTGGAATTTTCCAAGCTGTTTAAAGGCACAGTCAACTTAGTGTATGTAAACTTCTGACCCACTGGAATTGTAATACAGTGAAATAATCTGTCTGTAAACAATTGTTGGAAAAATGACTTGTGTCGTGCACAAAGTAGATGTCATAACTTTTTTGCCAAAACTATAGTTTGTTAACAAGACATTTGTGGAGTGGTTGAAAAACAAGTTTAAATGACTGCAACCTAAGTGTATGTAAACTTCCGACTTCCGACTACAGTGGTACCATTTTGGTCGCATATGCATCAAAATATTTTACTGTTACCTGGAACTTTAATTCGGGAGCACCAGTACCCCTTTGGGGATTTTTTTATTGTTGTTTGAAATTGTCAATTCTTGTCATTAATACCTCATTTTTTTTTTCATTGTGCCCCTACATTTCTATGATCCTCTACATTTTAACTTAGGAGCACGTGCTCCATGTAAAACATTTTTTAGCATAGAGCCCTGCATACATATTTTTTTCCAGTCAAACATTTTGACAGTGAAAAGTTATTTTTTCTGAGCATCTTTTAAGACTGTTGTTGGATCCCTATTTTGTCTTTTGAGATGATACACGAGATGCCCACGTCTCCGCCAAACAATGGGAGTCATTGTTCCAAAGGCGGGAAGGCAGGAAACAAGTTTAAGTCCAAAATAAGCCCATTGAAACACATTAGGCCTATTTTGGACACATTTTGGTGAGAGTGCAACCTCTTGCTTCGCCTCTTCCTCTCTGAACACACTCATTATTATTTCCGGGTACCCACTCAGCATGTATCTTACCATAAGCGTTAATATTTCAAGCACTATGGTGTGATGAGGTTTAGAGAAGGCATGATTCATAATTGATGTAGCTTCTTGCTTATAATTTGCCGCCAACAGAATTCTAACCTGAAGTTAGATGTTCTCCACTCAGGTTCCACAAGTACGGCTCGTACACACTCTGTTCTGTAGTCTGACTGTATATGATTTAGGATCAACAGTCACGTCTGACCAAGCCTTTGCAGGCCACTCTCACAATGCCACAAGTAATGCCCAACACTAAGGGCCAATTTAGGCTATCATTTCCAACGCTAACTCCTTCCCTGCTGCCGCCTCTCTCCCCAGGCCCATGAAGACAGCCACGAGAGCCTGACCTCAGTCCCACGGCGGGGCACCATGGGAAGCTTCCTCCCCGACAGCAGCGCCTATGAGCTCCTGACCATCATAGGTCAGTCAGTCTCAGGCTTCCAACCCCAGTGACTTGGCTGCCAAGGCGCTTGTGTGTTTGTTGTTGAATACATTGTTTGTGCTCCTGTCTCTAGTCTAATTTGGTGTGTTTTGCTGTGCTAGGTCGAGGCCTGGAGGACTTGATGACCGTTAACCTTGCCAGATACAGACCCACAGGGGAACACGTAGCAATCCGTCGGATTGACTTGGAGTCCTGCACCAATGAAATGGTCAACCACCTGCAGGTCTGGACCTGTCACCATCCATCTGTCACATTTCCCTTTGCAAGGCAGACAGACCTCAGTCAAATCATCATTGTCTTTATATCCCTCTTTCACTCCTCCCCTCTGAATGCATTCATCCCTTGCTTTATGACATCACCTGTTATGTAATCTAATCTCCCTCTCTGTCCATTAAACCTAACCCAGTCTAATCTCTGTCTCTCTCAGGCTGAGCTCCATGTATCTAAGCTGTTCCACCACTCCAGCATCCTGCCCTACAGGAGCATCTTCATAGCAGAGAACGAGCTGTGGGTCATCTCTCCCTTCATGGCCTATGGTGAGGAGTCAGACAGGAGAGCACTGACTGTAACACTACACCATTCTGGTCCTAGTCAAATGTAGTCAAAAGCTAAATGTAGACCGGAGAACTCTAGTTACCATTCCCACACTAAGGTAATTTGTTTCCACCTATTCAGTCCTCTGCTCTCTCTCTGACTAATGTAGTGTCTAACATGTCCTAGGGTCGGCCAGAGACCTGATCAGCAGCCACTTCACTGATGGGATGAATGAGCTGGCCATCGCCTACATCCTACTGGGCATGCTCAAAGCCCTGGACTACATCCACCACATGGGCTATGTACACCGGTAAGTACAAAGTTCACACAGGCCCAGGACTTTTCATGCAGGATTGTGACATGGCGTCTAATTTTGTGTGTTTAGGAGCGTGAAGGCCAGCCATGTGTTGATCTCGGTAGACGGTCAGGTGTGTATGTCTGGTCTGAGGAGCATCATCAGTCTGATCAGTCACGGCCAGCGGGCCAGAGTGGTCCATGACTTCCCCCAGTACAGCATCAAGGTGCTTCCCTGGCTCAGCCCAGAGGTGTTGCAGCAGGTAACTCCATACCACACCTGGCTAACATACAATTCCTTGCTTTTAAACTATAATACCTTCATTTGTTTATCGGTCAACCCTGGTGTGTGTCAGAATCTGCAGGGATACGACTTCCGGTCAGACATCTACAGTCTTGGCATCACAGCCTGTGAGCTAGCCAATGGACATGTGCCCTTCAAAGACATGCCAGCCACACAGGTGACTAGTGGCCAGATCAACCCCTCACCCGATCTTTATTCTGAAAGATATATATTCTGCTCCTCAATTGACTTCTCTCTCCATTCCTCTTCCTCCCCCCTGTCCTCTTCGTGGTCCTCTGTCTTTAGATGTTGCTGGAGAAGCTGAACGGGACAGTCCCCTGTCTGTTGGACACCACCACCATCCCCCCAGAGGAGCTGTCCATGAAGCCCTCCCGCTCTGGGGCTGACTCTGGGATCTGTGAAGGCCCCAGCACCGGAGGGGCCCACCACTCTAATGGAGAGCCCTCCTCCTCGGGGAGCCACCCCTACAGTCGTACCTTTTCTCCCCACTTCCATGCCTTTGTGGAGCTGTGTCTCCAGAGGGACCCAGAGAAGAGGTGAGCCACGCCAAGCTAGGCTGCTGGTCCTCACATTGATTGTCTTATGAATTTTAGCTCATTTAATTGTTTATTCCCCCCCTCAGACCCTCAGCCAGTGCTCTCATTGGTCATTCCTTCTTCAAACAGGTCAGTAGGATCTAGTTCCTCCCCCCTCAACATCAATGTAAAACATTTAAGTCATAATGGTTTCATTCAGTCACACACTTGATTATTAGAATCCCCATGAGATTTCTTTCCATTCTTCCCTAGATCAAGCGTCGGCCATCGGAGGCTCTGCCTGAGCTGTTCCGGCCCATAACGCCCATCACGGGCTTTGAGAGTACCCAGCCTCAGGACATTGCCTCTGTACTGGCCAGCCTGGAGTCTGGCCTGAGCCACATGGATGTGGATGACTGGGACTTCTGACCACAGAGGAACAGGAAAGAGGTGTGTGTGTGTAGTAACCAAGAGATGCTCTGAGAAGACTTCGGACTGGATTTACGCTTTGTTCTTATTAAATGGCCCATGTAAATAATTCAAAGCAGTTTCTCCTCCCTTTGACTGGGTTTAAAAGCTAGCTGCCATCTCTCTAGTCTAAAAGATGCATGAGCAGACAGACCCTTTCACTGACTGACACCCAATTCCTCTCATGCACACATCTCTCCAGATTCTACTACAGCTCTGGACCCGTCGAAGAACCGTATGGGCGAGTATGTCCAGTCAGCTTTCACTTGCCAATGGAGATGTTTCATTAAAGGTATAGCAGAGACTACCTATTTGTATCTGAGCTGTACTTGACCCATCTGTTGACATTAAAAACCTGGAACTGACCGCATTACCAAGGGTTGATCCAATCAGCCATCTAGCCAGCACAACAGATGGAAGATTCCAGAAGTTTGTCCAAGGCAAACACTGTCTGGTTCGTGATAGCATTTCCTCACAGCTGAGAAGAGGCTCTCATACTGAACCGTCAGTTTTACAGAGAGGGAAAAAAAATCTGTTTCTAACTGAAACCCTCAACTGAAGCTAGCAAAGCAAGTTAACACTAGACTGTGCCAACTGAGGTCCATGTATTTGATTAACCTTCCTGTTGACCATTTATGTCCTGCAAAAAAGTGAATGTTACAATGGTGCTTGTTTCAGATAGTTTGTCTGGGTTTCATGAAGGGAAAGTGTTGGGAGTGTCAACTATTTTACTTGATAATAAATACCTTTCACCTCCGGGCTCTCACTGTCATTGTATTGTAAGTAATCAGTCAACTATTTAAAAAGCAAGTTTTATTCCGGAAGGCTTGACAATGAAACACAGTGGACAACCGACACAGATGAAATTGGACAGGTACTGTATTTACAGTAGGTTGCTAATCTTCTTCATCAGAGGGTGGCTGGTCTAGCATGGCTTGGTGTTTGGCGATCTTGGCTGCCAGCTCTGTGGAGAGAGAACATTTAGGGCTACTGCCTGGAGCTTATTAACTCCACTCAGCCACGGACCTGAATATTCGAGCAGTGAGCTTTTTCTATTTGACTGACTATAGACGAGTCCTTTACCCGATTACATAATCTCTTGCCTGTCTACCAAAACTTCTTGCTCCGGCCAAACGCCACTGGACATGAATTTCTGGAGCCGAGTACCTCCCCTAAGATTCCTAGAATGGAAATACATTCTTGACTGTCTGATTGGGGCCAGAACACACATGGGTAAAGCAACATTTTAAAATGTGTCATTGGTACTCTGGTTAGAGATTATCCAGTTGCTGATGACCTTGTTTTGTACAACACCACTCATTTTAGCGTCACAACAAACAACATCATGATTGTGGTCTCAGACTAAGGTATGTAGCGAACGATAGAGCTGAGGAATTCAGCTTGAGGAGTCAGGCAACATAAGCTCCATGGTTAACAAACTACTGTAGCTTTAGTTTTGTTTTCTTAGCTTAAAGTGATGCTTTGGTGGACCATCCAAGACCTAATGTTCATGCCATACCACTATGCTGACCATGGTAATTGAGATGCATTATCCTCACCTTTAGCTGGGTTGAAGACGCCGTTGGTCTGGACGTTACATACATAGCAGCGCTGGGACTTGCGGTAGTGCTGAAGAGCACAGGTCTCACAGAAGTAGTGCCGACACCTGCGGGAGACAAGACATGAGTGGTTTGATTAGCTGGAAGTTTCTCTACACACAATTAATGGTGAAGGAGTTCTTAAGGAGCATTGTCTTACTTGGTGATGACGGGGTTCTTAAAGGACTCTCGGCAGATGAAGCATTTGAAGGGCATGTCCTCCTCGTCACTGCTCACCTCGTAGTTCTCATCATCTACATACAGACCACACATTACTGAACAGCTGTATCACAACTCTCTAATCTGATTAATCTTAAATCTACACAGCCCTGTGTTTCTCCCCTGTTGTGAACTCACCGTTGGCCCCATAGCGCCCCTCGTCCAGCTCCCTCTCAATCTGCCAGCCATGTTTGTAGTCTGAGCGGTCATGGAGGAACTTGCAGCTGTCTAAGGAGGGAAAAGAAACTTGAAGAGACTTTCACAGATGATTAATTCAAGTTGGGAAAGGAGGACCTATGCAAAGCTTGACATTGGGGGAGGCAATCTTCCAGCAAAGTCCTTACTCACCTCCAAAGCCACAGAAGCCAGTCTCTTTGTAGTCCTTACAGATGTCTGGCTGGTAGTCCCACCTCACTGTGGCTCTCAGGTGCTCTGGGGCCCGGATTGGGCCCTTCCTGACAAAAGAAAAGAGAACACTGATGATGCAAATACATAGCAAAACAATCCAAACTTTCCCCAAGACATTTCAACTTTACTCTGTCACATAACATGCATCCACACCTGACCATGCCAGAGGATGCATTTCCCATGGTGGAGTCTTTGGGCTTGATGTGCTTTTTGTAGTTGTTCATTCCTCTGTAGATCTTATCATCCTCTTTACCGGTCAGCTCCTTGTGAGGGAGAGGATAGAGACCCTTATTAAGCATTTGCGGACCAACACTGTCCCAATTTACAACAAAACTGGGGGAAGAATGCAAATGATACAATACTAAGATGTAGATACACGAAGGAATCAAAGTTCCTCCAACAAGAGACAGATGTCTTGCCTCCTGGATCTTCTGACTCCTCTCAAAGATGGCCTGTGCATCATTGTCCTTTGCTGTGTCCAGCTCATAGATTGCAGTTGCTCCCATGTCATCTGGCCCCTCTGGTTTCTATACACAGCGAAGGGAGGAGGACGTAATTGATAGCTTTATACGGGGCTGAGCAATAAAGGGGCAGGTAGGATATAAATACAAAACATTGTTAATAGATTAATTCATAGATTAATGGGTAGAGAGGTATTTTTCAAAATAACTCACTGCTGACCGTGTGGACTTGTAAGCGACAGTGACTTTCTTTCCTTCTTTCTCCTCGTCACTTTCAGCAGATGACACCTCCTCTCTCTCTACTTTTTTTGTCTGGGAAGAAGAGAAGAATGATTTCACACTATAAATAAATGTTTCGTATAAAGACTGATTCGTTTGTAGTCAGCCATGCGACGTTACCCTTTGAATCATAGGGTTTGCTGAACCCGTCTTTTTTTCTTTTCTGACAACGGCATTCTTGTCTTCGTCACTGTTGCCATCTGACAATGGAGGAAAGCATCAGCATGTGAGTGGGACATTTCAGTGTTTACAGTACTCGGCCACTTACACAATCATTTCCATGGCTTGGGTGTTTTATAGTTGGCAGTAGTTTTGTTTTTACTTAGCCCAATCTTAACGCCTTACTAAATAAACTTAAAATGTTAGCTAACTAGGTTAGTTCGCTACTATAGCTAGCTCGAGGACTATTACTAATAGCCATGGTTTTCATGCACAATGCAGTATTTTTGTTAGCTTTTGAAACAACACTGAGCTGGACTCAAACACTGTAGCTCACCTTTATCGCTGTCACTGGCTTTTCTCTTCCTAGCGTTGCATTTTTTGGTAGATTTTTTAAATAAAAAAGTACAGGTTGCCTTGGGTTCCCCTGACTCCGCCATCTTTCATTCTGTTTACAAAAAAATGGTGAAGTACGATTTTAGAGCGACCTCTAGCGTCGAGGAGTTTACAATCATTTGGCACAGTATTCCACCTTGTGGCCAATTATCTACAGTACAACATATGCAATTAAGTAGACTACATTTGCATTTATTTCATGCCAATTTCTAATTGTTTTATTGCATATTATTTGTAAGATATGTTGTGGCGCAACTAAATAATGTCATTTTCTATAGTGTTATAAAACCGCAAAGCACATTATGATAAAATGTAGGATTATTAAATTATGGGATATTTTATGTAGGATAAATCAACATATGTGCATTGGGTATCTTGATACAGAGGATCTTTTAATTATACTCTCTGTATATTCACCCTGCCCAACTCGACCCTGCACAACTCCATCGTTGTGCGTCAACGTAGAGCCCACTAATTAAGCATCAGCTTCTCGCGGAGAAGTGAGGACACCGGAATATATGGCATAGGCCTGCGGAGGGAGGGGTCTTGGTGGTGCTGGGCTACCGGAAGGCTCCGTACCGCTGCTGAATGGAATCCGGTTGTGTCCGAAAAGCAATGGCTATGGGTTTGACATCGAAAAAGGCATCTTCTCGGAGCTTCGGCGTGGAGCGAAAAAATCTCATCACCGTATGCAGGTAAACACAAGGGAGCAGAGGTTTCGTGTGGTTGGCACGTCATGTTAACCACACATATTAGTTAATGCATGCATGGAAATAAATGTGCAATGGCTTAGGCTACAATGTATTAAGCGTTCGAATATTTTGCGGCTGCAATAGTTAAGTGTTAGTGCCAGCTCTGTGTCCTGTGTTGTTTGTTCCCAATCATATATTCTCATAAGAAAACGAAAAGAAACAAAAGGCAACATATTTCACAGCTATGGGCACTGTGGTAGCCTATACATTACGCTACTTGGGGAAATTTTAAATGGATAAATGTTTTATGTTTTTTTTTTTATCTTGGTAAATAACGGTGAGAGAGAATCAGATCGCTTTAAAAATAAACAGCCACATATGCGGTTTCACCTTGGTGGACACCCGGCTGTCTTCGCCGCTATGTCGGCCTATTTGAAAGGAAAGTGGATTAAATGGGGTGTGTGAGGCCTACGTTGGAGAGAGCATAGGTCCACCAGAATTTCCCAGGTCGGTGATGTCGCAATGACGACAACCTTATTGGAACGAGGACATTATTTACCGCTTATAGAAATGCTGCTCCAAGATAATGACATCACAGTGAAATTGGATGTTTATTATGGTCATTGAATGCTGCTGTTCTGTACTCATTATGCACTAAAAACACCCAGAGGAATTTCACCCGGTGGCTCTCAGAAAAAAGTATAGGCCTACAACATTTTTGCCAGCTCATCTATACCAGAGTAACTGATACCTACAGCTGATACTGCTGATAATATAGCAGTCATACACCCGTGTCTGGTTGTCATGGGAATGCTATTTGATAACTTCTCCTTCACCAAGTTATGTTTTACCCAATGTAGGCTAATGTATCATCAGTGCTCCATCCTAGAATATTCCTATTTGTAAAGGCATAATTAATGTGAATACTTCATGATGATAAACATTTGTCATGTAAATTAATATAATACTCTATTCAATTTTATATATATATATATTTCAAGAGTGCATATGTGTTTTTGCAAAATACCCAATGTGTCTTGTCTCTGTGTCCTTATGCATCTATACTAGAGGTCGACCATTTCATCGGAATGGCCAATTAATTAGGGCCGATTTCAACAATCGGAAATCGGTATTTTTGGACACTGATTTGGCCGATTTTATTTATAAATTATTTTTTTACACCTTTTATTTAATCTGTATTTAACTAGGCAAGTCAGTTAAGAACACATTCTTATTTTCAATGATGGCCTAGGAACGGTGGGATAACTGCCTCGTTCAGGGGCAGAATGACCGATTTTTACCTTGTCAGCTCGCGGATTCAATCTTGCAACCTTACGGTTAACTAGTCCAACGCTCTAACCACCTGCCTCTCATTGCACTCCACGAGGAGCCTGCCTGTTACGCGAATGCAATAAGCCAAGGTAAGTTGCTAGCTAGCATTAAACTTATCTTATAAAAAGCAATCAATCAATCATAATCACTAGTTAACTACACAAAGTTGATGATATTACTAGTTTATCTAGCGTGTCCTGCGTTGCATATAATCGATGCAGTGCGTATTCGTGAAAAAGGACTGTCCTTGCTCCAATGTGTACTTAACCATAAACATCAATGCCTTTCTTAAAATGAATACACAGAAGTATATCTTTTTAAATCTGCATATTTAGCTAAAAGAAATCCAGGTTAGCAGGCAATATTAACCAGGTGAAATTGTGTCACTTCTCTTGCGTTCATTGCACGCAGAGTCTGTGTATATGCAACAGATTGGGCCACCTAATTTGCCAGAATTTTACATAATTATGACATAACATTGAAGTTTGTGCAATGTAACAGGAATATTTAGACTTATGGATGCCACCCGTTAGATAAGATACGGAACGGTTCCGTATTTCACTGAAAGAATAAACGTCTTGTTTTCGAGTTTCCGGATTCGACCATATTAATGACCTAAGGCTCATATTTCTGTGTGTTATTATGTTATAACTAAGTCTATGATTTGATAGAGCAGTCTGAGCAGTGGTAGGCACCAGCAGGCTCGTAAGCATTCATTCAAACAGCACTTTTGTGCATTTTGCCAGCAGGTCTTCGTTGTACTTCAAGCATTGAGCTGTTTATGACTTCAAGCCCATCAACTCCCGAGATTAGGATGGTGTAACCGATGTGAAAGGGCTAGCTAGTTAGCGGGGTGCGCGCTAATAGCGTTTCAAACGTCACTCGCTCTGAGACTTGGGAGTAGTTGTTCAACTTGCTCTGCATGGGTAACGATGCTTCGAGGATGGCTGTTGTCGATGTGTTCCTGGTTCGAGCCCAGGTAGGGGTGAGGAGAGGGACGGAAGCTATACTGTTACACTGGAAATACTAAAGTGCCTATAAGAACATCCAATAGTCAAAGGTTAATGAAATACAAATGGTATAGACAGAAATAGTCCTATAATAACTATAATAACTACAACCTAAAACTTCTTACCTGGGAATATTGAAGACACATGTTAAAAAAGGAACCACCAGCTTTCATATGTTCCCATGTTCTGAGCAAGGAACTTAAACGTTAGCTTTCTTACATGGCACATATTGCACTTTTACTTTCTTCTCCAACACTTTGTTTTTGCATTATTTAAACCAAATTGAACATGTTTCATTATTTATTTGAGGCTAAATTGATTTTATTGATGTATTATATTAAGTTAAAATAAGTGTTCATTCAATATTGCTGTAATTGTCATTATTACAAATACATTTTTTTTTAACGGCCGATTAATCAGTATCGGTGTTGAGAAATCATAGTCGGTCGACCTCTAATCTATACTGTAAGCTTCCTCCTCACTGTGTGTCCTCATCTCCGTCTGTCATCATGGTTTATATCCCTGTCTTCATATAAGGAGCTCCAGTAGAAACAGCAACTGGATTGTTGCCTCAGAAACGTGTGGGTCTGTGGCCTGCAGCTTGTATGTTAGCAATGTGAATATATTATCTGTGGGCACCCTCATGATTAGACGTGAACCTATCAGACGAGGCTTGTATGTGTCCAGTGTGTGCTGTCACTCTGTGCAGCCAGGAGACCCATTGTCTTGCTGTGAGGGACACAACATTTTATCTCCTGAGGGAGGCATTGTTCTAAGGGGGCCAACGGGAGTGACACCACTCAAGCTCCTGGTGCTCTCACTAAATAATTTCTAGACAAAAAAAATAGCAGAAAATTAGTTACGCATTCAATGTGGAGTGTTGGTAGGCTTATGGTTCATTGTTACTAATCATGGATATCTTGCCATCCTTCCAATCCGATGACATTGACATTGGCCACATCCTCATGATATGACATGTTGAGTTTAGTGTTTGTTTGCTGCTTGGATAGAAGAATAGAGACAAATGAAAACTCCAGGAACAAGATCAAGCACTTTTTTATTACAGCACCTCTCTGTTAAGGGTTCTGTCTGCATTTAGTGGAACATAGTGTAATAGAACACATAGAACAGACATGGATCATGACCATAAATAAAGAATGTTTTCAAAGACATAGACTTCAGACTCCAAGAAGGATTAGCGAGAGAACAAAGAGACATTTGTTGCAGTTCGGTCATTTTTCATACACTGACCGTGCCAAGGACATTTTAATCCAAGACATTTAAAGAGACAGGCACAGGACACAAAACAAAAAATGTTCACAACAGTTTTTCATCAGTAATGCTAATCATACAGTTGTCTCCACTGGGAAAGACATGAATTACTTTTCAATGAGAGCTATGAATTAAGTTTATTGCAAGGGTAATACATGTATTCCCCAGGCTTTGAATATCTGAAAGCATCTGTGTCGATGTCAAGTCTACCTTTTGTATTGTGCAGTCTAAGATGGGCTGTAAGTCATAGAGGCCTCTTTTCCTGCCAGACAGACGTGTATAATACTTCCATGTGTCAGCCAATGACGGCCCTTGTCCCAGGTGGTGTTCAAGTTGACAAAGGTTGTGAATGTTTGTGACCTCAGGACCTCTGGCTGTGCATAGAGTCAAGCTGACGTTGTGTGTGTCTCATTGTGTAGGCAGGGCTACCAGCAGGGCAGAGCTGGGCAGCCTTGGGGCAAAGAATAGAGGGTGGATCTGTGCTCCAGACTAATGCCAAGAGTAATGGAGGGAGTAATGAAAAAGGTTTGACTGATATGGACACAGTTATCTTCAGATCATTAGCCAGCCCTCCCAACGAAGCCCAAATTAGTGTTCAGTTAGCACACCAGCCCAAGCATGATCCTTCTTCTAACACTAGTGCACGTGTATATATTTTCAATTTGAATACAAAACATTTCCTCCACTATCACAACACACACAATTACCAGACATCGACACACATAGATTAACATGTTTGGATTTCCTACTTTTAATTTTTTTTGGAAGTAAATCCTTGTTTTGAGGCCTATTTGTGTATGATAATAGAACATTCAGAGTTGTTCTTGATTACTGAATTTGAATCTGTTTACTGTGTCATTGACCCAGTGCTTCATCCCCATGTCAATTTGTCATCAGGGATCATAATGGATTTTGCCAAAGTGGCATCACACTCCCATTCAAAGCTCTTCCTCCAAGTCATTAACATTGTTGTTTTAGTGCTATATTGATATAGTAGGGTTCAGTAATACTAGTAGGCTTACTCTGTGATGGCACATCTCATGGGTTGGCCCTGTTTTCGACACCAAAGCCAAGATATAGTGACTTCTAAAATGCAGTGATCTGATGTGTCAAAGTGACCTCCCCATTACATCATGTTTCATCGACTGAACTTATTTTGATGACAGAGATTTCCATGCACAGCAGTAGACAGTACAGTGACGGAAATCTGGAAATACTCTCAACATCACAGGAAACTATTGTTGCTTCCCTGGGTCAAAGGTCTTAGGTCAATAGTTAAGTCAGCAGAGGTCCTAAATATACAGTATGGTCCAGCTGGTAGTCTCCAAGTGGAAAAGTCTCATGTATTCATGTACTATTTTGATGTGTGTTTGAAAATGACGGAAGAAATCTCAGTTGGAACTTGGCACCATGAACTTTTCAAGTCCCGAGAAAAAAATAACTTTAGAAGGAGATACCACTCATGCCTTAAGCTGGCTTTCATTTATAAGTATTTACCATGGCCAGAATAATAATAAAATGTCAAGAATAAAAGAAAAGTCCTACATAACAGTATAGCTGTTGCTATGGGCTACATATGTTTTTAAAACATGGCGGGACCAGAGTGTCATCTGTACTTGGTTCATCTGAGAGAAAAGGACTGTACCAATAGCTGCTATTTTGCCTTATTGAAAAGAGGCCAAACCAGGAGAAACAGCTATCACTAGGGAATCTTGTTACAGGCCAGTTGATCTATTACTTTGTTGCATATTCTGGCCTAAGAGCTCTCATGACGAGGTCCATGACTGGATGAACACTGTTGGTGCCAACACGTTGAACCTAAGAAAACAACATAAATAAGATAGTTAAAGATTTGGAGGTCCTGCCCTATTGCACCCGTGCTCCCTGTAAATAAAAGTGGATGAGATGAGAAGGAAGAGCAAGTCATCTTTTGAGTGTCAAAGCCTTCAATTGTTTTGGGTGTGGCTGGGGAGAATGTGCCATTACTGTCTCTGTTGCAATATCCTGAGGAGGACATATAAAGTGGGACCAGCTGCACAATGATTGTAAAGTACTTTGAAACTTGAATGTGGGTTCTGTGAGGGACTGTACAGTATGGTTCTTCACTCTGAGTGTGTCCTTTCTTGTGTTAAACAATGGCAAAGCACCACAAATGGTCCCACTCTTCACCCCTCTCTCTCTCTCTTTCTCTCTCTCTCTACCCCCCTCCTTCACTCAGCCTCAGGGTTCCACTGCTCTACATTTTTCCTCATAAAAACTGTTCTCATCCACTCAGAAGTTGCTGTCCCATTGTTCATTGTGCACATTAAAGCAGCACTCGGAGCCTGCCATCCTAGAATAACACATTTTCATCTTAATATTGGTGTTCTTTTCAGCCTGATTATCCTCTTGTTTTCACATATTTCTAGCATATTATTGCACAAATGACCTCTGCCTTACTAAACATAAGCAAGGTTCATTGGCATTGCAATGTGAACGTTACCAGCAGGACCAAACACTTAACATTCCAGTATATATCACTTGAACCTTGCCCCACCTACCTCCTATTACCATATCTACTGTCTGTGACATACTATATCCTTCATATCACATCCCCTCATCATGTTCATTATTATGAATTATGCCTTCAGTTCTTCCCAGCCCAGCACCTCTATTTTCTACTCCTCCAAATGCACATACACTGGCCATGAGACACCCTGCCTGGTTCCTCATTCCCTTCACGTTCACTTCACTGAGATGTGAGGCACACCCTTCCAGCTATTGATATTGCCTGATGTGACACATTATTTTGGTCATAACGTTTGTAATCTCTCCGTCAGCGCAAATAAATCAACTAATTCTATCTCCTCCCATGAACTTGCATGGCGCATAGACACAGGGCTTGCATCTCCTCCCCTGGCTGAGCTCATCTCCCCTATGGGAGGGATCCTCCAGGTGCACACACACCCAGTAGAGAATCTGAAACACACCATCAGACAGACAGTGTTCACTTCACATGGCCGTGGCCAGGGAGGAATCCTCCAATGTCAGCTGATCCTGCTGGTTAGGCCAAGACTGGAGAGAGGAGAGGAGAGGGGAGGAGAGGGGAGGGGGGCGATGAGGGAGAGAGTCAGACAAAGTCGGGAAGAGATAATCACAATTTTGAGAGCTGTCAATCCTAATCTTCTGAGATTATTTTGGACAAATTAGAGAACCCTGATCCTAAATTGTATTGTAAATGAAGCACAACTGAACGTAAGTACAGTAGGAAAGGTAGCAAAAAGAACAAGAGGATGTTTGAAGAGAGCTGAGAGTTGGTTTGGCTGGGATCCAAGAGGAGTGAGAGGGAGCACAAAAGATGTTTGTTTTAAGCCGGGCAGTTGTTTTTCAGTGACAAATCGTACCAAGTGTATCTTGCTGTGGCACTCAATCCATTAGCATTTAAGTCATAGCAGTTATTACTGCTCTAACTCCCCTTCATATCGAGAGACATTATCAATTTCTAATCATTCAACACAGTATTAGATTCGGATGTTGTAATCACATAAACTGATTTTACTGATAATCAGAGATGACCATCTTGCTAACTACGGATTTCCTTGACATATCAGTACTGCAGAAATACCTAAAGTGCCTAATTGTCATAGAATATTGCAACAATGTAGCAGGCCAAATGTTCTCAAAGTTTTGTTCTAGGCAACTGAATAGGGTGTCCAACAATAACATGTACAACAGACATTGACTTCTGCACAACAGATAACTCACCTGGAATCATGGGTAGAGTAGAACACATCTAAGAATTCTAAAACCACTGACCTGTTTCCTTGATAAAATCCTGTTTGATCAAAACAGTAAAATGGTCCAAAGCAAAATAATCCAGTGTTTTAGAAGTCCGTTTAGATATAGCCTGTGTAGATGTTGCGGTGATGTCCTTATGTCCCCTGTGATGGTGTTGTTGTATGTTGTCTTTACGTTTTGTTGAGTTAGCCACCAGTCCCTCCACCCAATGATGTCCCCTCTCATCTAGAGGGTCTTGCGTTTGGCGAAAAAGGCTTTTCGAAATGAGGTGGTGGTGGTGCCCCTGCTGAAGGAGGCATTGCCCATAGTGAGCTTGGTCTTGGCACTGGCGATGGTGGAGGCGCCCAGAGAAGTGGTCTTCTTGCCCCTGGTGATAGACGAGTTGCCCACAGTGAGCTTGGTCTTGCCCCTCTTGATAGTGGTGTTTCCCAGGGAGAGGGCCGTCTTCCCCTCGGTGATGCTGGTGTTGCCCATTGAGAAGAAGGTTGAATTCCTGACCCTGCTGAGGTGGTGGATTTTGGGGTTCACTCGGCGCGACACATTGCACGCTCATGCAGCACACCAAGCTCAGTAAAGCTTGGTTGTGATAGTAACAGTAACGAGAGTCCAGAGTAGACCAGAATGCTAAGCGTGGATAGTGCTACCCCTGTGTCACATAATGCCTTCGTTGAGCTTATAGACGTGGGCTCTGGAAGGCCACATACCACCCATGTGTCCCTGTGATTGGACAGAGGCAGCCGTAGGTGGCTGTAGCCTATCTGAGGGCTTGGTACAGTGGAACGATTGTCCCATCACCACCACGACGCGGCTGAAGGAGACATTGTTGCCCAGAGGACAATATGTGATGACATCACTTGATCCAGCGGCATTGTTGGCTGTATCCCCTGATTGTAAATCCTTAGTTCTGTGTGAAGCTGTATAGAACATGTGCATCATGAAACATATCATGTGAGACATTATTATATAGGCAAGGATGTTGACGTAAGTTCATGTTTTCCATCAATGACCTATGACCGCTCTTCTCAAATGTGCAATGTGGCTTCAGTCTCCAATATGGGTATGGCTCTTAGGATTTTTCCAAGTGTCTGTGTCCATAAAATGGTCTATTCCATCTAGAGATGATCAGATAATCTTCTATTCCATTTGTCTATGGTCCTTGTCCTTTAGTATGAAAATAATTCATTATTCCACTTCAGGACAGTACATATCATTTGTTTCCTAGTACTTGTATGTTATATAATATGTCAAATTTGCAAACAAACAAAATCAAGCCAAGCAGTGTTGAAGCAGTTATTTTATAAGCATCAGGTTACATCAATCAATCAGTTATGACAGACACATTTCCATCAGGTTACATCAATCAATCAGTTATGACAGACACATTTCCTAGTTTAAGACCGTCCTTGTAAACTGAACATAGCATAGTTATTGTAATGTGTTCAACCTTGAAACAGACCAATTTAATGAGCATGCAATTGTTGTTTTATAACAAATGGGGACATTTAAACTGTATTTCTGCTTCAGAGAATTACCGTTGAGGTTCTCTGTTGAACAGCACACTGATGATGACACATGCTCTGTCCAGTGTCTCCACATACACCACACACAGCTGTGCCCTCCTGCCTCCCTCCCTGCCAACACACCACCAACCTCATCTCCTCTGTCACGCATCTGAATATCTGATTTCAAGCCTGTTAGATCCGTTACACATCCGAACAATACTCATCATGTGGGATTCATTTTGAAAGACATGCTAAAATGTTTTTCTTCGAAAACATGAATGCTTCATTGACACTCGAGCTGCAGAATGCTGCACATTGATCAGACACATGGAATAATTGATTACAAATGGACATGATTTAAGCTACTACTGACCTGCTGAAACTGAGCAGATTAAAGTCCCTCTGTTTTGAGTGAAACCGTATACAATAATCACAGGTGGAAATCCCAGTAGATGTTCCGTGTAGTTTGTCTGCCCCTAGTGAGGCTGGATTTGACCACAGCCACAGACTTCTCTCCATGGGTGAAGGTGAGAGTGGTCAGAGAGCTGGTGGTCTGGTCTCGTGTCACGGAGGTCTTTCCCATGGTCACAGTGATCTTTCCCAGGGTAGCGGTGGTTCTGCTCCACTCGACTGAGGACTTGCCCCAGGAGATGGCGTACTTAGTCTTCAGAATCAAGATCCTGCCCTTAGTGAAGCTAGTCTTGCTGGACAGGAAAGTGACTTTCCACTCCTCCTCTTCAGTCAAGTCTTTTTTTGACGTCCTGGTTGCTTTGGGAGTCTTGAACCTGGCGTCTGAGCTCCTGTCCATTTATTTTAGGTGGTCCTGCGCTTTGGCATCAGAGCCTTCCGGAAGGAGGTGGTGGTGGTTCCCCTGGTGAAACTAGCTCTGCCAAGAGCTACTGTGGTCTTCTCCCTACTGATGGTGGAGTCCCCCATGGAGGTGGTGGTCACTCCTCTGGAGACGGAGGTGTTGCCCATCGCGACCGTGGTCTTGCCCCTGGCTATGGAAGTTTTTCCCACTGCCAGGGCAGTCTTGCCCTCGGTGATGCTAGTGTTTCCCATGGAACAAGAGGCAGTCAGCCCTAGTCTGTGCCTGGACTCTCTCTTAGCTTACACGCAGCAGGCACAGCATAGCCTCTTGCGCTTAGCTCTCAGTGGGATGTGCAGTGAAATCTTGAGGTCATCAACCAAACTAAATCAGTGGCTACAGCTGTCCTAAATAGATCAGACCACGTGTATAGAGAAGGGGGGGTGGGGGGTGGGGGGGGTGGTGTGTATTTGGTCATCCTCTGATGCCGGCTGGTTCCTTACAGGGATCAGACCAAGGGACGGACAGGACCTGGAAGCCCATACTGAACAAAGGCTGCCACGCCGACAACCGTGTCATCTGCCATTGGTTGAGACAAGGGGGTTAATTGTGTTTGTCACGGACACTTTGCGGAGCATCTGAAGGGGGACATTGTGTTGCACACAAGACAATTGGGGGTGACCTCAGATGCATTCGATGGCATTTCTCCCAAAGAACTAATCTCAGCTATTGTTTAGCACAAGTCAAGTACAGTACTACATTTGTCTCTGCCTGTCTGCTTCTACTGTTGTTTTTTTACATGATTTCTTTACTTTCAACATACTGTACCTCTTTGCTACTTGCATTTTTATTGCATATATAATAGTTTCGCAAATACGTACGTAGTTATCTTGTTTGTTTCTCATTCCTGTCTGTCTCTTCTCCTCTCTTTTAGATTCTCGGTGAAGACACTCCTGGAAAAGTACACAGCCGAGCCCATCGATGACTCATCCGAGGAGTTTGTTAACTTCGCTGCAATCTTGGAACACATCCTCAGCCACCGCTTCAAAGGTAACATGGCAGGTACAAGACATGGAAGTGTCCATCAGTCTCTCAGTCTTCTAACTCAGGATACGGAAGCCTCAAGGCTTACCCTAGTTTCAAATGTTACTATTTACCTATTTACATAATATGTATAATGTCACACATACAGTGGGGCAAAAAAGTATTTAGTCAGCCACCAATTGTGCAAGTTCTCCCACTTAAAAAGATGAGAGAGGCCTGTCATTTTCATCATATGTACACTTCAACTATGACAGACAAAATGTGAAAAAAAAATCCAGAAAATCACATTAGGATTTTTAATTAATTTATTTGCAAATTATGGTGGGAAATAAGTATTTGGTCACCTACAAACAAGCAAGATTTCTGGCTCTCACAGACCTGTAACTTCTTCTTTAAGAGGCTCCTCTGTCCTCCACTCGTTACCTGTATTAATGGCACCTGTTTGAACTTGTTATCAGTATAAAAGACACCTGTCCACAACCTCAAACAGTCACACTCCAAACTCCACTATGGCCAAGACCAAAGAGCTGTCAAAGGACACCAGAAACAAAATTGTAGACCTGCACCAGGCTGGGAAGACTGAATCTGCAATAGGTAAGCAGCTTGGTTTGAAGAAATCAACTGTGGGAGCAGTTATTAGGAAATGGAAGACATAAAAGACCACTGATAATCTCCCTCAATCTGGGGCTCCACGCAAGATCTCACCCCGTGGGGTCAAAATGATCACAAATCCCAGAACCACACCTAGTGAATTACCTGCAGAGAGCTGGGACCAAAGTAACAAAGCCTACCATCAGTAATACACTACGCCGCCAGGGACTCAAATCCTGCAGTGCCAGACGTGTCCCCCTGCTTAAGCCAGTACATGTCCAGGCCCGTCTGAAGTTTGCTAGAGAGCATTTGGATGATCCAGAAGAAGATGATTGGGAGAATGTCATATGGTCAGATGAAACCAAAATATAACTTTTTGGTAAAAACTCAACTTGTCGTGTTTGGAGGACAAAGAATGCTGAGTTGCATCCAAAGAACACCATACCTACTGTGAAGCATCATGCTTTGGGGCTGTTTTTCTGCAAAGGGACCAGGACGACTGATCCGTGTAGAGGAAAGAATGAATGGGCTAATGTATTGTGAGATTTTGAGTGAACCTCCTTCCATCAGCAAGGGCATTGAAGATGAAACGTGGCTGGGTCTTTCAGCATGACAATGATCCCAAACACACCGCCCGGGCAACGAAGGAGTGGCTTTGTAAGAAGCATTTACAAGGTCCTGGAGTGGCCTAGCCAGTCTCCAGATCTCAACCCCATAGAAAATCTTTGGAGGGAGTTGAAAGTCCGTGTTGCCCAGCAACAGCCCCAAAACATCACTGCTCTAGAGGAGATCTGCATGGAGGAATGGGCCAAAATACCAGCAAGTGTGTGAAAACCTTGTGAAGACTTACAGAAAACATTTGACCTCTGTCATTGCCAACAAAGGGTATATAACAAAGTATTGAGAAACTTTTGTTATTGACCAAATACTTATTTTCCACCATAATTTGCAAATAAATTCATTAAAAATCCAAATTTTTTTCTCTCATTTTGTCTGTCATAGTTGAAGTGTACCTATGATAAAAATTACAGGCCTCTCTCATCATTTTAAGTGGGAGAACTTGCACAATTGGTGGCTGACTAAATACTTTTTTGCCCCACTGTATAATAGGCAAATGTGATGATTTTTACATGAGCTCATGGCATGCCCATCTGTTTTGACTGAGTTAAAGTGCTATCTGCTGTGTTGCGTTGAGCGACAGGGACACTGTGTGGGCTGTTGTAGGAGATGGGAGTCATTGTCAGTGTTTTATCTTTGTACCAGGTCCAGGAAGCTGGTTCATCTCAGATGGCCAGCGAAGTTTCTGGGACTACATCCGGCTGGCATGCAGCAAGGTGCAGAACAACTGCATCGCCAGCATCGAAAACATTGAGAACATCAGCACCTCACGAGCCAAGGCAAGGACTGGGATCGTGTGTGTGTGTGTGTCACTAGATCAAAAAATCCCTTAGCTGGCAGTCACGCCCTCGTTCCCACTGACCCCCCCCCCCCTTTCGTTCTCTTTTTCTCTTTCTCTCCTTCCATTGTTTCCTGCAGGGTCGGGCATGGATCCGTGTGGCGCTGATGGAGAAGCGTCTGTCTGAGTATGTGGCCACAGCCCTGAGGGACACACGGACAACCAGGTCAGATATACCACAAAATAGTATCCCATCTAGCCTATTAACTGCCAAGCTACGTTAGAAACAACATGCAAAACATAACTAATCATAAGACTTTGCACTGCAGGAGGTTCTATGATGATGGAGCCATTATACTGAGAGAGGAGGCCACTGTTCTGACAGGCATGCTCATTGGCCTCAGTGCCATAGACTTCAGGTGAGGCAGCATTACTCAGGCCTGCAGAATCATAGCATTATTATTTGTTACATTGTTATCTTAAAGTTCACAATTCTTTCTCTGTCCAGTTTTTGCTTGAAGGGGGAGGCGCTGGATGGTAAGTCCCCTGCTGTGATTGACTTCACACCTTACCTGAAGTTCACTCAGAGGTGAGACAACCACATGCCCACTTCGTGAATATATGTCATACTGGTCAGTAGCTTAGTCATACCCATAGATATGACTATAAGCGGTGTGTAACTCCCCTGCTATATGTCCCCTGCTTACAGCTATGACTACCTGAGTGATGAGGATGACCGGTGCAGTGTGGACAGCAGTGCCAGTGACGAAAGTGTCCCAGAACACCCATACATCCCCCTGGTCACTGACGAGGAGAGCTGGAGGAACAAGTGTCGCAAGATGGAGCAGAGGTTTAAGATTGTGTATGCACAGAAGGTGACCTTTTGACCTCCTGAGACCTTACATTCCTAAAGACATGGGGCATATAATATCTTCCAGCTTTTCAGGTCTCTCCAGAGATGTTTCATCGGGTTCAAGTCCGGGCTCTGGCTGGGCCACTCAAGGACATTTCAAGACTTGTCCCCGAAGCCACTCCTGCGTTGTCTTGGCTGTGTGCTTAGGGTTGTTGTCCTGTTGGAAGGTGAACCTTTGCCCCAGTCTGAGATCCTGAGCGCTCTGCAGCAGGTTTTCATCAAGTATATCTCTGTACTTTTCTCTGTTCATTTTTCCCTCAATCCTGAGCAACCCCCCTGTCCCTGCCTTTGAAAAACATCCCCACAACAGGATGCTGCCACCACCATGCTTCACCGTAGGGATGGTGCCAGGCTTCCTCCAGATGTTACGCTTGGCATTCAGACCTAAAGAGTTCAATCTTGGTTTCATCAGACCAGATAATCTTGTTTCTCATGGTCTGAGAGTCTTTAGGTGACTTTTGGCAAATTCCAAGTGGACTTTCATGTGCCTTTTACTGAGGAGTGGCTTCCATCTGGCCACTCAACCATAAAGGCCTGATTGGTAAAGTGCTGCAGAGATGGTTGTCCTTATGGAAGAGTCTTGGTGGTTCTAAACTTCTTCATTTTAAGAATGATGGAAGCCACTGTGTTTTGTGGGGCCTTTAATGCTGCAGACATGTTTTGGTACACTTTCCCAGATCTGTGCCTCGACACAATCCTGTCTCTGAGCTCTACGGACAATTCCTTCGACCTCATGGCTTGGTTTTTGCTCTGCACCGTCAACTGTGGGACTTTATATAGACAGGTGTGATCCTTTCCAAATCATGTCCAATCAATTGAATTTACGACCGGTGGAAACCAATCAAGTTGTAGAAACATCTCAAGGATGATCAATGGAAACAGAATGCATCTGAGCTCAATTTCGAGTTTCATAGTAAAGGGTCTGAATATTTATGTAAATAAGGTATTTCAGTTTTTAAGATTGCCTACATTTAAAATGTGTCATTATGGTGTATTGTGTGTAGATTGAGGAATTTATTTGATTTGAACCATTTTAGAATAAGGCTGTAACGTAACAAAATGTGGAAAAGTCAAGGTGGTCTGAATACTTTCCGAAGGCACTGTATATAGAGTAATAATGATGTACTTTTGGGGTATGCAGAACAGTCTAACTGTGTGTTTGCGTCTGGGTCTGTGTCTGTGATGCAGGGCTACCTGGAGGAGCTGGTGCGTCTGCGGGAGTCCCAGCTGAAGAACGTGGAGACGGAGAACAAGAAGCTGAGTGCCAGGCTGGACGAGCTCAGAGTCCAGAGCCTGCAGGAGAAGAAGGAGCTGGAGTCCATCGTACTGGAGCTGCAGGCACAGCTGTGAGAGCAGTATACAAATGCACACACACACACTAGTATACATTGACGGGGACACATAAAACATCATAAACAGACACACACAAATGCAGTACATCACATATCAGATGATGTTAAGAGTTAATCACAAGCGTGTTCCTTCCAGCACTGCCCTCATCCCCTGTGATTCCTCCCACTTGACTAAGGATCTGTCCATCCCTCTGGTCAACCAGTGGCCCTCCATACGAGGCTACAACAACCAGGGGGACGTCAAGCTCTTCCGCAGGTATATCTACTGAATGAGTGTGTGTGTATATGTGCATGTGTGTGATTTTGTGATACTGTACATTTAAAGCTGCAATATGTAACTTTTTGGGCGACCCCAAACAAATTCACATAGAAATGGGTGATATAGACATGTCATTCTCATTGAAAGGATGTATATGAAGTGTTATATATGTTCTATGTGTGGTATTTCTATGCTTCCCGTTCTTAAGTTTAATTTTTGCATCTTTTACTTTTGGTTTTGTACAGCGTCTTCAAACAGCTGGTTTTGGTAATGGAAAATATATTTCACAGCGGTTTAGATGGTACAATGATTCTCTACACAATACTTGTTTTGTCACATAAACTAAAATTAGGCGATCCTATAGAATTTTAGCAAACAGGACATTTCGAAGCGATTTCTACACAGATGTTATTGTAACCGTATTTCATGATGTCACTCATCCCTTCAGGAGAAGCTTCCACAGTTTGGAGCAGCTCTCAGCTGACGTCAGTCTGAACTCTGATTCCCAGAAGACCGATGGGCAACAGAACGGAGATACAGGTTGGTGCTCAACAGATAAATGTACATTATACAAACACATTTGTAGACGCACAGCAATGCATACTGATGCTGCAGAAATATGTGAACCGAGTCATCCACTGTCATACATGCATCAACACAAAACCACACAGAAACAGAAACCCACTTAGAAGAATGCATCCACATGTCCTCACAAACGCACACGTACAAAGGCATGTTTGAACAGTGTCTATGGTGTATTTTGTGTGGGTGTTTAAGTTATGCTGATAGACAAAGTGTGCTTTAGGGACAGAGTTTTATTGTGTTTTGTCTATTCTCTCCTCTGTAGGAAAAGACTACACCCCTTCTATGCGGGGTCTCTGTGGCTCTCTGGCCTCTCTCCCCAGCTGCAAGTCCATGTCCAGCCTCAAGTCCAGTGAGTGTCTGGTCAACATCAGCATGGAACCCAGCCCTGCACTCTCCCCCAGCTAGGGGGCGCCATGCCAACAGAGCTCTGTCTGCAAAGCGCAAAGCCAACAACCAACCAACCCCAACCGCCTGCCTCAACCTGGAGACACTCAATAGATCATGAACATCTACCTACCTACTGTCACTATTAACAGTTACCAACAAAACCCTTTTTCAACCAAACCCTTCTCCAACCAACTCCACTCAACCCACTGCTTCATGTCTGCAAAGATTAGAGGGGGAAAAGCTCTTCAATATTTCTGGATTTTTGTGTGGATTAAATTAAAGTTATAATGAAACTAAAAGGATCCTAGTTCGTCTGTGCCCCTCCTCACCCACACCCTCTCTCATATCCTCACACTGTCCATCCTGTTCTTTCACTGTTGTGTGTGTGAATTCCTATGTCAAAATGTTGGCCTGTATTTAATGCCTTTTGGACACATCTAACTAGCGTGATTCAAAGCTACAAAACTATCCAAAAGCATATTTATTTATCTATTTAAATTCTCCTCTCCTCTAGATCTCCTTATCCAACTCTTTCTCTGCACCTGACACATCTGGTCATTGTACTGTCTGTGTGTCAGTCTGTCCCAGCCCTGCCTCAGCCTATACTATCCTCTTTCCTGCCTGTCAAAATGACAGACAAACTGGAATGACGCACTTGCGATTAAGTCAGAACACTTGGAGGAGAAGGCTGAACTGAATTCTAACAAAAACATCAGCTATTCTTAGGTGTTTGAGTGGCTGCAGGTTGAGTGTCGCTAACATAATGGCTAGATGTGTATTTGATGCATGTGGCTGAATGATATTGGCATTGTTCCTCCATTGTACTGGGTTTTGGATGGCCTGAATCTCCAAATCATTGACCTGCTTGAGTAATCAGACATTACTGTTTAAGTATGTGTTCATGTGTGCAGCAATTGGTTACGTCTGTCTATCAACAGTTTTGTTGTCACGTTGCTTTTTATATTTTGTTGATGAATCTGATTTTATAAATCAAGTGTGCTGTTATTTTTACACATGCATATTTGGTTATTTTTGTTCAATGACCTATGCTATTAGTTGCAATAAACTGCCTTATTTTTGTTATGTCAATCCCTTTTCAGTGAGTATTTTTTTCTCTGCAAGGGGTGTAAATGTTATTAAAGTATGTTTACCCTGAACTACTCCATTGGTTTCAACAGTGTACATCTGTAATACTCATGTTGATTTTCTACTAACAAAAGGATTCCAAGCAGCCCGTGATTAGTTGAGACAAGTATGTTAGTAAGCTATTGGGCCAAGAAAAAAGTAATTGATTTCAGTACTTTGTGCTGCAAACCTGCAGGATATGATCAAATCATTGTCTTGAATGTGGATACCTTTCTATTCAATATATTTCTATGCATTTAATCCTGTACGAAAGGTGAAATCCAGATGGATAATTTGATAAATTGGGCCCAGGATTGTGTCCAAGGTGCTCTATGGCACCATCTAGTGGTCCATTTACTGTGTCCCCAATCAATCAATTGGTGGGCAGTGTGTCTGCAGGGGTGGTGTCCAATTAACCGTCACATCAGGTCATTGTTCTGTTTCTGGAAGGCAGAGGTTTGGTATGTTTGATAGAACTTTGTAAAAACCAAATGTAAGATTTAGGATTGATTTGTATGTCTATGCATGTTGGTAATGGGACATTTAGATCACTAAATTCACATTTAGTTTAGAGTGATTAACACTATGCTTAGCATAATTATATTTTCCCTTTCTGTAATACACATGACTTCCAGTGTTTGTGACACTCAAGGTGTGGGTTGATGGTCAATAGACTTATGTTATGGATCATTATCATATCTGTTGATAGTGGGTGATGCCAGACGATGTACAAGGACACTTATTGTTCACTGTAGTATTGTATTTATGACACTGTGACTCTGTAGCAGCTGACCAAGTCACTGCCTTCTGTTTTGACAAACCACAAGCTTCTTGGGCTGGTGTTTCCATAGCTGAATAAATCAGACTTTTATACCAATTCTTGGTATACAGTCTGAAGCAAAGCACTGCAGAATCGTGGTAATGTTCCTTACAAGCCAGAATGTTGAATAAAATGACATTTGAACTTACTCTATTGGTTGTCCGTGCAGTTGGTCCTTCAGCTGTTGGAAATTTGAGAGAAAATATCCATGGGAAAGTATTGTTTACCCAGCTTTTTAGCGCACCAGTACTGAAGTAGACATTTCTAGCACTTGGCACAAAACCATGTAAACACCTTGTATTATGTGTGCATGTACTTCCATCTCGTGTGTTCCGTCAGGAGAAAACACATCTTGATTGCCACACACAGAGCCATGTTTTGAAGTCTTTAATACTTTCCTGTGGATATTTTGTCATATTCTGACTAGCTGAACGACCAACACCCAGGATAATCATCAGAGTACGTTCCAGTAATTGTATTCAACATTCTTGACAGACGAGGGACGTTTCGTTTTGCCTACACAATTGAAGGCCCACGTTTGTGACAAGAACATTTGGTGCTGTCTGATTACTATATAAGGGCCAGTCTCCAATATGTCAGTTAGACATTTTCTGTGCTGGATGTGTCTCCTTGTTGCAACTTCTTATAAACCAGATTGGTTTTTGATTGACTTAGTCTGCGAATGCTCTTTTTTGTAAACCTAGACATTACTTTTACAATATGATTTTGTCTTGTGCAGATGATTATGTCTAAGTCCACTTCAAAGCCTTCCAGGCTCTTGGATTTTATGTTCTGTGCTGGCTTTGTGTTGGGGTTCTGTCTCTGTTTCATGGCCATTGCTTACTACAAAGCATATCAGATCTCTCAGGAGACAGTGCCCTTGTCTTCACGGACCAGCAGCCTCTTGGGTGAGCTCCCTCCAGGTAAATTGGAGCTACAGTATTTTTTTTTTTTACACCTCTCTGAATATCTCCAATACACTCAGCCACATGATCATCTCTCTCTTTCTCTCTTTCTCTCTCTCTCTATCTCTCTCTCTCTATCTCTCTCTCTCTCTCTCTCTCTCTCTCTCTCTCTCTCTCTCTCTCTCTCTCTCTCTCTCAGTACACTACTCTGCTGTTGCCACTAATGCCTCAGTCCTCTTGCCATTGCCTCCCTCCCCCACCCCTTCTTCGGGTCGACTGCTCTGCTGGGTGTTGACCTCACCCCAGACTCTGTGGACCAGAGCTAAACACATAGTGAACACCTGGGGGCCTCGCTGTGACACACTGCTCTTCATGAGCTCTAAGCAGGACCTCCTGTTCCCTGGGACCGTGCTGGCTCTGGCAACAGAGGAGGGACGGGCCAACCTGTACAATAAGACCATGGCCGCTTTCAACTTACTGCATGACGGGTAATGCTCCCACAACACCAGTATGTTCTCCGAATCTCTCTCACATTGATGGAGGACATGATTCTGGTGGTCTAGAATCCATGTGGTATAGGAGATCTACAGTGCATTTGGAAAGTATTCAGACCCCTTCAATTTTTCCACATTTTGTTCTGTTACAGATGTATTCTAAAATTCATAAAATTAAATATACACACAATATCCTATAATGACAAAGTGAAAACAGGTTTTTAGAAATGTTTGCAAATACCTGAAACTGAAACACCTTATTTACATACGTATTCAGACCCTTTGCTATGAAATTGAGCTCAGGTGCATTCTATTCTCATTGATTATCCTTGAGATGTTTCTTCAACTTGATTGGAGTCCACCTGTGGTAAATTCAATTGATTGGACATGATTTGGAAAGGCACACACGTGTGCACAGTGCATGTCAGAGCAAAACCAAGCTATGAGCTCGTAGGAATTGTCCGTAGAGCTCTGAGATGGGTTGTGTCGAGGCACAGATCTGGGAAAGGGTCACAACATTTCTGCAGCATTGAAGTTCCCCAAGAACACAGTGGCCTCCATCTTTCTTAAATTGAAGAAGTTTGTAACCACCAAGACTCTCACTAGAGCTAGCCGCCTGGCCAAACTGAGCAATCGGGGGTGACCAAGAACCCGATGGTCACTCTGACAGAGCTCCAGAGTTCCTCTGTAGAGATGGGAGAATCTTCCAGAAGGACAACCATCTCTGCAGCACTCCAACAATCAGTTATTTATGATAGTGGCCAGACGGAAGCCACTCTTCAGTAAAAGACACATGACAGCCCGTTGAAGTTTGCCAAAAGACACCTAAAGGACTCTCGGACCATGAGAAATAAGATTCCCTGGTCTGATGAAATCAAGATTGAACTCTTTGGCCTGAATGCCAAGCGTCACGTCTGATGGAAGCATCATGTTGGGGGAACTTTTTCAGTGGCAGGGACAGGGAGACTAGGCAGTATCGAGGGAAAGGAAAGATGAACGAAGCAAAGTACAGAGTTATCCTTGATGAAAACCTGCTCCAGAGCGCTCAGGACCTCAGACTGGGGCGAAGGTTCACCTTCCAACAGGACAAAGACCCTGAGCACACAGCTAAGGCAATGCAGGAGTGGCTTTGGGACAAGTCTCAATGTTCTTAAGTGGCCTAGCCAGATCCCGGGCTTTAACCTGATCGAACACGAATATAGCTGTGCAGCGAAGCTCCTCATCCAACCTGACAGAACTTGAGAGGATCTGCAGAGAAGAATGTGAGATACTCCCCAAATACAGGTGTGTCAAGCTTGTAGCATCATACCCAATAAGACTCGAGGCTGTAATTGCTGCCAAAGGTGCTTCAACAAAGTACTGAGTAAAGGGTCTGAATACTTATGTAAATGTAATATTACAGTTTATATTTTGGACATTTGCAAGAATGTATAAAAAACTGTTTTTGTTTTGTGATGGAGTATTGTGTGTAGATTGATTTAGAAAATAAATAATTTTATACATTTTAGAATAAGACTGGAATGTAAGAAAAAGTGAAGGAGTCTGAATACTTACCAAATGTATGTAGTGCAATGTGGATGGAAGGGCTGATGACAGACAGGTGACCTATGTAAAGATGCTCTTTTTTTGGTCACTCATCTACATACAATGTCCCATTATTTTTGCAAACATTTCTAAAAACATTATCTCGTTTACATGAGTATTCACACACCGGAGTCAATACGTGTTAGAATCATATTTGGCAGTGATTACAGCTGTGAGTTTTTCTGGGTAAGTCTCTAAGAACTTTGTACACCTGGATGGTACAATATTTATACATTTTTCTTTTTAAAGATCTTTAAGTTTTGTTGATCATTGCTAGACAGCCATTATGAACTCTTGTCATAGATTTCTAAAAAATAATTCCACTTCGACTTTATGGGGTTATGGGGTTAATCCATTTTAAATTCAGGCTGTAACACAACAAAATGATAGAAAGGTCAAGGGGTGAGGAATGTGTTATGAAAGCACTATTTGTATGTGCTGGTGAAGGAGACAAACTCTGCCTTCTGTCTTTGACCCTCCTCTTTCCCTCAATTTCCAGTTACCTAGACAAGGCTGACTGGTTCCTCAAAGCTGATGATGACACCTATGTAATTGTGGAAAACTTGCGTCTGCTCCTGTCTCGGTTCAGCCCAGACAAGCCTGTGTATCTGGGCAGACGTTTTCGCCGCTTTGTCCATCAAGGCTACATGAGTGGTGGTGCTGGCTATGTACTGAGCCGCGAGTCTGTGAGACGATACGTCAGGGCCCTGCACCATGGAACCTGCACCCAGTCCACCTCTGCAGAGGACCTACTACTGGGCTTCTGCCTCCAGAAGCTGGGAGTCCCGGCAGGGGACTCTAGAGACCACCAACACAGGGAAACCTTCCACCCCCTGTGGCTGGGTAAACTTCTCTGTACCGAAGACATACTGCCCAAATGGTTCCACCAGTACAACTATTACCCTTCCAAAGTGGTAAGTAAGTCTTCACTCTCAGTAGAACACATATCCAATGACCTCCCTTCAGTGCCATTGAGCTTCCTGCTCATCTGTTTTTTTCCTTTCTTTCTCCATCTGTCAGGGTCCAGACTGTTGCTCCAATTCATCTGTATCCTTCCATTACGTTGAGCCAGTCAGAATGTACATGCTAGATTACTTCCTGTACCATCTCAGTCCAGTGGGGGGCCACAGCCCAAAGCTGGGTGAGACCAGAGAGGAATAAGCAGAGACCCCTTTCTATGGATTTGACAGTGACATCCCTGATAATAAACAATAATATACATGCTCGCACCGTAATTAATGATGTCATTCTCTTGTAAAGAGTTGTCTTGCAAACATTAAACAATGTTGTTACTAAAGGCATTAAGGTCCATGCTAGTTCAAACCAATTCATCATGATCTCGTCTGGATATTTGCCTAGTTACAGTATATACTCATAAATTGAGTCTGTCATTAGTCATAGAGATCCTATTAAATACTATTCTAATTCCTAATTATATGGTTAAAATACTGTCTTCCAGTGACATACTATGTTAGCTGAGGTTCCATATTGGTGGGTGCGATTTAATAAATCAATAATAATTTAACCTCAACCCGGGTAGTTTGAACTGTATAAGGGGCCCCTTGACGCAGGTCTGTTGCGTCATATTATTTCAGAATATATGATAAGAGCTCTGATTTTCAATGTCTTACTTCAGCAGCGTCAGCTAACATAATTTGGTAGATCTATGGGCAAGCTGCAATATCTGAACAGAACTCAACATTCTGGCTTGTATATTGGCCTTTTTAACACTCAAGTTGATCCAATATTGACCATGTCTTGATAAATGATATACTAAACAAAAATATAAACGCAACGTGTAAAGTGTTGGTCCCATGTTTCATTAGCTGAAATAAAAGATCCCAGTCATTTTCCATGTGCACAAAAAAGCTTCTCTCTCAAATGTTGTGCACAAATGTGTTTACGTCCCTGTTAGTGAATTTCTCCTTTTCCAAGATATGCCACACCTGTCAGGTGGTTGATTGTCAAGAAGCTTATTGAACAACATGATCATTATACAGGTGCACCTTGTGCTGGGGACAATAAAATGGCATTCTAAAATGTGCAGTTTTGTCACACAATGCAATGCCACAGATGTCTCCAGTTTTGAGGGAGCATGCAGTTGCCATGCATAGTGCAGGAATGTCCACCAGAGCTGTGCCAGATAATTTAATGTTAACTTTACTATTATCTACCTCGACGTGGTCTTAGAGAATTTAGCAGTATGTCCAACCAGGCTTCACAACCGCAGACCACATGTAACCACACCAACCCAGGACCTCCACATTCGTCTTCTTCACCTGTGGGCTCATCTTAGACCAACCAACTGGACAGTTGATGAAACTGGATTTGCCCAACCGAAGAATTTCTGCTCAAACTGTCAGAAACCATCTTGGGAAGTTCATCTGCGTGCTCGTCGTCCACACCAGGGTCGGTTTCGTAACCGACTTCAATGGATAAATGCTCAATTTCATGGCCACTGGCACACTGGAGAAGTGTGGTCTTTATGGATGAATCCCGGTTTCAACTGTACCGTGTGTATGGCGTTGTGTGGGTGAACGGTTTGCTGATGTCTATGCTGTGAACAGAGTACCCATGGTGGCGGTGGGGTTATGGTATGGGAAGGCATAAGCTAAGGACAACGAACACATTTGCATTTTATCAATGACAATTTGAATGCACAGAGATACTGTGACGAGATCCTGAGGCCCATTGTTGTGCCGTTCATCTGCTGGCACCACCACCTCATATTTCATCATGATAATGCATGGCCCTATGTCGCAAGGATCTGCACACAATTCCTTTAAGCTGAAACTGTCTCAGTTCTTCCATGGCCTGCATACTCACCATACATGTCACCCATTGAGCATGTTTGGTATGCTCTGGATCGACATATACAGCCGTGTGTTCCAGTTCCAGCCAATATCCAGAAACTTTGCACAGCCATTGAAGAGGAGTAGGGTAACAGGCCTAATCAATTAAATGTGAAGGAGATGTGTCACTCTGTGTGAGGGAAATGGTCACACCAGATATCGACAGGTTTTCTGATCCACACCCCGCCCTTTTTTTAAAAAGGTATCTGTGAACAACATGCATATCTGTATTCCCAGTCATGCGAAATCAATAGATTAGGGCCTAATTTATTTATTTCAATTGACTGATTTCCTTATATGAACGAACAAACTAAAATATTTGAAATCGTTGCATGTTGCTTTTATATTTTTTTAATCCGTGTTGATAAGGAGTTTAATCCATAATGTTCGAACATTAAAGAGGAATGTGTGCGAATGTATTGTGGGGGCAAAGGCATAGGTGTACACTGCTGGTTTGAGATTTAATCAACTAGGAGGGAACATTATGACTTTCGAGGGCAGACCCTTGATAGATAAAGTTTATGACCAATAAAAGGGAAGTCGTATTTTTCAGTACCCAACCAGATCAAGGATGTGTCATTCGCCTCGCCCACTTGTAAGTAAATTGGACACGAGAATTTAGCTCGTTGAGCTGTTGTCAGTTTCAGACAAGATTTGGCAATATTTTGTCAACTGTGTAGCCTGATAACTTTATGTAAACTAAGTTATAATAGCCAACGGTGGATGATCAGGTTGGGCATTTAATAGTTTTATTGTGAACTGAATGCAGGGCTAATATTTTAGATTTATTTATTTTAGTTCGAGAGAAAAGTTGGAGGAAATCATGGTCATCACAAAAGAAGGCTGGCTGCTAGCAAGAAGCTAACCATGTTGGATACTTAACATAAATATTGAAATACTGGCTAATTTAAACTGAAGAAGAGGTAGCTAAAACTACTGATTGTGATCTTTGATACGGTTGCCTGTCGAAGTGTTTTCGGCTCCTTCATTTTGCACTTGGAGGGGGGGGGGGGGGGGGATGTCGTGCAGAAGTGAAGCGGCTCGGGGGGGCACCCCTTGTCTACAACCACTTCGAGCCACTGTCCCATTCCAGCTTCACAACAAAGCACAACCGCGCTGCAAAGATTCCAAGACTGGTAAATAAAAATTCTCATTTTGGTGCCAAATAATGTCACTTGCCAAATATTACACTATGGTGGGAATGTCGCTAGAGTTTGCATTTTTATTGCTGTCTATCACTAGTCTAACGGGTATGTGGGCTATCTATAATGATGAACTGTTATAGTATCTTACTGCTTAGCTACATGGGTCTATTTTACGTGCAGTAGCCTCTGGCCTCAATTTTTCTGAACAGACCACCGATTTACAGTGAATATAGCCTAATTTCCACCATGCATCAAACATCCCCCACCCTGCTCAAGCTTGTGTTTTGCTGTGGGTCTCTGTAGGACCCTATAAAATGAAGTGTTATAAAAACAGAAATGTGCTACTTAATTTGAAAATGTCATGTTTTTTCCAATTCATTATTACACCACATAACTGGAACATCATAAATAGTTCTGTCAGTTCCATGCTTTTTTAAAATTACATCACAAATGATTGGAATGGCATCATAAAGAGTTCTCAGTAAAAGGAACACCTTTGTGAGAATACTATTCATTGACTACAGCTCAGCGTTCAATATCGTAGTGCCCTCAAAGCTCATCAATAAGCTAAGTACCCTGGGACTAAACACCACCTTCTGCAACTGGATCCTGGACTTCCTGACGGGCCACCACTAGGTGGTAAGGGTAGGTAACAACACATCCGCCACGCTGATCCTCAGCACAGGGTCCCCTCAGGGGTGCGTGCTCAGTTCACTCATGACTGCACGGCCAGGCACGACTCCAACAACACCATTCAATTTGCCGATGACACAACAATGGTAGGCCTGATCACTGACAACGACGAGACAGCCTATAGGGAGGAGGTCAGAGACCTGGCCGTGTGATGCCAGGACAACAACCTCTCAACGTGGTCAAGACAAAGGAGATGATTGTGGACTACAGGAAAAATAGGACTGAGCACGCTCCCATTCTCATCAACAGGGCTGCAGTGGAGCATGTTGAGCGCTTCAAGTTCCTTGCTGTCCACATCACTAACAAACTAACATGGTCCAAGCACACCAAGACTGTCGTGAAGAGGGCACAACAAAACCTATTCCACCTCAGGAGACATGGGTCCTCAGATCCTCAAAAGGTTCTACAGCTGCACCATCGAGAGCATCCTGGTTGCATCACTGCCTGGTATTGCAACTGCTCGGCCTTCGACCGCAAGGCACTAGTAGTAGTGCAAACGGCCCAGTACATCACCGGGGCCAAGCTTCCTGCCATCCAGGACCTCTATACCAGGCGGTGTCAGAGGAAGACTCCAGCCAGCCTAGTCATAGACTGTTCTCTCTGCTACCGCATGGCAAGCCTACCGGAGCGGCAAGTCTTGGTCCATGAGGCTTCTAAACAGCTTCTACCCCCAAGCCATGAGACTGCTGAACATCTAATCAACTGGCTACCCAGGCTATTTGTACCCCCCACCCCCTTACACCGCTGCTACTCTCTGTTATCATCTATGCAAAGTCACTTTATTAACTCTACCTACATGTACATATGACCTTGACTAACCGGCGCACCTGCAAATTGACTGTACCTGTACCCCCCTGTATATAGTCTCGCTATTGTTATTTTACTGCTGTTCTTTAATTAGTTGTTACTTTTATTTATTATTAAAAAAAATGTAAACTGCATTGTTGATTTAAGGACTTGTAAGTAAGCATTTCACTGTGAGGTCTACACCTGTTGTTTTCAGCTCATGTGACTAATACAATTTGATTAACCACGTTTCCATCCAGAGTATTAATGCGACTAAAGTGGTACCATATAACAAATAAGTCACTACAAGTAGTTTCGGTACAATTTTATAAATGTCGACAGTTTATTTGTTTGTTTGAAATGGTGGGATCTTTTTGTGTCAGTAAAATGTATTATGTGAGAATTACTAGTGGAAATGCCTTTATTAGCAAATATTGATATAATAACTGCAGTGGAGGCTGGTGGGAGATGCTATAGGAGGATTGGCTCATTGTAAAGACTGGAATGGTATAAATGGAACCGTATCGAACACATCAAATATGACTCCATTCCATTAATTCCGTTACAGCCTTTACAATGAGCCCATCCTCCTATAGCTCCTCACACCAGCCTCCACTGAATAACCATCATATTGAAGTGAACTTGGAGTCGAGATGATATGGTGTGTGTGGTCCTCTTATTATTACTGGGGGAAACGATGCAGTTTATTAGGCTACAGATGAAATAAGTTCTGAACTTCACAGGGTGATGAAAGTGCATGGTGATCTTGATGCTCTATTCCAATAGATAGAGGGTATTGTTCTGGTGACATGATTGATGCTTGACTGCCGTTTGACAAATACAAATATTCTCGCTCTTATCCGTTTTAATCTCATCGTGTAGACCACCCTACCTGCACTGTATCTTTGAGCTGTTTGGTAGAGCCAGAGTAAGCACATGTTAATTTTACCGCATCAGGTTTGGTGACAACTATCAAACATCACATAGCTTTAGTATACGCTACATATCGTGATTATTTTAATCAGTAAAATGGCCTTGATAAATGGTCAGTGTTAATGTTTATTTTTATTGCCCCAGCTCTAATTGATCCTGAACTCTCTGAAGGTGTTTTAAGAGTGTAATTTAATTACACTACTTACCTCTGTATGTGCCAATGTCGATAGAGGTTTTAAGGGACCTTTGTTTTGGGCCCTGTGGCCTGTAATTCCAGTGTGTTTCAACAGTACACTGTAATGATGCACCAGTAACTCTAGTGCTTGTTCTGTGGTGTTTATTTATACATCCTGTCTGCCCTGGGAAGTGGGGTGGAGGGAAGTGGTATGAGTTGGGGAATAGGTTTCAGGAGTAGAATCGTTGCCAGTCTTGTGCAACATGTCTTTGGAGGGCTTTGCTGTAGGCTCAGTGGCTTGGCTCACACCTGCCAGAGATTACTTACAAAGAGCTGCCAATACACACCTACTTGTACTACGAGCTCACCAAGCCCTACGAGGGGAGGTGGGGGCCGGGGGAGGCCATTTTATGAACTCCTGCTGGTGCTAAAATAGTTTTGAGCCTCCTTTTATGATGTGACTATTTGTTCCAACTACGTTGCACCGGTAGGCTGAGCATTGAGTTTGTCAGAACAATATGCTGTCACACTGGGGCACCGTCACACAAAACAGCCCTCCATACAAGATTAGCATCTGTCTTCTGTTACAAATATTGACGTCATCACACACACAGTATAAAGCAGAAACGTTTCATATCAGTAAATGTGATGTCTTTTGGCTGTTTCCTTCAGGCGACAGGAGCAAGTCTCGCCCCCCAAAGCCGACCATTCGTCGCACCCTGTCCCTGGATACAATTGTTGGACCATATCTGCAGGGCCGGTGGCCCAAGGAGGCAGAGAGCCAAGGAGTCACCTGTGTCAATGACAAGGCCACACAGGTAAACTCACCGGACTCAGTCACAGCCCAAATGTGAATTTAACATTAACATCCATTAACTCCTATAGATCTGAAACCGAGAGGATTATACTCTTGTCAAGCCTGTGTTGATATTGCTTAAAAGCCATTTTTAGGGCCTCCTACAAATCGCCCTAAAAATGGCTTTTGTGTTCTAGGGCACTGCATCGCAGTGCTAGCGGTGCCACCAGAGACTCTGGGTTCTCGCCCAGGCTCTGTCGCAGCCGGCCGCGACCGGGAGGTCCGTGGGGCGATGCACAATTGGCCTAGCGTCGTCCAGGTTAGGGAGGGTTTGGCCGGTAGGGATATCCTTGTCTCATCGCGCACTAGCGACTCCTGTGGCGGGCCGGGCGCAGTGCACGCTAACCAGGTTGCCAGGTGCACAGTCTTTCCTCCGACACATTGGTGCGGCTGGCTTCCAGGTTGGATGCGCTCTGTGTTAAGAAGCAGTGCGGCTTGGTTGGGTTGTGTTTCGCACGACGCATGGCTTTCGACCTTCGTCTCTCACGAGCCCGTACGGGAGTTGTAGCGATGAGACAAGATAGTAACTACTAACAATTGGATACCGGGAGAAAAGGGGGTAATAATGTTTTAAATAAATAAATAAATAAATGCCATTTGTAGCTCCCCATTCAATTTGTCACCGTTGTTGCTTATAATGGCCAGACTTCTAATCTATGAAAATGTGTGTTATAAACACTGTTGTCCTATTCTGTAATATAAAGACCAAGTGAGGCTATCTGAGGCTGGTGCTGCAGGTGTCTAGCAGTTCCATTCTGAAGCTGAGGAGCAGTTGAAGGCAGCCAACTGGATATAGTTGTTTTGTTCTCTTCAACCTCAACCCCCCCCCCCCCCCCCCCCCCCCCCCCTCTACTGTATCCACCCCCCATCTGGTGCACAAAGCCTGGTTCAACCTAACCACACTCCACCACGGTGCCCTCAATCTTGACACAGTTTATACTGAACAAACCCCCTGCCCTCTATTGTACAGAACAGACCCCTCTCAACCTCATTATACAGCCCCCCCCTCCCCTCACTGCTTTATTTAAGATGATATAACTGTCTCCTATTGTCTGCCATTATCTCCTTTCTTCAGTAATGAAACTGTCACATTTTCCCATTCAACCAGCTTCTTGTGGATTTGGGGGAGTTCCCCTCTGCCACAAACACACAAACTAAAGAGATACCCAATCTAAACAATTTGTAGTAACAGGTTCAAAACCCCTTTGTAATATTTAAAAGTAAATCTACATCAAATAAAGCACGAGGCTGAACTGGGATTCAAAGCGTTAGACACCCAGAACATTCCATCACCTTTTGACCGGATCTTTTTATAGCCCTGTGTCCCGTGATCTCTCCAGTCATGTTTGGTGTAAAGGGGGGGGGGGGTGTAGGGAGCAGTAACACTACACTGACAGGGTTGGGTAACTGACTGTCCCTCCGTGACACATTTAGCCACGATTTCTGACCACGGCTCCACCAGATAGGGCGTAAGATGGCGTCAAGGTTTTTTGTCATTTATAGCCCGGGACCGACTCTGTTACACTACTGTGCGTCATGACATCAGTGTGGAACTCTGTGAGAGGACTGAGAGCTCTAGGAGACTAGACCCAGAGAGAAGACTGCATTTTGGGGAAACGTGACCTGGAGAGGAACCTGCATTTGGAGGAGAGGAGGCCCAGAGAAAATAGCTAAGTTAGGGGGAGGCAGAACAGGAAAAAATAAATTGATGTTGAGGTGAAATTGGCCATCAGCAAGAGGATCCTGTCCAGGCTGTGTGTGAATCAGGAGTGTGGAGACGAGGGAGGGCAGCTCAGCAGATAGACCGCCACACACCCACATCCTCCCGTCTGCCAGCAACGCTCACCCCAGGGCTTGTGGGCATTAGAGGAGTGGGGCCTATGTCGGTAGGAACTCTCCACTGTCCTCTCTTCTTCCTCCTCTTACATGTGAAGACATGGAGCTCAGTTGTGATGAATGAAGTAGGGACAGCACAGGATGTCACCATGTTGATTACCCAAACTCTGTGGCGGTCTCCTATTCTGTGTGAATACAGCTGTCAGTCTACATGTTTTGTGTACTAATGTTAAACTGTGTCTGTGCTGCTGTAGCTGACATGTGTCACTTGTGTATTTGCATTGCTGTGGTTTTTGTTTTACTCATTTGTAGGGCGTGTTGTCAGCAACAGTGGTTTACTCCTCGCCTGCCTGTCTGCCTCTGCACAGCTGTGTAGCTGGCAGGTGTGCCTGACAGCTGTAGGGCACCACTTCTGTACTCTAGTCAAATCATGTAGCTCGGGTGATGTTTCACTTCCATAGATGTCAATTGTACAGCGAGAGAAGAGCAAAACGGGTTCACCGCTCTGTAATGTTCTACTGAAAGGTCAATCTTAGAACTCGTAGATAAAGTTACCAGTTGTGTCGTTAAATGATCGACAAGAACATAATGCTGTCTGACTCCAATCCAATCTGCAAAGTTTCCACAGCAAAAAACTATTTTCAAGTCAGTTTAGTTTTTCAGAAAGTGTGTGTTGTGTGCAGAGTTGTATAAGCAACGTGTGGCTGGTTACAATAACAACCCTGCTCCTTCCATAGACTCCCAGCTCCTGGGCAGAGGAGACTCGGGGAAGAAGAAGTGTTGGCGGACACAAACGCTCAGCATCATGGGGCAGCGCTGAACACTTGAGGGATGTGAGTACTTTCTTTGAATGTAAATGTTTACTAAAAAAGGTCCTTTAACCAGGAGCTTGTCAATCAAACATCATTCTCACAATACACCAGTAAATCTCAGAGATGGGACTATTTTTACTCTCCTGTTGTCTGCAGAGACTCGGCCAGTCACACCCCTCTCTCCCTGTTGAATTAGTCCTCCCCTCATTCTTTCCTCTGAAAGACGAGCGTCTCTTCTAAGTCCTTTTCCCTCTATGACTTGGCCTCAGGTGGTTAAGCTCAAGCACCAGCTGCAGAAGCGCTCCCGACACGCCCCTCCCTCTGGGGGATATGAGCGTCCCCACCACCCCCTACCTGGAGGCCATGTGCCAGGCGCTACACAGGTACATCCTATACAGCCCTCCCCCTAATACTGTGGATTTGATCTGTACTCTGATCCCGTCCTTATTTATACTGCAACTTGTTTACTTGAATTTAAAATGTTATTTTTGATTTTGAATGTCCCCTGGATGACTGTAACGTAAGATCATGTATGCAGACAGTGGGACCCAGGAGGTGTTCGGAGTATTCACTGACACAGAACACTGATGGTTGGCCTCCTGAGTTTCTCAGGCAGAGTAGAGAGACGTTAGCAACAGGGCTAGAAAAACAGCACTGCTTTTCTTAGGAGCTGGTGTCATCAAGCTGCCTGGTTGCACCATCGCCACGCTATGACAGGAATGCACATTGACAGGAATACACTCGTACTCATATGTGTAGCTACATGGCCTTTGGTACATACCCTCACACTCAAGCCCGTTTGTGTGGAACAGATCAAATCAGACCATACACACTTCTGTGCTCCATTTTCACCCCCCAGACGGTGCCCCTGAGCAGGTTGGCCCCTCGGCTGCGGCGCAGTGTGGAAGGTCTGAATCTGGAGCTGGAGGGGGTCTTTGTGTCAGAGACACCTGAGGACCAGCACAAGGTGAGCATGTTTAAATACAGCATATCTGCTTGGGTACCGGCTGGCTTAGATCCATGATCTCAACCCTCTATGGATCCACTGTATCCCTCTAGTGACAGCCAATTAGCTCTTATTTCTCTCCAATGGCCAGTGTCCCATAGCCTCACCGTACCCTCTCCATGTTCCCCTGTTAGATCCTGGATGTCCCAGATGGCCACAGAGCCCCAGTTCCTGCCCAGAGGTGCAGCAGTGGTACCCAGAGTGAACCCTCCCCTGCCTCGTTCGACCCTGCTTTGCTCTCTCCATCTGAGTCTCCCTGTTCCCTGAACCCAGCTCTACTCTCCCCATCTCAGTCTCCCTGCCCCATGGGAGAGCCAGGTGAGTAAATGGATGGTTTGTTAGACTTGAATGACTTAAATACCATAGTGTACCTTTTTTAAGTCATTTTTTTCCTGCTCTGTGCAGACCCTGTGGACTGTGAGACTGTGTGCCCCTCTCCAGTAGTTTTGGACCCCTCCCTGTTGCAGCCCTCCTCCCCTCGTCCCAACAAGACCTACTCCTTCCAGAGGGAGCCCCCTGAAGGCTGTGAGCGAGTACGCGTAGTGTGTGAAGAGGCTATGTGAGTATTGAAACACACCGACTTTGTAATTAGAAATGATTTGGGCTAATCATCTCTTTCTGTCCCTCAACCCCAGGTATCCCTGTCAGAGAGAGCCTCTCCTCCAGGTATCCTGCCCTGACCCCAACAAGGTGAATTTCACTCCCCATGGAGGCTCTGCCTTCTGCCCTGTCAGTCTGCTCAAGCCCTTGCTGCCCTCCATGGACCTCCTGTTCCGCGGCCTGTCAGTCTCGCCTGTCACAGGCTGCTCAGGTCAAGGCTCTGCCCCCTACCAGACAGTTGGGCATTTGGTTGGGGGCTACATGAGTGGACCCCTCCAGGACACAACCACCATGTGACTGTGGAGATGGGGTTGTTTTCAGACTAATGAGGATGGATTTATCCTAATAGATTAAATCAAGATGGCTGCCACCACCTTGTCAGAGACTGTTATGACAAGCCTCCAGATCTATTCAACTAAGATCAACAAAAAGAGACCTCTACAGTGGGTCCTCTGTGGGATCAGGATCAAATCTGTCATTGGTGTTCTATCCTGATTCTCAGAGGGACTTGCTGCTCTGGGTACATTGATAGTCACTTGCCCCCTTGGTTAGGGGGGTAAATAAATTGTACAAATGTTTGTGTGACATATTTTCATTCTACACAACTTGGCCTTGCTCTGATACCCTTAGATTTGTTATAGCTAGAGTGTGGAGTCAGAGATGTACTAATTAGTGATGCCCGGGTCCCCGCGGTTATATCTGTGGGGTGGATGGTTTTAGAGTCATTAAATATTGTGTGGCGGGTGGCAGGCTGGTTGAATAAAGAGAAATAATACCTTTTAAAAAATCCATAAATGTGTAATTATTGTGCAATTTATAAAGGCTGCATTGAGGTTCATATTTCATTATTTTAGGCTATCTATCTGGTATTCGTGCATAAACCTAATCTGCAGGGCTTAACTGTAGGCATGCCAAATAGCCCACACAGCCAATCGCCAAGTAATACTTTTGGGAACAGGCAGAAAAAGTTATCAATCCACGGAGTCAAAAAGGACATCGTTCAAGTTTTAATTCAATAAGACAAAAGCTACGACAGGAGAGTTGAAAACAAAGAGAATGGAGGGCCAGAAAAGTAATGTTTGGAAACGATTTGGTGAAGTGGTAAAAGAGGATGATAGCCGTGTTGTGTGTGATTGTGAGGCGCTATACACACTTGACAGTTACAAGACGGAACTTCAAATAGGCCTATGGCATGTCAAGGGAACTGTGAAATCGGGGCACTGACTAGGTCTATAACCTCTCACATAGCCTTAATAACTCCTGCAGAATTAAGCATTTCTTGCAGTAAAATTATACACTAAATGTCGGGTTAAATTTGGAACAGGAGTGGAGAAATATGATTTATTCTTGAGAGAATGCCATGCTCAGATACCATCTGTAGAGGTGCTGTCTTCATCATAAAAGCTGATAGTATTTCAACCACACAAATGCATCAAAACCGAACTGAAATCATTTTCACAGCTTTACCCCATACAGCCGGTCAAACTGATGTCATTTGGGCAGAAAATCTTTCCCTTAATATTTTTTTTTATTGTGTTTTCTCCCCAGTCCCTAGAACTTTACCAATATCAATATTATGTATGATCTCAACAGTGTAAAGAATGCATTGATCGGTGTGATCTCGAGCCATGCGTTTTGATTTTAAATGCATTGATCGGTGTGATCTCGAACCATGCATTTAGATTTTAAATGCATTGATCGGTGGGATCTAGAGCCATGCGTTTTGATTTTAAATGCATTGATCGGTGTGATCTCGAACCATGCATTTTGATTTTAAATGCATTGATCGGTGGGATCTAGAGCCATGCGTTTTGATTTTAAATGCATTGATCGGTGTGATCTCGAACCATGCATTTTGATTTTAAATGCATTGATCGGTGGGATCTAGAGCCATGCGTTTTGATTTTAAATGCATTGATCGGTGTGATCTCGAACCATGCATTTTGATTTTAAATGCATTGATCGGTGGGATCTAGAGCCATGCGTTTTGATTTTAAATGCATTGATCGGTGTGATCTCGAGCCATGCGTTTTGATTTTAAATGCATTGATCGGTGTGATCTCGAACCATGCATTTTGATTTTAAATGCATTGATCGGTGTGATCTCGAGCCATGCGTTTTGATTTTAAATGCATTGATCGGTGTGATCTCGAACCATGCATTTTGATTTTAAATGCATTGATCGGTGTGATCTCGAACCATGCGTTTTGATTTTAAATGCATTGATCGGTGGGATCTAGAGCCATGCGTTTTGATTTTAAATGCATTGATCGGTGGGATCTAAACTTTAAATGCATTTTTGATTGCGGCCCTGTTTCTACCCTTTATATAAATGTATTGATGTATGCAAATACACCCAGTGTATGTATGCAACTGAGGCACATATAATTATATTTTTTATTTAAAAATATATAAAAAATGCGTGACCTACACAAAAGAGAATGTACATCATCCCACCGTTGGGGCATGGACTCTACAAGGTGTTCAATGTCGGCGCGAATGCTTCCCACAGGTGTCAAGTTTGCTGGATGTCCTTTGGGTGGTGGACCCTTCTTGATACACAAAGGAAACTTTTGGGCGTGAAAAAACCCAGCAGCGTTGCAGTTCTTGACCCAAACCGGTGCGTCTTGCACCTAATGTTACTACCATACCCCATATGTATGTGTGCACTCCAAAGAGTAAATATGTTATTCATACCCTGATTATTAATCTCCCTTTACAATACCTATGTATTCTCATGAACATTTGAACTGAAAGTTGAAGAACAAGTTAATTGGGCCTCAGTCAGTTGTCAATAGTGCATGTCTGAATTGTACTGACTCTGTCAGTATACTAGCTAGCTACATCTACCATTTCTAAGTGCTCAACTCGTCATGGAGATTTAGCTTAGTAGGCCTATGACACACTCATTTTGCATTAAAAAATAATTACATTCATATAGTTTAACAATCTTTGCTTCAAACATGTAGGATTATGTCCATTGTTGCCATCACACAAACCTGTAAGAAAACACACATACAGTATGGATGCAACATCAAATGTGGTATTGGAAGGCAGCTTCATCAACACCATGCAGATCATAACTGAACAAAACATTTGGCTTCCGGATCACTTCCCCAAAATATAGTTCATGGAACTTTTGTTCACAATAACTAAGTGTTCATTAGACTTCCATATGTCTATTTAACATTCCCATAAGTTAGCAAGGGTCTTCAAAATTGTTCAAAGGTTAAAGAATATATATATAACAGTTGGACAATGAATGAAGAAATTCCAAACATTTAGATTATTTTTTTTATCAAATCAGATATTGTTCAGACATTTTGGTGGGAAATCAGGTATTCAATTTATAAAAAAATGTCTACATTTTTTCTTATGTATTCATATACATAAGTAAATGTTTGGAGGTACACAAAACATGACAGACTATCCAGGTGAAAGCCATGATCCACTTCAAATGTGTAGATGAAAGGGAGGAGACAGGTTAAAGAAGGATTTTTAAGTCTTGGGACATGGATTGCGTGTGTCCATTAAGAGGGGGAATGGGCAAGACAAAAGACGGAACGGGGTATGTCCGTTTCTGGGTCCCAATGTTTATCATGAATTTGGATCTTGTCTTTCTATTCTCTTGTCCCATTGATGGGGGTGAATGTATTGTTTTTGAATCAGTTTGTGAAGTAATTGTTCATTATGATAGACATTTCCCATATTTAGGGCCTAGTAGAATGTTTTTACAGTTGGTTTGTGAGTATACCTAGTGAGTACTCACTTTGTGACTTGACCTATCCCTTGCTCAGGTTGATGAGGAGCAATGTTTATGGCAATAGTGGCTGTTCCTATATCAGTTTGAAATGCATGTAGTGTCATGCATGAGCATGAACCTCTGCTCTCTTCTGATGTAAAGGTAGTCTGAATCATTTGGACATAGTTGTCCTTTCCCCCAGCTTCAGATACGTTTTACCATACTGTTTTGTGGTGTAAAATGACATTGTTTCACCAATATGTAGGTGTTCTTCCATTACTTTCCTGTATAATTTCACGTTTTAAGCATTGACGTTGTTTAAACATGTTTTTAGTTTGACAGTGGACACTAACACTAAATGGACATTAAACCAATAGTGAATGGGTTCAGTCATGATTATTGAACAATGCTAAAATGTGGTGCATTACAATGTTGTTAAATTTGTCTTCACACGTGTCGCTGTATCTCTGGAGTAGAAGACCCGCCCATTCTCTTGTCCGTCTGTTTCAATGGCCGAATCTAGTGGTTTGTTGCCTTATTTGAACCAATAGAATCCATCCACATCCCAGTACGAAAAAAGACACGCGACAAGTTCGAGAAAGCCCCGCAAATGTTTTCAATAGTCGTCTGTGTAGACTGCCATTTAAATGAACAATAAATCAAAGAGTATAGATCATATATATTACAGCTGAATATTTTTTATACATAAACAAAAATAAGAACATTTACGAGCTACCTTGTATGCTGCATATAAGTTGATTCAAATGAGAAAACAAATCACATGGTTCATGCATAGTTGTAAATTGTAGCATCTGCGTTCTGCCAACACTGTTTTATATGAATGGTATAGTAGCTACAAACTCAGGCATATCCGTTGAGGGCTCCTATAATGAACCACTGAGGTCTTTGAGCCAGCTTGTTCTCTGACGTATCTCAATGAAAACAACTACACTCCGGTATCCTTTCCACCGGGAGAATTGTCCGAATGGGATGCCTTTGACATAACCTGGATCGGGACAGGAGTAACGTTTGCTAGTACGGGAGACCTGCAATTAAGGACATATATTCCGGAGTCAACACTATACTGCGACAGCTGGATTGACAACAATGATGGATTTAGCTAATTGCTAACAACCAACCCACCAATCTAACGTTGGCTAACTAACGTTAGCTAGCTAGCAAAGTCAGCTAGCTAACAGGGACATTTAGCTAAATATTTGAAGAGGAACCACGGACTGATCTGTAGTCACATTAGCAACTGTCTGCCCAGTTAGGGTAACGTTATAGCGTCACCATTTCCGGGCTTGTGATATCTGAGATTGTGGAGCGGGACGTTGCTTTGAGGGGTACGGGGATCGGATCTGTATCGGTTTCCATACCCGGACAGCTAGAGGACAGCATGGCTGCAGGAAAGGGAGCAGGGAAGCCCTCGCTACTGCAGAACGAGCGTATACGATTCATTGTCTGTTTCCTCGGAGTCTTCGTTTGTTATTTTTACTATGGCATATTACAAGAAACAATGTAAGTAGTTTCCTGGTCTGACATCCGAGCGACATCATTGATTTCAAAACATAGGCTCTTGATGCACATTGCTTTTATTGGCTGTTTATTTGTGCACATATGTTAGTTGGTGATGCTGTAGTACAACAAGTTAAATGTAGGCGAGCCAACTCTACAGAGCTAAAAATGTTCAAAAAACCATATCCCTATGTAGATATGTCTTGAATGTTATGTCACTCAAGGGTGAGGAATCTCATCTTGTTTCCAGTGATGATTTGTATCTGTAGTCAACCAGAGCAGACTACTAGTACCTCACACTGCCCTCTCATTCTCTTTTTATAGCCTACAGATACTCCACAGTTTAATTAACAAATAATTCCCTTGCTGAATATCAAGGCCTGTGTGTTGTTGTGTGTCACACCTGTTTTATATGTGTAATAAGAAGTGGATTAACTCTGGATTAACATGAGTGGTTGCACTGATAAACTGTCATAATGCTGTTTGCCTGATTTACCCAGTACCCGAGGACAGTATGGTGAGGGGGAGAAGAAGGAGAAGTTTGTTTATGCCACAACGCTGGTATTCATCCAATGCATCATCAATGCTGGGTTTGCCAGGATCTGTGAGTAAACCACACATAGTCATCAATCGTGGCCTTTCACTTTCTGTCCAACACAGTTATCTCCAACATATCTTGCCCCCTGTGGGTGTTTCAATGGTCTGTTGGTATTGAATCTCCATGTATTATAGATGTCTCTTCTCTACCTGCTCCCCATTAGTGATTCAGTTTTTTGAGGGTTCCAGACCAGACCACACCAAAAGCTGGCTCTATGGAGTGTGTTCCCTGTCTTATCTTGGAGCCATGGTATCCAGCAACTCTGCCCTACAGTATGTCAACTACCCCACACAGGTCAGTCTTATCCCTCTGCCCATACAGTGTCTCGCTGTCATCATCATAATTTGTTGTGATATTTTATTATTTTAATATCTAAACAACCTCTCTATTGTTGTCACAGGTGTTGGGGAAGTCTTGTAAGCCCATCCCAGGTAGGTGTAATAATTATATTATTGCTCATCCTGACCCCACTCTCAACACCTGAATATGTAATAAACAAGTCATATGCAGCCTTTGGCTTGGTGACCAGTGCAGGTTTGAGGGTTTAGTTTGCCTTATTTTATTGCATGGCCTCTTACTGCAGCAGTGTGTCATGTTTCAGTGTCAGCCAGACTCCCTTATCTGCATTTCCAGTGCCATTTTTAAAGCTGCAATATGTAACTTTTTGGGTGACCGAACCAAATTCACATTGAAATATGAGTTATAGATTTGTCATTCTCATTGCAAGCCAGTCTAAGAAGCGGTGTATCTGTTCTATGTGCACTATTTCTATCCTTCCCTATCTTAAGTTTTGTTTTTGCATCTTTTACTTTGGGTTTTGTATGGTACAATGATTATTTACACTATACATGGCTTGTTTTGTCACATACACTGACATTTGACAAACTATTAGAATTTTAGCAACCAGGATATATCTGTGTGATTTCTGCATATTGCACCTTTTTTAAACTACACATCCCATCAGCCCTTCCAAACTCAGTGTCCCTGTTTAATGAACATACATTCTATTTGCATGCACCTGCTGTGAGTCTCTGACTCCACATGTAGACTACCCTATGACTGCAAGTCTCATGCTAACAATAAGTACATGAGCCTAGTCTTCTGTCCCACCCAGTATGTTGCAATATGTAAACACTGTCTAAGGTTAGTGTGTTCTATAGTAATACACTGACCAGTCTTATCCCTGGAGCACGTGCAGCCCATTAATCTACACAGCCATGGTTTTTACCCCCTGGCTGACTTGTCTTTCTATGTGCACATCAACCTAATAGACCAGTGATGGCTGCTGCTGATAACCGCCCCTCACATCCCTTTGCCTTTGGTTCCACAGTGATGATTCTGGGTGTATTTGTACTGAGGAAGAAATACCCACTGGCCAAGTACCTGTGTGTGCTGTTGATCGTCAGCGGGGTGGCCCTGTTCCTCTATAAACCCAACAAGAGTGTCACTTCCACAGAATCTGCTTTCGGCTTCGGGGAGATCCTGTTGGTGAGTGTAACTGTCCTCATCTGCCTGTGTTATTATCTCTGTGACCTCGTCTGTGGTTCTCTCTGCCTATATGTGTATTTGCTGTCTGTGCCTCTGTGGGTTTGTAAATGTGACCTTCTCTCTCTCCCTGTATCCTAGCTGCTATCGCTGACCATGGACGGTTTGACTGGTGTGGCCCAGGACCACATGAGGAATCTCTTCCAGACCAGTGCCAACCACATGATGCTCAACATCAACATGTGGTCCACCCTGGTGCTGGGACTAGGTGAGACACCTGTTGTCCCTCACTAGTGTGAAAATATACACTTTGTCTGATCTTTCTGCTTTGTGTTTCTTCTGTATCTCTATCTCTGCCAACTCCCCATCTCTACTACATACACCATTATTTATTCAATAAAATATCTTCATCTCAGATCCTCCTTCTCAGTCTAAGTGTCCCAATCTCATGCTTTTCTACAGCCTTATTTTTATCAAAAACCTTTTTTTCGGTTTTGGCCAAAGCAGTCCCCACTTCCCCAGTTCTATTCAACCCAATCAAACTGCTGTTACTGCCCTGTACCAGTAGGGGGAGCCCTTAATCCACTGTTGATTTTGAGGCATTTTCACCATAAAGTCATGGAACCAAATCTCAGCATGGGTTTGATTCCAAAACAATTAAAATAATTAATTGGCTTCTCCCCCCCATTTGTAGCAGAAGAAAAGGCTAACCAATCCTATAACTTGAGATTAAAAAATAAGAATCAAACAGCCTAGTTAAATAAAGGTTACATTTAAAAAAAAAAAAAAAAAGCAATTGTTACATGCAGGAAAAATTAAATCAATTTATGCTGAATTGTGTCACTTTCAGTAAATTATCCCATGTGTTTTTCTTTCAGGTGTGTTGTGGACAGGTGAGGTATGGGACTTCCTGAGCTTCACAGACCGTCACCCCAGCATCTTCTGGAACATCCTTTTGTTTGGAATAACTAGTGCTTTAGGCCAGGTGGGTCTCACATGGGTGTGACTGTGTGTGTGTTAAAATAAAAAAAAATCCATGGCTGCAAATCACATTCTACATTTTAATTGGTTCACATGCGTGTGATTCTTATGGATAAGTACCAGTATCTGGTTTACAGTGGTCTTTCTCTATTTTGCTCTCATTCTCATTGCAGAGGGTCTTTTATAGTAACAGTCATTCACTCCTCTTCCTCTCTTAGACCTTCATCTTCATGACTGTGGTGTACTTCGGCCCTCTCACCTGCTCCATCGTCACTACCACACGGAAGTTCTTTACCATCCTGGGCTCTGTCCTTCTGTTCGGCAACGTCCTCAACACCATGCAGTGGGTCGGCACTATCCTGGTGTTCCTTGGTGAGTAACAACATTAACTTGTTAACTCTTAATATCTCTCTGATGTTGTGACTATCTCTCTGTTTCTCTCTCTCACTCGCTCACCATCTCACTCCACCATGTGCATCTTTGTCTGTAGTAACTTTATGCTTCACCTCGTAGTTGAAATGCTGAGCTGCTCTTCAGCTGCTTATGGAGATGTTCCATTAGAGCTCATAGGCCTCAACTAGTAGTGACGTCTCTTTTTGGTTGATGAGATGACTGGACACCTCTACTGTCTTAATTGTATCATGTGCTTTTTCATTTAAGGTCTCGGGTTTGATGCCAAATTTGGCAAGACACCAAAGAAGACCACACACTAAGGAACCTGGAATATGTCATGGCAAAACTGACAAACTGAAAGTCCAGTGGACAGAAATCCATCTCTCTCTGATTTTCTTACCACATCCTGCCTAGGCAGTACACCTACATACACTTAGTCATTGTTAGTTACCATATTATAATTGTATTTTTTTTTTACATAATCATGAAAGAAGCCCCTATGTTTTCAAACGTCCCCATTCTCCTGAACCTACTAAGACAGACAAGCATCATCTACTTAGACCGCAAGACCACATCCACATGAAGAGGAAATGGGGCAGAATGAGATGGGTGGGCAGAGGAAAGATGACAACATGCACGTCAAATCCCTTGTGGTTGTTGAGGCTGCTCCTCCCTTTGGACTACATCTGAACCACACAGGCCTATGAATCTCAGCTCCAAGATTTACCTCATGAACTCATCACCAAGGAATGCCTGGTTTTCACTGAGATTTGTAACCGTAGTAAAGATATTGGTTACAGAAAAACACCCTAATTAAACGAGTCGATTGTCTTGTCAGTTAGTAGAAGTTTTCCAAGTAAAACTCTATTATCAGATCTCAAGTTGTTGAGACCTGCACAAGATTCTGAATGTTGACATGCTGTAGATGAGGAGTTTTAACACTTCCATGTAGTTGACTCAGGATGTTAGTCTTCATTTCCATTATTATCTTGGCAGACAACTAGCCTCTCTGTATTATGGAAATAATAAACATAAAATACTGTAAATGAACCAAATTGTTTATGATACTCATGGCCAATCTGACAGATAAATCTTGTTGCTTTTAAAAAATAAAAGTAGGATATGCCATGAATACATAGTAAAAGGAAAACCATAATATGGTATCAGCATAGTTATGTTTAATAAATTGCTGTTATTGAAGGTTTTGGCCAAACTGGATGAAAATCTGCCAACGTACAATTATTTTCCAGAGAATTAAAACCAGATTAAATAAACAGAGGAGACATGATATGGCTTGAATCTGTGTTTTGATATGACAATTAAACAGAAGGAGACATGATATGGCTTGAATCTGTGTTTTGATATGACAATTAAACAGAAGGAGACATGATATGGCTTGAATCTGTGTTTTGATATGACAATTAAACAGAAGGAGACATGATATGGCTTGAATCTGTGTTTTGATATGACAATTAAACATGTTTTCCATGGTTCTAGGATTGGAACACCAGGCTGACAATGATGTTGTTCTTTCTCAAACTCATCATGTAAGCATGTCATGGGAGTGAATTTGTTTTACTTAATACTGAAAGACTGAAAGACGGAAGGTTTGTTCATTGTAGTCTATCAAATTATATCTACTTCACTGGTTGGAACTTTCCCACACAGCATCATAGACAGGCTGTGCAGAAACTCTTATGAGATGTTAATGACCAATTTTCAGTGAAAATACAATTCAGAGGAAACTAACGTTGGTAGATGTTGGCGAGGCAATCTGATTAACAGGGTGAGCTGCAGGACACTGGCAGAGCACACAGAAAACTAAATTGTCCAGCTCACTGTTTGGGCAAGCTATCCCGAGGTCCTGCTGATAGAGACAATGAATTACAACACATGTAGTGTGAGGATGCTGTTCTCTGATGTAGCATCACCCTTTATAATATACAAGAATGCTGTCAAATAGCAGTAGTTGAACAGTACGATACTGTTTTACAGCCTCCTTCGTTCAACACAAGAGGACCTGATGGTGCAGTGCTTTTGACGCAGGTTTGAGTCCCGGTCGGGTACCCAACAAAATTGATGTGTTATCAGAAGTGGGATGATGTGCGTTTCCTAGGGGATAGTGTTGCATCCCACCTAGTTAAGAGCTTCCGACAGCTAGGCATCGTGGCTCAGGTATTGGATGAATAGATGAAGGATTAGTTTGAGTCAAGCTTGGTCTACCCCTGAAGACGCTGGAGTATCATTACTGAAAGCACCGTAGGTGTGTGAGACAGAGTCAAGTGAAAGTAATCTTCCATCTCTCTACAAATATTCTCCCATGAATGCTTCTGTTGTGGGATTCATCTTCAAACCTACTGAGGCCTTGTTCAAATACTTTGAAAAAGCATCCTTCCTTATTCCCTTCCTTGAAGTAGGCTAATCAGTGATTGAATATAATCAGATATAATTGGACTGGTAAAAGCTTTAGTAGGTTGAGGTACTTTATTTACTGTCAGATGACAAACATATTATGTGGTGGGATGAACTAAACCATCTCTGCCTACTGGTTGAAAATTAAGACTGCAGTGTAAAATGTATTTTGTTGAGAAGAAGGAGAGGAATGGAGACTTTGATCAAGGGAGAAGGAAAGTGAGTCCCATGAGAGGATAAAAACTAGATGTATGTTGGGAGAAGTGCAATATTATCATATGGGGATGTATTTTTGGAATACGGTGGAAGAATGGAGGGAAAGAGAGGGGTGGTGGTTGAAGAGAGTGAGTGTGGTAGAGGGTGAAATTAAATCTGTTGAAGATGGCGAAAAAAAGGGAGATGGGAGGTGGAAGAAGGCTGGTAGCAAGTGCAAACAGAGTGAGCCGTACACCGGATCCAGTTCTGGAGGCGAAATGGAAGTGAATGAGGGCGAATTACCAGAGGTGGCCCAGTTTTTGGTACCAGGTTTGGTGAGGTTCTTGGAGCCTGAGCCTTGTACCGATGGTCAGGATAAATATGAGTCTGTTACAGTAGGAGTGACATTTTTGGAGAAAGTAGGCCCCTGCTTTTTGGCTGATCCATATGTGGTTTCAGGGTGGGTGATAACGGAGTTGGGTGCTGTGTAGTCGGTGTAGATAACCCAAAGTGGGCTTGTGATAATTATTTGTATTTCTGTCAGTCAGAGGGAGCGGTAGCTCTGCGCCACATGAATGGGGACAAGAGTGATGACTTGTTTCTTTTCTCAAGAACAGGGTGCCATTGAAAGGAGTGATTACTGGGGTAGCGGTAAATGTGAATGTGGACCAGATGAAGGGGAAGATACCCGGTGTTTGTGATGCTTGTCGTTTGGTGCGACGCAGACAGGGTGGCGTGAGTGGTGAAACAGAGGAGTCATTATCTGTTCTTTTGAGTTTTGATGTTGAGTCTTTGTCTGACAAAGTGATGTTAGGATATTTCAGTAATCCCGTACAAGCTTTTGTGCTGAATCCATTTGGTTGTTACAGGTGTCAAGCTTATGGGCACGTGGCAGCAGTGTGTAGGAGGTAGGTTCCGAGGTGTGAGAAGTGTGCAGAAGGGCATGAGACAAAGGAATGTGTAGTATTGGAGAAAGAAGCGCTATGGGTTAATTTTAGGGGTGCCCATGGATCAGAAGTGTCTGTTGCGAGAGAGGCAGGTTGAGGTTACCAGGATTAGAGAAGTGCAGAGGGTGTCGTATGCTGAAGCAGTGAAGAAAGTAGGGGAAGATGGTTCAAGGGGGAGGGATCCGGTTCAAGGGGGAGGGATCCTGAGAGGATCTGTGTGAGTCGTAGATCTGTGCCAGCACAGAAGGATAGGCCTATGAGTGACATATGCTTCAGTAAGATTGGCTTCTTAACGTTTATAGCAGTGGTTATCAACCACAGGGATGGAACGTAAGTCCCAGAAAATAGAGGTTCTGGTGGCAGCTGCAGAGAAATATTTGGGTGTACAAGATTTTACTTCAGAAGAGTTACAAGGTGTGTTGAGTGGTGGTGTCCAGATAGGGTTTTAAATATTGGAATTGGGTATTTAATTTAGTTCCGTAAAGCATAAGGGATAGATAGACCCGAGTATAGTTAGTGGCAGTAATGCAACATATATTGGATGGATGCCAACCGCCGTTAAACCACACCAAAGAAGAAGAACGAGTTGAGGACTCAAGGGCGTGAGGAATCTCCACAGACAGAACAATGAGACAGATATTTCACCGGATGTATAAATGTGAAGCATCCGGTTGGCGTTTCGACTCACTACCAGATATGGTGACGAGGAAGCTAAGTGGCCGGCAGTGGGAGAAGATTGAACGAGATGGACTTTGGCCAAGATTCCGCAAATTTTCTCATCGCTGAAACATTTTATCTCCATACAGGTTTCTGTTTCCAAAACTAGAATCTGTAGACTTTACTCTTTGCCAAATAAAAATTAAATGCATTGTTTAGAAGGAGTGCAAGGGAGAATGGATCTCACTGGCTCGTGATTTGCTCCCACCTCCTTGCTTGTTCGACCCACTATGATTCGTTCATCTGCTCCCATTGGAAACGACAGACTGGTCTATCTTGGGTTAGTTATAAAAATCATTGATGTCTCTGAAACGCATCTGAAAATACGCTCAGCTACTTCCTGGCAAGGCCTACATTAATCCGGTTATTTCTGTACAAATTGGGAGAAGTAAACCCTCACAATGCTGAGCACAGTTAGCCGGCAACTTAAAAGCCACCCAGCAGTAAGTACATGTGAAATCGGGAAGTTTGCTAAATCGTATAGATGTTTTGGGGGCGGGGGGATTTGCGTCGTGCTAACGTTAACTTCGAAGCTAACCACATTGCGACTTTTAATACATTACTTGTTTCCCCAAAATGTCGCCTTTTTGTCATGTATTGTTTCGTTTTTGGAAAAAGACTAGATTGAATATAACGATATGGTGTTTGCTGCATTGCTCGTTGATTGACAAGTGATGGCATTTACCACAGACCGAAACGGCCCTGTTTGCTAACTAGTTACCTACTGTAGCCAGTATGGGTTATGTACTTGAAAGGGCAAGGTCTCAAAAATAATTGAACATATAGTTACTGTTATTTACACTTTTTAAGTGGGAGGGAGCGAGCGAGCGTGTTTAGCTAACGTTAGATGGTTAGTTGTTGGAATTGCGACCTGGCAAAAAAGGCCTCAACTCGGTCAAGGACGAGGCGGTTAACCGAGGACATAACGTTACTAGCTATGAAAGCACTTATTTTTTTAAATTACATTTTATTTGGTGTAAATTGGGTAACTGTAGTCTTGGGACTTTGGCGAAAGTGTTTTTTGGGGGGGGAGGAAAGCAATCGAGTTGACTAAATATTTTTTGATTTACCCTCGGTCCTGCCATTATGCTCCTGACGTTGCAGGTAATAGGCTCCACCAGAGGTCGGGAGTATTTTTTTTTTTTCATGTGGAGTGCCAATTTACAATTTATCTAACCAGTTATGGTTTTCATGCACATTTTCGTGGAACATTTTAATTTCCATTACAATAACGTATTTGTTTATTGCCAACTAGGTAAAAAATAATCAACATGAAGCCAACAAATAACATTACAAGTAAATAATATCCTGATTAAACTAAATATCATGTAAATCACATTGACTATGCATGAAGGTTTGTTCATTTCATGTTCTTCAATAGCTTTAATCTCTCTACTCTGTCTGCAACAAACTTGAAACATTGTATTAACTGGGTCTGGCCCACAGTTTGAACTGGCAACTATATCAACTCTTCTAGGTCCTCCAGAGTTTAATGAGCTACTGGATCAGAGCATTGCTTTTTTATTTTCACGCCGAGGCTCGGTGGTTATCGGAAGTGAGCAAGCTGGAAAGATTTTTCGAATACAGTGAGCAACTAACTATTGTCATTCTCAATGGATGTAAAGTAAACAGACTGTTGACTTGCTGTTTGAGGAAGAGAAAATAAAGACTTTGAGAAGCTCCACAGCTCATTAGTGGTAGTGAGTTAAGACCATCAGAAATACTATCGGACATCCCCAAATGGGCACATTCATACATTTGCGTGTAGGCCAGGTAGCCTAGATTTACTAATGTGTAATCAGGTGTGTGTCCTTACTCAACATTGACAAGAGCGCCCCAAACATAATACAATGAATAAATTGACCAAACTTGTAAATGGAATAAAATAAGTGTTGAATAAATTGTGAGATCTGTAAACGTGTCCGCTCCGACAATGAGAATGGTAAATGACTAATAATAATATATTTTATTAACTTAAATTACCGTAACCAAACAGATTAGAAATGATTGGAATTAACGTCAAATGTACCACTGGTCATAACTCCCCTTTTCAGAACCCGGTCTTTCAAAGATAATTTGTAAAAATACGTAACTTCACAATGACCGTACTGTGAGACGCCTAAGACAGCACTATAAGGAGACAGGACGGACAGCTGATCGTCCTCGTGGTGGCAGACCACGTGTAACACCTGCACAGGATCGTTACATCCGAACCTCACACCTGCGGGACAGGTACAGGATGGCAACAACTGCCCGAGTTATACCAAGAGAAGAATGCACAATCCCCCCACAATCCTTCCAGTGCTCAGACTGTCTGCAGTAGGCTAAGGGAGGCAGGAGTGAGGGCTTGTAAGGCCTCTTGTAAGGCAGGTCCTCACCAGACATCACCGGCAACAACGTTGCCTATGGGCACAAACCCACCGTCACTGGACCAGACAGGACTGAAAAAAGTCTCAGTGCTCTTCACTGACGAGTCATGGTTTTGTCTCACCAGGGGTGATGGTCGGATTCGTGTTTATCGTGGAAGGAATGAGGGTTACACCGAGGCCTGTACTCTGGAGCAGGACCGATTTTGGAGGGGGAGGGTTCGTCATGGTCTGGGGCAGTGTGTCCCAGCATCGTCTGCCTGCAATGACAAGCTCCGTCTATCTCAACACTGTGCTTTACAGGGAAGACATCCTCCTCCCTCATGTGGTACCCTTCTTGCTGGCTCATCCTGACATGACCCTCCAGCATGACAATGCCACCAGCCATACTGCTTGTTCTGTGCGTGATTTCCTGCAAGACAGGAATGTCAGTGTTCTGCCACAGCCAGCAAAGAGCCCAGATCTCAATCCCATTGATCACGTCTGGGACCTGTTAGATCGGAGGGCTAGGGCCATTTCCCCCAGAAATGTCTGGGAACCTGCAGGTGCCTTGGTGGAAGAGTGGGGTAACATCAAGAACTGGCATATCTGGTGCAGTCCATGAGGAGGATATGTACTGCAGCTGGTGGCCACACCAGATACTGACCGTTACTTTTGATTCCCCCCCCCCCCCCAAAAAAAGTTTTTTTGAAAGAGTGAATGCACACGAATTGGCAGGAGAGAGCAGATTCTGGAGAGATGCGAACCGTATACATCTAAACCACACTTATCTTCACTCAACATTTTTAAAATTATACCTAATACACATTTTCTTCACACATACTGTAGACCTAAGGAATACTCTCTCAAACAGCTTCAGGTCCAAAGCAGTAGCCATTTATGGAAAGCCAATGGAATTTAATTTGTTTTCACATTTTTCTCAAATACCCTCACGGCACCCGTGCCTTGCCGTGCCGATGCTCATCTTAGTGTGATGGACTGTGCCATCCCCAGCGGCCTCCGCAATGGATTAGTCCACTGAGACGGGCACGAATCAGACAGGTGTCTACTGTGCCATTCAAAAAAAAAAATCTATCGACCAGTTGACTGAATGGGGTCAGCCATTTTTCCCTTGATTGCCACCTTACCCTGTCCTCTCTTGTTCCCCCTAAATCTTTTCTATTCCCTCCAGCTGGTCCCCCTTTTCATCTTCATCGGTGGTGGGACGGTTATGTCTGGAGCGTATCTCTTGCGCCTGGCAATGGGACCCCATGTCAGGTAAGGGCCCTTGTAGAACACGCTGCTAATAAGGCTCCAGTCCAAATGGAAACCGTCAAATGAGAACCGCATAGTAACTGGATTGACCTTGAGTGTTTTAGTCTTAAGTCAGACGTCAATTTCAATGTGCAGGATGGGTATATTGCTATTAGTTAAACGTTTCATTTCAATATTTATGTTGTAGTTGGAATCGCAATGGCAACCCCGAGCCATGGAACAAGACGGAACCCACACAGCAGCACAAGGTAGGTCACTCACTTACAGGATGATCCGTTATGTCTGGATTAATGTATCACGATGGTCAGTGCATTAAACTTGGTCCCTGCCGCACATGGTCTTGAGCAGAGGTTGTACAGCGCAGTGAGGGAACATGTTAATGTAGTGGCTTGAGCCAAAAATGTAATTGAGCTGTCTGATTCCACTCATCCCATAGTAGAATTAATTATACAGTATAATCCTGTTAGTTTAAGTAATCTGATCAACCTATCTAATTGTCAGTTACAACAACAACAAAGCAAGTTTGACACGGACTAAATAACAGACCTGGGAATGATTCAGAAAGTAAAGGCAGGTTTTTGCTTAGAATGTTATTCATCAATATTTGATTTCTGATTTCCTTAAACTTTATTGTTCCTTTATTTAATTCATAGTTTTATTCAGTGAACATGGACTACAGCAAGCTGAAGAAAGAGGGTCCTGACTTCTAAAGTCTTCTGCTGGACCAAAGACTTGAGGAAAAAAATGACTTCCCTTACACCTCTAACTTGAAACCAGTGGATGCAAAGAGGATAAACTGCACAAGTTCTGTCCCCTTTGACCTTTTAACCATCTTTAAAAAATGAAAAATTCCCTCATACCTCATGGTTGTGCAGCAATAAAGTGAAGGAGTCTTTTTCTCCTGTGTACAGAGGAAATTGTCTTTCTTTGTAGTCGGAGTTTAAAGGGGTTCAGGGCTGATTTAATCCTAAAACATGATATTCTGGTACCACATTCTAGTTTGAAATCATGAAGTCAGTCATTTTTGTTAGCCCACACTAGCTTGACTGTCAATATTTTGCTCTTGGTTTTTGCCTCATGCCACCTTTTGTCGTCCTTGCCCTCGTTTTCCGCCTGGCAGCTCTGTCTGCGTACATGTTTATCATAATACGCTTGACTACGCTCCCGTGTGTAATTTACAGTATGACAACATGCTTGGTCCTGCATATGCTCACCCACAAGTTATCAGATGAGCCCTTGACATGCTTGTGCTGTGTGCCTTTGATAGATGTTCACATGGTCTGACCATCTGTTCAAGGCTGCACTGCACCATTATAGGCCATGTTGTCTGAAGGTCTGCAATCACTCACTGACTAAAACCAGGCAGGTGGGAGTAAAGGATAACAGACAAACTATAAAGGTTGGCCTTGTATTAGCAAACAATAAAGCAATGATAATGTTCCCAAGAGTAATAAACGGAGCAGATAAAACCGGCTTCTCAGGGAGACTGGTGCGGAGGTGTTTCTCCTAGAATGTCATGGCTCTGCCTGATGAGTTTGTGAATGTCATCAGGTCACACTGCGTCTCTCAGGCTGGGAAAACTCTGAAAAGGATGTGCAGCCAACACAACACTGGAAATGTCAAGGATGGCTTCACATTGACATAAAACTCCACATATAAGAACTTCTCCCACCCTCTTAAAGGTTGGAACAGGCTTTGTCTCCAATACAATTGTTTCAGTTGAGAGATGAAACTGTTTCCTTCACAACTTTAATTTGTTTTACAAAGAACCCCTTTGATTACGCTGAAATATTCCGGTTGTAGAAAACTAATCTGAAGGCTACTTTCTGTGCTTTCAGAGACCACTGTAATTGGGGCCATGAGTATTTTTCTGACCTTGAGACCTCTGCTTAGTCATACAAAATATTGTCACAATATAAAACTGGATATACACTGCTCAAAAAAATAAAGGGAACACTAAAATAACACATCCTAGACCTGAATGAAGGAAATCTAATTAAATACTTGTTTCTTTACATAGTTGAATGTGCTGACAAAATGACACAAATTATCAATGGAAATCAAATTTATCAACCCATGGAGGTCTGGATTTGGAGTCACACTCAAAATTAAAGTGGAAAACCATACTACAGGCTTATCCAACTTTGATGTAATGTCCTTAAAACAAGTCAAAATTAGGCTCAGTAGTGTGTGTGTGGCCTCCACGTGCCTGTATGACCTCCCTACAACGACTGGGCATGCTCCTGATGAGGTGGCGTATGGTCTCCTGAGGGATCTCCTCCCAGACCTGGACTAAAGCATCCGCCAACTCCTGGACAGTCTGTGGTGCAACGTGGCGTTGGTGGATGGAGCAAGACATGATGTCCCAGATGTGCTCAATTGGATTCAGGTCTGGAGAACGAGCGGGCCAGTCCATAGCATTAATGCCTTCCTCTTGCAGGAACTGGTGACACACTCCAGCCACATGAGGTCTTGCATTAGGAGGCCCCCAGGGCCAACCGCACCAGCAAATGGTCTCACAAGGGGTCTGAGGATCTCATCTCGGTACCTAATGGCAGTCAGGCTACCTCTGGCGAGCACATGGTGGGCTGTGCGGCCCCCCAAATAAATGCTACACCACACCATGACTGACCGACTGCCAAACCGGTCATGCTGGAGGATGTTGCAGACAGCAGAACATTCTCCACGGCGTCTCCAGACTGTCACGTCTGTCACATGTGCTCAGTGTGAACCTGCTTTCATCTGTGAAGAGCACAGGGCGACAGTGGTGAATTTGCCAATCTTGGTGTTCTCTGGCAAATGCCAAACGTCCTGCACGGTGTTGGGCTGTAAGCACAGCCCCCACCTGTGGACGTCGGGCCCTCATACCACCCTCATGGAGTCTGTTTCTGACCGTTTGAGCAGACACATGCAAATTTGTGGCCTGCTGGAGGTCATTTTGCAGGGCTCTGGCAGTTCTCCTCCTGCTCCTCCTTGCACAAAGGCGGAGGTAGCGGTCCTGCTGCTGGGTTGTTGCCCTCCTACGGCCTCCTCCACGTCTCCTGATGTACTGGCCTGTCTCCTGGTAGCGCCTCCATGCTCTGGACACTACGCTGACAGACACAGCAAACCTTCTTGCCACATCTCGCATTGATGTGCCATCCTGGATGAGCTGCACTACCTGAGCAACTTGTGTGGGTTGTAGACTCCGTCTCATGCTACTACCTGCAGAACCACTCCTTTATTGGGGTGTCTTGCTAATTGCCTATAATTCCACCTGTTGTCTATTCCATTTGCACAACAGCATGTGAAATTTATTGTCAATCAGTGTTGCTTCCTAAGTGGACAGTTTGATTTCACAGAAGTGTGATTGACTTGGAGTTACATTGTGTTGTTTAAGTGTTCCCTTTATTTTTTTGAGCAGTGTATATTATTGGTCCTCTTTATTACGTGGGACGGCTCCCTAGAGCTGGAAGAACAGTCAATAGTGAGAAACTGTCTGTGTGCACTGTACAAAGAAAAGTTTGCATGACTTCAAGGGTCCTGGCCAGCATTCTTACCCTTTTTCACATGACCTCTTGGTCACATCTGCCAGCAACACCAAAGACTAGCAACACACTGTCCATCCAGAATTTACTTTTTGTTTTTATTTAACAAGGCAAGTCAGTTAAGAACAAATTCTTACTTACAATGACAGCCTACCGGGGAACAGTGGGTTAACTGCCTTGTTCAGGGGCAGAACAACAGATTTTTACCTTGTCAACTCCGGGAGTCGATCCAGCAACCTTTTGGTTACTGGCCCAACGCTCTAACCACTTGGCTACCTGCCGCCCCATGTACCGATCTCCTGCTTCATATTTTCTGACAATCTGAGTAGGTACTTGGAATGCTTCCACCACAGTTTGTGTGTGTGCAAGTTTGTATGTGTGCACACAGGTACTAATGACATATTTACATTAATGTGTACTTTATGCTTTGCAAAGTTTTATACTTTTTTATTTATAGTACCAGTCAAAGGTTTGGACACACCTACTAATTTCAGGGTTTTCATTTATATGTACTATTTGTACGTTGTAAAATAATAGTGAAGACATCAAAACTATGAAATAACACATATGGAATCATGTAGTAACCAAAAAAGTGTTAAACACATCAAAATATATTTGATATTTGAGATTTTCAAAGTAGCCACCCTTTGCATTGATGACAGCTTTGCACACTCTTGGAATTCAGATTCACCTAGAATGCTCCTTGGTAACTACATTATTTCATATGTGTTATTTCATAGTTTGGATGTCTTCACTATTATTCTACAATGTAGAAAATAATAAAAAATAAAGAAAAACCTTTGAATGAGTAGGTGTGTCCAAACTTTTGACTGGTACTGCATGTCTGTACTCGATAGACATTAGCTCTGTCACACAGGCATGTTTAGGTTACATAGCAGTTTAGCCTGGTATAATGTATCACTGGATGGCACTCAGCATTTGATGCCAATCCCAGACACCCAGGCAATCTGAGTCACATGATAATACATGCATGCACACACAGGCCAGCAGGGTTTCAATACAGAGATCTGTCTCCATGTTTGGTGAGTAGTGAATCTGAAGGTATTACGAATCGGTGGTTTCACTATTAAACGCAGCAACACTGTGGTCACATAGTTCACATGCCACCAGCCCACTTTCATTAGTTTTCAGATTCAATATACAACAGCAATAATTCTGCAATGCCCCCCTCCCTCCTTTGCTCATTCCCCCAACATCACTGTGGTTCACAGAGTTCAACCGCAATTTCAAATCTGAAGTTAACATGACATTTAGTCTTCTGATATTAATCATGTTTTCTTTGACAATTTATAACCCATTAAGGCATAGAGCCGGGGTTTCTATCTTTACCAGAACAGTCACTGCACTCTCTCTGGCTATATGAATGTTTACCCAGGATCATAGCATTCTTAGTAGAAGGATCCTCTGGTAAATCTGGGATATGAATATCTTATATTAGATATATTTGCAGAGATATTGAGAGATTTAGATGGCTTCAGTGCTCTGTGCTGTGTATTATTATTCGATTAAAACAATGAAGAATAGGAATCATGAGGTGGATTTTAATGATAAACTGTACAGTACATCAAGATTTATTGCACTACAAATGAGGTTTGACAGGCAGCAGGTGACCCCTCACACCTACAGCTGTGCTGTACCGACCCCAGTGTATAATACCAACGACACCCTCACCTGACACGCAGATGTGGTGATGACAGGTGGCAGGGGCTGCTAAAGGGGAAACCAGGCTCATGATTGAGTTACAGGCTGACTGTGCTAAAACCTGATTAAATTAGAGTGATGGATATGCTCATGTGTTGACAGCCCTCTCTGTCTCCAGAACTGTGGTTTCACAGGCACCCTACACACCCAGACCAGAAACAGCTGTAGTTTACCACTCCGTACATGATCACTCTCATAGTCACCCAACACGATTCTTCTAAATACCTGTCTTCCTTTGGCCTAGTTTTGTTCATTCAGTGAGAAAAGGGGCGAGGTTGTGGAGAGGTCATCTTAGCTATATTTTTCCTGTCTAAATAAAAGTTTGGCTCTTTCTCTGCTCCCTTTCTCCCACTGATCACTATCATTCTTCCTCTGCCATCATTTTGTTATCTAATACAACTCAATCATGCACAGACAAACCCATAGGCATATGCACAGAGTGAAGTCAATGCTGTTGTATACCAAGACAATCACATTGATCTTAGGGCTCCTTCACTCCCTCTGACAAAGTGCCATTTGCTGCAGACACCCAGAAAGGTCAGGGCTGTCAATGTAGTTTTGAGGTTTAGATTGAGTAAGGACACTGCAATTTCACAGCCAATTCAAAGGAAATACCATTGGAATGAATCAGGGACTGTGCTGGAGTCTAAAGTGCCTAGTCACTTTGGAAACATTTCCTGATTCTGAAGTTAAATGGCAGCTACTGTCTGTGTGTTATCGACACCTTTACTCAGAGGGGTAAGACACAATAGGAGAATATAGACAACAAAAAACCACAACAGATAAACAAACATCTATAACCAAGTTCTTATCATCCATGGCATCTGTGTGTTATCTAATCTAATCTTTTCTTCAACCGTGGAAAGAAAGCAGGTCAAAATTTAAATAGCTGAAAATAGAACATCTGGCTGGGCCTTGTCAGTCACCGGTGCGTAATGAAATATGGAAATGAGGGCGCTCTTCAAAGAGATGCGGGCCTTCCGTGCCGTCTTGGGTCTCCAGCAGGCCCCTCAACAGCCCTGGTAGAACCCCGCCCCCCTGAAACACACGATGCATTTTCAGGTGCTGTGGCCCGAGCCACCAGCTCTGCCAGCTCGTTAGCGCTTGCAGACTGGCAAGGCTGGCAGGTGGCATCATTAAACTTCAAACCCGCTTTCGACCTGGGGTTCCGCTGCAAGAAGACCGCCCGCTCACACGCTTGCCAGCAGCTGATTAGCACCACACCACCACCCAACACCCAACACACCTTACCCCTCTCTGCTACCATCACCAGCCCAAATAGAAAGCACCCTGTCTCTGGCCAAGCATAATATCTTTATCAATAACACCAGTCTGTCTTCCTTTTGTTTTCCCCAACATCACTCTTCTCTTTTCTACTCCTCCACTGAAGGCTGACGGCATGTCTTCCCCCTGGCAATTTCCTCTGTGATTGAGTCATGAATGTTAATGGCTGAATTATTTGCTGAAATGGTCTCGTAGGATTCATTTAATGTTCACTGATAATGGAAGGGCTTTGCCTGTCTTGATAATGGTAACTGGTGAGAGAGACGGATCATATGTCTTTGTAGGCAGCCTGACTGTATTTTATTGCCAAATTGTAGAATCATCAATGTATTTTTATATTTTGTGTAGTGATTCAACCTATGGACGACAGGATCCATTTCCACATGTTCTACTTTATTACCACAATATCTAAGAGTGACCAGAAATCCTGTGAGTCTTTCAAACTTCTACTTTCAGATCCACATGATCTCGCCATCCCTTCAGATCCCAACAGGCTGTGTCACTGACCTCCCAGTATGACATGCAAAGCCCCAGAGTGTTGTCAGGGATCTGTGGCCCTCCCATTGGCCCCCCTAGTCAATCTACATAGAACAGTCTGTCACTATAACAGCCAGAGCCCTGAGGAGGTACAGTCTAGAAAGACCCAGTGAGATTCCCTCAGCCCTGTCTCTTAATATAAATCACAGACATTTCAGTTGGAAGTCTTTCTATAATGCTGAGAGGGAGCTTTTGCCAACTGTACCTTTTTAACTGGACAGAAGAAGATGTAATAATGTGCTCCAAAAGCACCCCCGGGAGATGTAAGGACTGCTGTGAGGAGAAACAAGAGTTTTGCTGCTGTAAGACTATAAGAAAAGGGGCCTTACTCATAATTCAGATCTGTAGCTAATGAACACGGACACCCACACAACTGAGGCAGACTCCAGGAGAAACTGGAACAGGACTGAGCCAAAATGTCTTCTGACGAGGAGTGAGACAGATGTAGGTCTAAGGAAGCCCTAGAGTAAAAAATAAACACATTTAGAAATATGTGTAGCTTGTCTCTCCTTCTGCAAGGGAAACAGTTTCCAGTTTTTGGATTGTTATCTTTTATGTCACGTTGTTATCTTGGTACCAGTAATTAGTGTCCAGGGCATGAACACAAACAAATGAGCATGAGGCTAATAGGAAGACTGGTAGATCAAACAACATTTGCTTGTTTATGTCTTACAACACTCCACTCTGTATGGCTGTAGAGATCTTCTCCATTGATTTGCCACATGAGCAGTGGCACAGAGATCACACAGTTACTCTCATCAACTTCACAGCCTTGGGGCTGTGACACAATCCAGTGAACCCCACTATGCTGTTCCTCCTGAGTCAGGACTGGCTTCTCATCATGTTGTCACACAGTGCACACAAGCCACACGTACAAAGAAGTCATAGGGGATCACAGACAGAAATGTTCCATTGCCTTATTGCAGGGGACTGCTGGGTATGTTACTGTAGCTCTCAACATGACCGCTGATGAAAATGAATGTACATTCATACACACTCTGTGAGTTTGGGTGAAAAGCATAGGCCTCCGAAGATATTGTCACGACTTCCGCCGAAGTCGGTCCCTCTCCTTGTTCGGGCGGCGTTTGGCGGTCGACGTCACCGGCCTTCTAGCCATCGCCGATCCACTTTTCATTAACCATTTGTTTTGTCTTTGTCTTACACACCTGGTTTCAATTCCCCAATTACCTGTTCATTATTTAACCCTCTGTTCCCCCATGTTTGTTTGTGAGTGATTGTTTCTATGTAGGAAGGTCCGTTATTGTGGGCTCTGTTTTTGTATTACATTTATTATACAGTATGTTGAGTAAAATACGTTTGTCCTGCAGACACAGACTTCCTTACAGATATCGAACACTCCTCTCTAATAGGAGTACATGCAACAGGGTATTCATCTTTATCACAAGTATTTCTCCCTCTGCATTGTTGGGACGGGCCCGTCAGTAAGCATTTCTTTTTTTTCTACCCCCTTTCTCCCCAATTTCATGGTATCCAATTGTTACTATCTTGTCTCTACGGGCTCGGGAGAGACGAAGGTCGAAAGCCATGCGTCCTCCGAATCACAACCAAGCCAACCCAACCAAGCCACTGCTTCTTAACACAGTGCGCATCCAACCCGGAAGCCAGCCACACCAATGTGTCGGAGGAAACACTGTGCACCTGGCGACCTTGGTTCGTGTCCACTGCACCCGGCCCGCCACAGGAGTCGCTGGTGTGCGATGAGACAAGGATATCCCTACCGGCCAAACCCTTCCTAACCCGTAAGACGCTAGGCCAATTGTGCGTCGCCCCACGGACCTCCCGGTCGCGGCCGGCTGCGACAGAGCCTAGGCACGAACCCAGAGTCTCTGGTGGCACAGCTAGCACTGTGATGCAGTGCCCTAGACCACTGCACCACCTGGGAGGCCCTTCAGTAAGCATTTCACTGGTAGTGTACACTTGTTGTCTACAATGCATGTGACAAATAATATGTGATTTGAATTCACAGATTGCTTTGACAAAATAATTGATTTGTTGTTATTTCCTCCACATGGAGGCAGTAGAGTGTGTGTGTGTTTGGCAGCAGAGGTGAGGACTAGGCAGGGTGACCCCTCTCTGTAAGCGGTTGACCCCCGGGGTTTGGCGTGGCCACCATGTTCCCCTGGCTGCTGGCCCTCATCCTGAGCAGTCAGAATGGTAGAGCAGCGCTGGGACTGAAGCTGAACCTTCGGACTCCATCTGTCGCCTTCTCCACAGTCACAGCAGAGCAGAGGGAGACAGAGAGAGCCACAGACAGGCGTGCCCACCCCCACCAGCTGCCAGCACTCCCAGCATCTGACTTTCCTTCCTCCTCATCTCCTCTAGTTCTCCTTCCCGCTTAGCCTCATTCTGTTAAAGCTCAAAGTGTCTTCACCCAGGATGTTATTATTTTTGGTGGCTATTTGTGGAAACCTACAATTTCTACATTTGGAGTAAAAGTATCTGTAGAAAGCACCAGATCAGAGGGGAAGTGCTCTTGCTACAGTGAGAATATGAGTGTGTGCAATATATGATGCTGGCCCTAGGGGGCGGCGTCACCTCTTCTACAAGCCAGCCACTGTATTTTAATTATGTGAAGGTCCCAAACACTGCTGGGACACAAGAGTCGTGTTCTGCTACACTGGGACTGGTTTTTGTATTCTGAGCTCAAGTGCTTCCAAATGGTACCACAAGGTTTTCACATTGGGATTCACTATTCACATTCTGTCCTTCCCCTGTCTTACAGCCTACTGCAGAAATGAACCTATGACCTCAGATGTGTTTGACTGAGAGAGAGAAAAAAAACATGACTAATTCTGATACATCTCTGGTGGACCGTTCCCATTTAGTTGCAAATTGATACAGGCTAGAGAGGAATTTTCAAAACAGACAATCAGCCAGACCTGATTAGGCTGTATGTAGCCAATTAACTCAGCCTCAACAGCTACAGACAAATCGGCTTGCTGTAGTTTTTAGTATGTATGCTACCCCGGTCCCCATAACACATTGGACATTCAATATTATGGATGTGTAACTCCATAATATAGCAGATTTAATTTGTCCAAGGTTGATGTTACTTATTGAAAATTGAATCATATGGTCAAAGCAAAAATGTTATGAGACCTGGAGACTTCTAGCATAGTTAAAACCAAAACGTTATGCACAGCTAAAGTGAAAACTCATCAGGAGCTATGCTGGTCATTATAGCTGGAGCCTCGAGGCGATGATATGAAAATGTAAAACAAATAAATAAACTAAACTATTTGTCTAGACTTTCATATCAGTTTTTCCTTCCTGACAAATGCGTACGTGCATGAGGCAGAGTTGAGATTATCACAATATAGTACTCATGCTGGCAGTACTTTGATGAGAGACAGGGATATAACCTAGGCCTACATCCAAACCACTGTGCGTAGACTGCTGTTTAGGGTCAGACGCCACACGGGGGCCACGAAATGCACGCTCTCCTAAAACCGGAGAGCTAAACAATAATTTGTCCCTGCAAATATCCTCAGCAATAGCATCCACAATCACGTAGTCCATTAAGCGACACATTGTGACATGGTGCGAATTTGGCGTCTGATTTCTTAGGGCCTCTATTCCCCCAGACAGACCTGGCACTGATTGTGTCCCTGCTGGGTCACTAAACTCAGCGCTTTGTGAAAGCTGCAGGCTATCAATTGCAAGAAGATTGATGGATGTGCAGCAGAGCATTTATTCAATGGCCCAACATGACATTATTTGTTTAAAAATGCCTATGATGTGATGGTCATCCTCATGAAATCATTTAAAACATATGCTTATGCTGAAAGGTGCTTATACCTCTTTTCTAAACTCATTGACCTCTCTTACAGTGACACATATTTGCCTATCCTCCCTGTCCTATTGACACATGGGTGGTTTGATATGCGAGTGAGGTGAAACATTTGAATTTCTACCTTGGTTTGCTCTAACGTCCCGGGAGACGGCAAACGGTTGTGCTGCGGCTCAGCTCACAATCACACTGAAGAAATGGCCAAGCGCGCTATTGGGGCGATTACCGCCTACACCTTTGACTTTCCGCTCTGGGCCTGCTGTGATGCTTCTTCAGACAGTGGTTTTATACGCATGCTTCCCCCCTGCCCACACAGAAGAACAACCATCCAACTAAAACCCCATTTCATCATCTCTTTGCGTGAGGATATTGGGCCACATATCAAAGAAGTCTGGTCTTATGTTTAGCCAACTGAAAAGAATATGGTGGATGTGCAACCAACCAGGCTAGCCTAGTACAGCTTGGCTCAGCTTGGTTTGGCTCAGTGGTGTGAAAAGAGTAATAGGCTAAGCAGCAAATGGGAGCGAGTGCTAAATAGTAGCATAGCCATATGCTTTTCTTGTGTTTTCTGTTAGAAATCTGTCTACATAAGTGACATTACTTATTTTCAATGAACATCTCCCTGTGTGTTTTACCTGAGTTGAGTAACAGCTGATGCAGGAATTCTGCTCTGGACCATGCTAATAATTGTAGGTCTATTCCTGATTTGTAAAGCACCAGGCTCGTTAACCATATGAGCCTACTGTATTGCTGCCATATTTGCACAATATAGTGGAGACAAATGCCCCAAATCACCCATATCCGCACTTTCATAGGAAGTCTAATCCCATTGCAAGTTATTGCCTTCATTTGTCTCCCATGTTATCATTACTGTGCATGTGATTGACACTCCCGCGAGAATCTATTTGGCAGGCTCACCTTCTGTTCCTCTCCTGTAATGTGCAAGCCCCGCGTGATGGAAGCTTCTCTCGGGGCCGATGCACCTATCTTCTGATCATCCTTTATCTCTGACTGAACATATTGGATTATTGATTTTGCGAAAAGACTCGGCGTGTTGGGAGTGTGTGGTTGTGAGCGTTCAACAGACCCACATTCCTCTGTTGCAAGTTGCTCATAATAACCCTGACATCCATCAACATACAGACACAAAATGGGACATAAAGAGCAGGTTATTTATTATTTATTCCATCGCAGTTTAAATTCCATTCACTATGTAATTGGGCCTATGAAATAGGGGACAGAGCTGTCCATGGTGCTGACATTTCTCACACGCAATATCGAATCTCAGAGAAGTGGCAAAAAGAGATTGAGAGCAGATGATTACGGAAACCCTTCCTTCCAAACCTTACTCTACTCTCTGTGCCGTTGTTGGGTTGACTCGTGGGTGTTTTTTACACAAGGTAGGCACACATATGGCTCCAATGTGGATTAGGCAAAGTGGAGCGAGGTCATTAAACAGAAGTTAATAATCCAATGAAACAACACACACACACACACACACACACACACACACACACACACACACACACACACACACACACACACACACACACACACACACACACACACACACACACACACACCATCAGAGATGGACCATCTGGAATCTCACTCGTCCTCTGAAGAGATTAATTACTGGACTGTAGCTCCAGCGCCAGCAGCATCCACAGGCAGTCCTCCTCAGCAGTACAGTGGAGGGAGGAGGAGAGGGGAAATCTGGGAAGAGAACACAGACAAAACAGGTAGCACTTTCATGACTCCTCAGGAGACTGTGTGAATTAGGGCAGTCTGATGGGGAAATCAGCAGGAGGAGGGAAGAGGCTTCAGTCAGGAGGAAGACATCAACTTGGGACATGGATTTTATTGATATTAGTGTGTAAACTCAGTCGTGTTTATGTGAGAGAGGGAAAGAGGCAGAGAGAGAGAGAGAGAGAGATAAAGACAGAGAGTCAGATGGAGCGAGAGATGTAGAGAAAGTGAAAGAGGCAGAGAGAGAGAGTATTTGTCTGCAAAGGCCTCCCCAAGTGGGACGCCTCTCGCTGTTCACTGACGTCAATGGAGCAGTGACATGTGACTCATTAGAGCAGCAGACACATGACTTGTTTGCTAGCTGTTCAGTTTCAAGGCCCCCAACCACCCCACCACAACCAGCACCCTGTCCCCTACCCTCTACCAGACAGCTTGTGGCATACAGTGTGTAAAGCAGAGAAAGCCCCAGGGACCCGCTCCCCGTGTCCCCCCGCTGTCTAAATGAATTAGTAACATACAATGCTACAAACACTAGCAGATCACAGATTCATGCAAAGCAACATCTGTGCACACCTGAGCATCACAGTGACAGCGGGAGCCCCCTTGAACTTACTAGGGAAGTACACCTAAAGTAAACTTGTAACTGTCACCATATGGAATGTGTAATTGTTTGAGTACAAACACTCACATGATGTGCCAAAACTGAGTGTCTCAGCATAACTGCATAACTGCATAGACAACATGGTTGTCCTCCTTGTACTGTGTTTACCAGTGTGGTTGTCTTGTCTTGTCATATTTAGAACTCAGATAATTGGTGTGTGTTCAGGTGAAGTCATTCCCACTTGATTCACTGACTGTGTGTATAACTGGCTTGTGTTGACAAAGCCCTACCCCTCCCACTGCTTCCTCAACACTCCTCAACAATCTCAATATCTTGTCTCCTCTGCCTGGCTCTCTGTTAGGACTCTTTCTGTCTATCTCTTCTTGCTATCTGTCCATTTTTTCTCAACATTTCCACCTATGTCATGCTTCTTCTCCTCTCTTCTCTTCTTTCTTTCTCTCGTTCTCTCTCCTCCAGACAAATGCCTTCAGTGACAGAAACAGCTCTGCTGGTCTGCTCTGAATTTGCATACTGTATGTAAATGAGTGCCAATGTTGTTCATAGATCTGTAATTAACCAAACAGCCGAAGCTTACAGACAAACGTCTGTCTCCATTACTTTTCCAATCATAGAGTTTCTGGTGCGCTGCTTTTAAGTGGCTAACCCAATTACCTTCTCTCTCCTGCCTTCCCACGATTGGTTGAAACTAATGTCCTAGACGGGTCTGCGGGTCTTTGACTATTGGAGCTGGAGGTTGTTTCAGGATGAAAAGAAGCTCCCCTTCTGAATGCCTGAACGGATGCAATTATATTCATTATTGGTTCTTGGGCCGAGCGTTTATATAATAATGTGATACTTTCATGTTTTTAACATACCACTGCCTGGGAATATGTGTCATCTATATGAATGATGTGCTGTACAAAGAAGATTTAAGCCATTCCCAGTCTGTCAGTTGATTTGAGGAGGTAGGACACAGTTTAATCTGGTGATGCCATGTGAGAATGGCCCTAGGAGTGTCACCCCCCCCCAAATGTTTTTATTTATCTTCATATACACCAGATAAGTGCAGTGAAATGTGTTGTTTTACAGGGTCAGCCATAGTAGTAGGGTGCACCTGGAGCAAATTGGGTAAAATGCCTTGCTCAAGAGCACATCAACAGGTTTTTCAACTTGTTGGCTCAGGTACTCGAACCAGCGACCTCTTGGTTACTGGTCCAACGGTTAAACCCGTTAGGCTACCTGCCAACCTTCCAACCCTCTATTTGTCAGTAACATGTGTGATGATGGGTCAACCCAGGTCCTGCTAGTTCAGACTATGAAGATTTGAGGTCAGTGTGACCTGTCCCAGTGTGAGGTCTATGAAGGTTTTCCAATAACACCTTGAACCTGGATAACTCCTCTACAGACTGGGATTCAAAGGATTCAAACGCCATTTGTGCCTCTGAGGAGTCAACGTCTGAAGCTATCCAAATCCAGGTCATGCATTTCTGATCGCTCTCTCTCTGGACAAATCAACAATGTGATTGATGGCTGAAGTGAAGAGGGAGCGGTGATAAGAAAAGTCAGTATTGCTTTGGGAGATGATAAGGTATTACTAAGACACTGATGACAGAGATGTTAAATGTTTCTGTTTCAGCTCTTCTCTACGACACTGAAATGAGAACACACTATTCTCTGCGTCTCAGAATCTCTGAACACACAACTGAGATAGGATGGCCTTTACTCTGTATCACTTCATAGTGCCTTAATGAGACTTAATTAAAAAGTTGATGGCATCTTTAAAGGCCACAGCAGTTTTTGTTTGTCTATAAGCACTGCGCTGCACTAATGGCCTCATTTGGGGATGGAAGAGAAGAAAAAGTGCATTGACCTGCGGCTTGGAGTCGTCACGCCCTTTCAATGTCAGGAAAACAGATTGATAAAGACAAGTACAAACCCAGACTGAGCTGATTGGTATCTACTGCAGTGAGCAGACATACTGTATGGGCTAAACAGTGTGAAGAACATGTGTGCCAGAATGTCTTAGTTGGAAGTGCAGCAGTGCAGGTACAATATATGGCACAGGGCCCTGAGATTCACCTCGCTGAGAAGTCAATCATAGCAGAATGTTTTTATTCCCTGGCTTTATGAAGCAATTATCATTCCAGTTGCATAGTGCTGGCTACAGCCTAACTGTGTCCAAGCAGCTTCCACTTCAAATGTTTCTCCCTCACTTTTCATCTCCTAGTAGCTAATTAAGATATTAGTAATTGGCTCCTTTGACAAGCAATGTGGGGAGAAAACTGAAATAGCAAATAGGACATCTATTGTCACGCCCTGGTCTTAGTATTCTGTGTTCTCTTTATTATTTTGGTTAGGCCAGGGTGTGACATGGGTGATTTATGTGGTGTGTTTTATCTAGGGGTTTTGTAGTTTATGGGATTGTGTTTAGTTAAGTATTCTAGGTAAGTCTATGGTTGCCTGGAGTGGTTCTCAATCAGAGGCAGGTGTTTATCGTTGTCTCTGATTGGGAACCACATTAGGCAGCCATATTCTTTAGGTCTCTTGTGGGTGATTGTTTCCTGTCTTTGTGTTTGTTGCACCAGATAGGGCTGTTTCGGTTTTGCCACATTTATTGTTTTGTATTATGTTCATGTTGAGTTTTTCTATTAACATGAACTATAACCACGTTGCATTTCGGTCCACCTCTCCTTCCCAGGAGGAAAACTGTGACATCTATCTTGGAAGCAGTATATTGGTTGGATATAGAAAATATCCCCTTCCCATCTTGGGCAAACTGAGAATCTGGTTCCCACAAATGTATGCTAATGTCCCAGAGCACACAAACTATCTTGTTATGCTCTCAGCCCTCAAGAGGCCTTTCTGGAAATGTTCAAACTATCTTTTCAACTTAATCATTTCATTGCAGGACTCTTTTCCACCCGTGCTGACTGATTGAGTATGCATTTCAAGCTCGTCATAAGAGAGGTGGCAAGCGCAAACAGCACTGATTTCTTCTTTACAATAAAGAAAACGACCTCCGTTTGGAATAGTGGGACTGTCTCTAATTGGAGGAGAAAGAGTCCCTTTCTAATGTCGTTGGGATTTTGAAAATGTCCATTTGCCAGAGTAAGGAATCATTAAACACACCATTAAAGCCCTCTCCTTTAATATCGTTGAAGGGAGTTTTAGCCCATTTAGTCTGTGGATTGGGAGTTGTGAGCTTTTTCTATGCATATTTTCCTTTCCTTGGTGGGGAAGTCAAGGATACAAGCCTGATCAAGCAAACACACACTGAATATTTAGTCTTACAGCCTGCATTATCCATTGAGTGTAGGCCTAAAGTCCAGCATTAATTTCCATACAAACCACAGTGAAATAAAGTAGAATACCATGTGACAGTCAGACAGAGTCTGACTTGTAGTTTTTGTTTCTGTCTTTACAGTTGATTTTTTTCACTCAGCGGTCTGACATGGCCTGCAGCGAGGGGCTTGTGAGTCTCGGTGGATATGTTGGCCTAAGCAGCCGGGTCTGAAGTGATTATGTGAGTGCGGTGGGAGAGATTCCTTCAGGGCCTGTGGGAAGACTACACGCCCTCTATGTTGACGAGAGAAAGAGAGAGAGAGAGATCTGATCTGTGGTCTCAAATTCCGTTCTAATTATTATTATGCAAAGCATGTGGACAATGGACATATCATTGTGGAACTATTACTTTCTAAATTAGTACAGGAGGCTAATATGCTTCAAGTCATTCATCTGTGACTGTTCACACATTTTGTGTAGGGATATTTCAAAAAAATATCTATTTTTTCATTAATTATGATATATTGTGATATAAGTTTGACTGAATAATTTTAAACAGATTTTTGCCACTGTAATGCCCCTGTTCAAGTTATCCCTTTGAAATGTTTTAATCTGAGTCTGTCTTGATTGTGTAAACAACACAAACAGTAAATAAGCAGTAAAAGCCTGCCATAATGACCTGTAACAATTAATTTATTCATATTATCTCGCTTTGTCTTTTAAAGTGCTGCCAAGCAATCAAATTAGTTTATTTTTCCTTCTCGCCATTGCCTTGTTTACTCTATAAGCACGTCCTTCAACGATCTCGTTTTCAGAACTGAGGAGCTAATCCGAAGAAAGGCAAGTTGTCGTTTATCGCTGCCTAACAGACAAATCCACTCTAAATGGCCGGAGATATTCACTCATTGGCTCAATAAATCCATTTGTGAATTTACCCAGGGACTCCGGCGCATTGTTGTGGTTGATGTTGTTGTTTACTCTCCTTTTTTACTGACTCCTCGGTCTAGACTCTTCAACTTTAAGGATAATTATGTAAATAAACAGCACATAAATGGAAAATGGGGAGATAAACACTCCAACAGACAAAAATAAATTGTTGGACTGAGTGGTTGGTATCCACTTGCTTTTTAAATTATTAGTATTATTTTTTTTACCCCCTTTTTCGTGGTATCCAATTGTTAGAAGTTACTGTCTTGTCTCATCGCTACAACTCCCGTACGGGCTCGGGAGAGACGAAGGTCGAAAGCCATGCGTCCTCCGAAACACAACCCAACCAAGCCGCACTGCTTCTTAACACTGCGCTCATTCAACCCAGAAGCCAGCCACACCAATGTGTCAGAGGAAACACTGTGCACCTGGCGACCTTGGTTCGTGTGCACTGCGCCCGGCCTGCCACAGGAGTCGCTGGTGCGCGATGAGACAAGGATATCCCTACCGGCCACAGACCTCAGACGGGGAGGCCCGCCCCACAGACCTCCCTGTCGCGGCCGGCTGCGATGCATTGCCCTAGACCACTGCACCACCTGGGAGGCCCGGTATCCACTTGCTTTTAATTAAATGTAGAGAAGTGCACTGGGAATGTATTCAACCTTCCTCTCTGCTCAATGTTTCATAATTCTCTTAATTTCTTAGGGTCTTCCTTTTGCCTACCCCATCTATTATTTATTCTGACTCTCCTCACATGTCCTCAGGGCAGTCCACTAAATGACCTAAACTGCACCTCAGCCCCTCATCCTGTCATATCCAACCTTCCTCATTTCCTCCTGTACCTTCCCTCTCCCAACCCTAACCCTCCCGTTCCCCCTCCCTCTGTCCCTCCTCCCATGGTGTGGTTGGTGTAGTAATTGAGTGAGAGCGGTGAACCTGGAGTGCTACGTGTAATCCACACTCTATAAGCACTCTAATTAAAGTGCAAATTCAATACTCCCTCATCAACATTTTACTGGCTGCACATTTGCTCGCCTGACACCCCTCAGGTAATTACAGGGAGACGGGTAGTTCAATCATTCACCAGAAAAAAACATGAGCAAAAAACATGAGCAAAAAACATGAGCAAAAAACATGAGCAAAAAACATGAGCAAAAAACATGAGCAAAAAAAAAGACAATGTGCTGCCTTTTTATGGTGTGGGGATAGGAGTGCACAACTGAAGCACACTGACTGTACCACCACTTGAGCTGCCTCCCGGAAATCTTGCCTTCACTTTTTTGCTTTCACATTCAGGTAATCATTCAGGTAATCTAATTCCTTTCTTTCTAATGATAATGATTACATTATCAAAACCAGTGAAGTGATAAGTGTGGCCACATGAGAGGATATTCTCCAGATGCTACACATAATGAAAGCCCATCCATGAGCACACACATGCACGCACACACAACGATTTTTCCCCAGTATGTGTTTGTTTGTGTGTTTCACTAAGTGTGTTTTTGTGTGTGTGTGTGTGTGTGTGTGTGTGTGTGTGTGTGTGTGTGTGTGTGTGTGTGTGTGTGTGTGTGTGTGTGTGTGTGTGTGTGTGTGTGTGTGTGTGTGTGTGTGTGTGTGTGTGTGTGTGTGTGAGAGAGTAGGAGTATGGTTTTGCAGCTTTAATTAAACTTCCACTATTTTCTCTCAGCTTGTCCCCAAAGGGCCCCGTCTTCTTCCCCACCACATGCTTATTTATTTATAATTGCATTAAAGTCATTCAGAGTGGAGCTACTGGAGAACATGGTGCCAACCCTGCAGACTGAGCACACACTGTCACAGGGTGATACACTACTATGTGGTGACTGCATTCTATTGGCTTGGAATAACAAGGATTTTGCATAACTCATGAACATGTGTGTTATGTTTGGTATTAAAAATCACAAATGAAAAATATGTAATTGTATTCCTGTCAAGGCTGTTCCCCTTGCTATGAGTGGGAAAGAGCAAACACATCCACTGTTTCGGGAACATCACGAATGTTCAAGCCAACATCCAGATGCCGGTGCCAATGCATTTTTTTTTATTTTAGTAAGAGTTCAATAAACGTTTAAAGTTATCTTTTTTCTTCTTGACAAATATTTTACATTTCTTTACTATATTTCTATAAACTTCTTCTGCCTTCAAAACCATATGTCCCGGTAGACAACTGCTTGAAAGAAGATCACAGATATAGAATCTAAGAACTTCAGTTCAAGATGAATAATCTATGAAAGATTAAAGTCCACAAAATAAGATGCAATCTGTCTGTGAAAATCACATCTTTCATTTCAACGCTGTGACATTGTCACTTCACTGCTTCGACAGTTTTCACCAGGGCCACAACGTTTTGGAACGTTCAGATAGAACAAACATGCCTCTCCGACATGTAGAATAAGGAATCACATCAGCTCTATTTGTGGTATTTCTATCTACAACATTTTAGTGATGAACCTGGCCCTGGAATGAGATCAAATGTTTTATTTAACTAGGCAAGTCAGTTAAGAACAAATTTGTATTTTCAATGATGGCCTAGGAACAGTGGGTTAACTGCCTTGTTCAGTGGCAGACCTACAGATTTTTACCTTGTCAGCTCAGGTATTTGAACTTGCAACCTTTCGTTTACTAGTCCAACACTCTAACCACTAGGCTACCTTGCCACCCCATGACAAGTAGTGCGGACAAAGTGGAGGAAATGGAGAAAAGGTTGGGGAAGCAACAGCTGTGCTGGAATGCGATCTTTATGGGTGACAGTTCTGATGATATGGAGTGGAAAGATGAGGGTCAAGGATCTGAATGGTCTGTAGTGGAAAGACATAGGAAGAAGAGAGATTATGATACTGAAAGCAGTGGAGTGTCTAGCATGGAAAGCATAAAGACACCATAAGGTAGGAAGTAATAGTAAAAATGTCTCGGAGTGGAAAGTTGTGATGGTGTTTGATGAGAACACAGGGCCTTATTTACACCCTATCCGATTAAAAGAGAGGCTAGAGAGGCTCAGAGATATAGAATCAGTCATGATGTATCATATGCAGATTGGTGGAACTACAGTGTGGACTCCTGTAGTAAGTGGACTTCCTTTCGGGGCTGATGCTTCTGCTGGTCCTGGCATGGTTTCAAGACCTGTTCAGAAATCTTGCGCTCTTGAATGTGCTTTGTCAAAGGACACTTTGATAATGAATAAAGTTGACTTCATAGCTTTCATTGGTAAGGTTATCAACACGGCTTTGGTTGTGGAAAGCAGAAATGCCAGGTTGAAGGTTATTGTGGAAATGGCAAAATAGTTATTGGAGGTAACAAATGTTACTGTGGAAAAGGTTGCTGACATGCTGAATAATCCTAAAGGTGGATTGTTTCAGAATGATATAGATTAAGTTTAATGGGATTGGGGGGCCTGGGAGGGATTTTGGGGGGAGCATGTGCTAGAAGTTAGTAGGGATTTATTTGATTATTTTATTTTATGCCTAACAGAAATATAAACGGAACATGTAAAGTGTTGGTCCCATGTTTCATGAGCTAAAATTAAAAGATCCCAGAAATCTTCCATATGCATAAAAAGCTTATTTCTCTCAAATGTGGTGCACATGTTTGTTTACATCCCTGTTAGTGAGCATTTCTTCTTTGTCAAGATAATCCATTGATTGGTGTGGCATATCAAGAAGCTGATTAAACAACATAGTCATTACACAGTGCACCTTGTGCTTGGGACAATTAAAGGCCACTCTAAAATGTGCAGTTTTGTCACAAAACACAATGCCACAGATGTCTCAAGATTTGAGGGAGTGTGCAATTGGTATGCTAATTGTGGGAATGTCCATCAGAGTTGATTCCGGAGAATTTAATGTTCATAAGCCTCCTCCAATGTCAATTTGACAGTGTGTCTAACCGGCCTCACAAACGTAAACCACGTGTAACCACGCCAGCCCAGGACCTTCACATCCGGCTTTTTCACCTGCGGGATCGTCGGAGACGAGCGACCCGTACAGCTGATGAAACTGTGGGTTTGCACAACTGAAGAATTTCTGCACAAACTGTCATAAACTGTCTCAGGGAAGCTCATCTGCGTGCTTATCATCCTCAACAGGGCAAATGCTCACCTTCGATGGCCACTGGCACACTGGAGAAGTGTGCTCTTCATGGATGAATCCCAGTTTTAACTGTACCGGGCAGATGGCAGACATGGTGTATGGCACGTGTGGGCGAGCGGTTTGCTGATGTCAATGTTGTGAACAGAGTGCCCAACGGTGGCGGTGGGATTATGGTATGGGCAGGCATAAGCTACGGACAACGAACACAATCACATTTTATCAATGGCAATTTCAATGCAAAGAGATACCGTGAGGAGATCCTGAGGCCCATTGTCGTGCCATTTATCTGACGCCATAACATATTGTTTCAGCATGATAATACACGGTCCCATGTCGCAATTATCTGAATACAATTCCTGGAAGCTGAAAATGTCCCAGTTCTTCCATGGCCTGCATATTCACCAGACACGTCACCCATTGAGCATGTTTAGGATGCTCTGGATCAACATGTATGACAGCTTGTTACAGTTCCCGCAAATATCCAGCAACTTCACACAGCCACTGAAGAGGAGTGGGACAACATTTCACAGGCCACAATCAACAGGCTGATAAACTCTATGCGAAGGAGATGTGTTGCGCTGCATGAGGCAAATGGTGTGACCAACAGATGCATATCTGTATTCCCATTCATGTAAAACCCATACATTTCAGTTGATTGATTTCCTTATATTAACTGTAACTCAGTAAAATCTTTGAAATTGTTGCATGTTCTTACAATGTTTTTATAATGGTGCCGGAGGGGATGGCTGCCGTTTTACGGGCTCCTAACCAACTGTGCTATTTGTTTGTTTTTTGCATTGTTTGTAACTTATTTTGTAGGGTGGTCATGGTTCACATCAAAACCATCATCCCGGAAACCCTAGACCCACTCCAATTCGCATACCGCCCCAACAGATCCACAGAGGACGCAATCTCAATCGCACTCCACACTGCCTTTTCCCACCTGGACAAAAGGAACACCTACTGTATGTGAGAATGCTGTTCATTGACTACAGCTCATCATTCAAGACCATAATGCCCACAAAGCTCATCGCTAAGCTAAGGACCCTGGGACTAAATACCTCCCTTTGCAACTGGATCCTGGACTTCCTGACTGGCCGCTTCCAGGTGGTAAATGATAGGCAACAACACATCTGCCCCACTGATCCTCCATACGGGGGCCCCTCAGGGGTGCGTGCTAAGTCCCCTCCTGTACTCCATGTTCACCCACGACTGCGTGGTTAAGCACCATCATTCTCCTACACCATCATTAAGTTTGCTGACGATCCAACAGTGGTGGGCCTGATCACAGACAAGGATGAGACAGCCTATAGGGAGGAGGTCAGATACAGATTTGGAATTTGTCCCCAGATCCTCAAAAAGTTCTACAACTGCACCATCGAGAGCATCCGGACCGGTTGTATCACCTCTTGATATGGCAACTGCTCGGAATCTGACCGTAAGGTGTTAGAGAGGGCAGTGCATACGGCCCAATACATCACTGGGTCCAAGATTCCTGCCATCCAGGAGCTATATACTTGGTGGTGTCAGAGGAAGGCCCAAAAAATTGTCAAAGACTCCAGTCACCCAAGTCATAGACTGTTCTCTCTGCTACCGCACAACAAATGATACCGGAGCGCCAAGTCTAGGTCCAAAAGGTTCCTTAACAGCTTCTACCCCAAGTCATAAGACTGCTGAACAATTAATAAAATGGCTCCCCTGACTATTTACACTGTTTTTACACTGCTGCTACTTCACTGTTTATTATCTATGCATAGTCACTTTACCCCTACCTACATGAACAAATTACCTCGACTAACTTGTATCCCAGCATATTGACTCGGGACCGGTACCCCGTGCCTCGTTATTGTTATGTAATTTTATTGAAGAAGAAGAGGAAGAAGAAGACTGTATCATCAGGATTTTTCACATACTGACAGTCCTATCACAGCATGGCAATTATATACTGTATATAATTTATACTTTATTGTAAACCAATTCAAAATATATTTTTATTTTATTTATTTTATTTCAACTTTATTTAACCAGGTAGGCAAGCAGTTCGACAGATACAACGACACAGAGTTACACATGGAAATACAATAAGTTTACAACAGAGTATACAAGCATTACAAACGACAGTGAGGGGAATACAGACAATACATAATTTTTTTGCTATGAGAAGAATGAATTGTGTTTATTTAATGTTCAATTTAATTCTCAAAAAGAATAAACATAGGTTTTTGACTCGTATATTTACATTAATAAATGTATTAATAAGACATGTACATACATTAATAAAGTATTTAGCTAAAATAACAAAGCATGGCAATGTTTTGGTATGGGCGTGCATACTTTCGTCACAGGCATAACCCGGATGTAGAGTGCCAGTGCTGACAACAAAAAAATCCTATCCTGTCGTGGAACAGACTGAAAAAAGGTGAGTTTTAAAACAAAAGGAAACATTGCTTTGAACACATTCTAAACTTTGCTTGTACTCGCTTTCATTCTGAGACCAAACACCAGTGAACGTGTGAGTTTGGTATCTGACAGGAATACGTAAGGCACTTAGCCAACTTGTATCTATCTATTTTACCTTCTCAACAATCTCGACTGTTGATGTTCGAGATAGCAAGCTACACTTAACCAGCTAGCGAGCTAACGTTAGCTAGCTAACTAGCCAGCAGACTGGTAGCTAGCTCGTTGGAAGCAAGCCCTGACAAATCGTCTACCAAACATTAGCTAATCGTGCTAAAATGTAGCAAACTACTTGTTGTAGTTTCCTACTTAGCCAGCTTGCTAGCTAGTTGGTTAGCCAGCTGAGCTAGTTAGCTAGCCAATCTACGCTACCTTGCGCTTGTCTGACAATGGTTTGACAGCTGGTTTTAGCTTGACCATTTGTGAAGGAAATATTAATTTTTATGCAGTTGCTGTGCGGGAAAGAGGTGGGTTATTCCTAGAAATGAATACATGAGTAATTCTCACAGGGGCCCTGTGCGTAAGTAAAAGCTTCTTCTTTTTTTGCCACATTATGAACCCACAATTTGCTCTGAAGCCACCATCCCACAACTCCCGGTATCCTGCCAAATAGTGACCATCACTTGTCTCCCGTATTTGTTTGCATGAGTTGTGCAGCACAGTGTCATTTGCCAGAAACGGAACAGTTGTCTTTTGCCAGAAACTGAGCTCCATAGAGAATGTGAAGAGCCAGGCTGAGGGGTTGCTGCATTGCAGAATAAGGTCCTGCCTAAAGATGAGCAAACTCTGAAATTGTCAGTATGGTTAACCACGCACAGACAGAGAGAATTAAGGTGGCAGATGTTTTTTAAGTGGGCGTTTTGGGGAACGGCTGGTATTTCACCAAATAAAATGTTGACGCAAGATTAGTTTTAGTACATGAAGTGCTGTGGGAATTCTCAATCATTCTTGTGTGGTCCTTCAGCATTTTTCTAGATTGTAAACACATGCAGGTTGAAACTGAGGGAGCAATGTTGGAGTTTAGTTGAGCATCTGAGTGGTTTAGTGAGGTATGCTCTGAGACAGCATAGATAACTACTGGGACACCCACTACAGTCCCAGTCCTAAAAGCTGCCCTCAAGGAGCTGCACTAGAAGTAGTAATTCACCTGCCACACACCTGCTCCAACAGACACCTCAAAACTGATAGGCCTACACTATTTCAGTGTAAGTGAGAGTTTTGGCTCTATTGATGAGGAAAATGGGGCCTGTGAAATTCTGAAGACAAACAGGTGTTTAGTTGTGGCTTGAGTGCAGAGACTTCATCTTGGCAGCTGTTTAACTGGGAAAGTAATTTTGGTGTGAGTGGAGTACTTGTCTGACTGGAGTACTTACCTTGATTTGACATGCTGGCCTCAACAGTCAGTGTGGCTGTGCTGAGAGACAGCCATCTCATAATGGTAAGAGAAAACTCTTATCAACAGGAATGTTTTTCTCTGTATGAAGACAAATTTTGTACGTGCTTCCAGACTGCGTTGACAGGAAAGGATCCTCAGAGCAGGCACAGGTTTCCATTGTTCCGTAGTTAAAGTCAGGCTGTAGTCAGTGATTAGGCCAAAATGGTAAAAGACATTTCCGTTGCACAACACCTTCATGACCATGACTGGCGATGGAACACTTCAAAAGTTACTGGTACTGCAATGCCTACCTAGTCGTTTCACTGCACGCAAACCCCTAGCCAGCCACCACTTCCCAGCCAACTCCATCCATTCTATGTTATGATATGTTAAATTGGACAGCACTCGATTTAGTGGAGATGCACTCTACACAACATCCCCCGGCCCTCCTCACCATCCATAGGACAAAACACTTTGTTTTATTTACGTGAGGTGCTTCTGTAACTGCTAGGAATAACAGCCAATCGAAGTGGATAGCGGAGGGCAAGCTAATGTAATCTGACAGCAATGGAGTGGTAGAGGCCGCTCAGGCATCGTAAAGCTGTCGCTGTTTAAGCTCCTAAATTTGTCGCTAATACCCGCCAGCCTCCGCTTCCACATGGCCACAGAGCCGTGAGGAGAAGAGCACTGGAGTGTGCATCCTGGCAGTTTAGTTGTGTAACTGTGTCTTTCCACCTGTGTTAAGTATATATATGTATTTATAATGGGTGTGTGTGCAGCTCCAGTAAATGTGTGTGAGTCAGTGTGACACTACAGGTACAGCTTTAGAAGAAGCCCATTTCTCACAATGCTGATTACTTGTGAGGGAATGCAACAAGTATTGAATTAGTTTGCTGAGAGGTTGGAAATTGAAATATGGATTGGGGTCGCAAATGCCTGCCTGTGCTATTGGCTGTTTCAGATGTGTGGGATGAAATGTATTTTGTGTGACTGATGCAGACAGTGGCGGTATCTAATGGTTTTCCTCTGCTCGTTCCTGCACTCCAATAACAAGATGGGAGCAGGAGTGACACAGACAAAGTGGATGTTTTTAGTCACCTTAAAGAGGCGCCAGGCCATTTTTCAGCCAGAAGAACACCAAGCCTGCTGCTCTTCCATTACATTATGGCATCCATTTTAAAGTGAAAGACACACCCAAGGCCGGTTTCTCAAAAGCATCATAAGGTTAAGTTCATCGTTAGAGCCTTCGTAGGAGCTTTGTTAAATCCAAGCTTTTTCCACAAACCATCGTTATTAACGTTGCACTTGAAAATGCTTGGAATTTAATGCTTGCCTCAGAACAGCTAAGTGCGCAGAACAGAACAGCGCCGTTAGATGCCCTCCCACGTAATTTTAAACACAGAAGATCTCCGCTAAACAGAATCAAATGGTTTATCTGTCTCTCTGTGACTGCCGATAAATACAGAGTTGTCAATGTCTTTGCAATTAATTCCAAGCTTCGTTTAAAAAGATTATTCAAATGAAAACCAAGATCTGCATTCAAATATAAACAGTAAGCTATAGGCCTTTTTCAATCAAAAAAATAAATTTCATGTTCAATCAATTGTTCTATTTTGCTAATTTCTCTAATTTGACTCAATATATTTCATGGTGTGTAGCCTAACATGTGCAATGATGTGCCAAATCGGGGACTTAGTGCATTTTATTGGGTAAGCAATACGAATAAGACGCCTCAATATTTGCAGCTTTAGGTGGTAACTTCTGTCTAAGTTCTGATCCGTCGTCAGTATTGTGAAATCATTCTAATGTTAAGGCAAGATTTTTAATGGAGAAAGCTAATCCGAGAGCAGCACTGCCTTTTCTTTCCAGCCTATCAGTATCGACACATGCTCCTACAACGCCCTTAGCGACCATTCTCTCTGCGTGGTATTTTGGGAAAGGCGTATTACATCTTTGGCCGTTATTGGAAAGATACATTGTTGAAACACTCGTAAGTGTAAATTCCATCGGTATCGGGAAACCGGGCACAGCTCATTGCATCTGCCATTTAGATGTATTTAAATGTGCTGCTGTGCTGGTAGCGGTTTAGCTTAGTGAGCGTCTGGCTGGCTGGGTGTGGAGAGTGTGGGCTGGAGGCCTGCCTGGTCTGGGGGCTTGAGGCCTACTTCTCCCTGGCCGAGTAGCCTTGCCGCTGACCCCGAGAAGCTATCTGAATATCAATGACAATGCAGTGATTTAGAAGCGGCTGTGGCCCCAAAGTCAGATCTAATCGTGCTGGTATTTACTGCCATTTGAGCTTGGAAAGCAGCAGTTGACCATCTTGCTGTTGTGATGCGAGTCCAATTGAATTCAAAGGTAATTTCCATGTGGCTGTTTGGTATTTGGGGAATGAATCACCCATCTAGGGTTGGGTGAGACAGGGTTTAAGCGCTGTGCAAATTCAAGGTCAAAGGTGAAATGATTCAAAGAGATGCCCAGACAGGGATGGAGGGAGAAAGATAAGTGAGACTTTACAGAGGGAGATACTAAACTATCCTAAATTGGGAGTGAGAGCAACGGGTTTAATGCAGGTGGAGTGAGGAGTGTTATGTGCAAAGATGGCGATAAAAAGATGAACAAATCTAGATAAGATGGAACGAGAAAAGGAGTTATATAGTAGGTGAGTCAGAGGTATAGAGAGAGCGAGTGAGATGGGGGGGTGATGTTGGGGTGGAAGAGGATTGTGGTAGTGAAATCGATAGTTCATACCATTCTGAAATTGAGTTTTTTTTGTTGTCAGAGAAACAGGTATGGAGGGTATAATATGAAATGGCTCTGGCTGAGGACCGTTACTCGAGCAGCAGTATCGATTCCTGGGCCGTGTTCCAATTATAGTTGGGTGTTTTTTTTCCCGAGGCCCTCGTTCCGCAGCCCTTAAAAAGCTGGGGACAAGGCCGGACAAAGGTTTTGGGTGCCGACTGACTTTGTCTTAACGCTTCCCCAAAGCGGCCCACTTTTTCAGTCATCAAAGAAGTTAGCTGGGAAATATTGTGTGCTGTCTCACTGGGTCTCTGAGGACATCACTAGAGAATGGAGATTTCCCCCATGGCTGTCCCTCTTAAGAGATTCACTGGCATTACAGCATAAAGAGAAAATAATCTTGTTTGTGTGTAGGTTTGTCAGTGTGTGTCTGTGGCTAAGTGGATTTGAGTTTCTCTGTTGTGGGAGTGGGTTTGCATAACCTATGTGCAGGAAACATACATTTTTGTACACTTGTGTGATTGAGTGTGTGTATTTGTGGGGGCAGGTTGGAAAAACAACACCAGGTTGCTGAATGGCAGTAGAATGACAGCAGATTGCTCTGTGGCTTCCACCACGCTGCACTTAGCCGTTCATTGTGTGTGCAGCCAGACATGAGCAGAGAAATTGCAGCTGTTTGTTGCCTTTGTTCCTGGAGGATTTCCAAGGTAAAATGGCATGTAATTCCCAGCCTGATGTCCTTGCCTTTGTGCCTGCTTTTAGAGAGCCTTATCTGGGTTTGGAAGGGGGCTGCTGGATTGTGGAATAATGTAGGACAACTTTCTGGTACTCTTGAGGTTCAGTAAAGAGTTATTGTGTTGTCTGTCTCTACTAGTGGACTCTCCTCTTTCTCTAGCGTCTGTCCCGTCTGTATTTTATTCCTTCTCTCTCCCTCCCATCTCTCCAAATAATGTCAGGCTCATGCAATATGTTGTTTCCCCACTTGTGTGTTAATGAAGTGGATGAATATTCATGAGGCAGAGCTGACATCGCTGTGGAGATCTTGTCAAGGGAATATGGAGTGGCAGGGCTAGACATTAACTTTTTGCTTGTCATGCCACTAACACCATTTGCACTTCATTGTATGATCAAGGACCCATGCATTAGTATATTTTTTTACCATAGAGAATCAGACCAAAATGTATGCTACACTCTTTGCGTAGTCGAGCCCGTCTCAAAATACAACACTGCCCCTGGAGGATGGTTAGCCACCCTTGGTAGCCTATAAAATAGTGCAACGTTACAATTACAACAAAATACTTTTCCCTACAGGGCTCGACATTAAGGGAGTCCCGTTGTCCCTGTGATGATGATAAATGTTTTAAAACGGACTGTTTTAAATTCATCCAACCACTGCACATAAAACTACAAAAATTCCGCTGATGCAACAGATCAGACCGTTTAGCTTAAAATGTTGATAGTTTTATTTCTTTATATTATCAGCTCAACAATGCGCACATACATGGCTGTAGGCTATGCGCGAATGTTCCCGAATGCAATTAGCAGGAAAAAAAAATTCTCAAAAGTGCACCGCATGCACCAGTGGTTTCATGTAAAATTTAAGGGGAGATCTAAAGATGCATTAAATAGCATGGCTTACTAATATGACTAGGATTATGCTGTTGGACAATAAAATAACGTTGCTTCGAAAACCAGTAGAACATGAGAATCATGCTGTTTTCAATAGCGTATTAAGTGTTAATAAAATAATTCCCTCAACATTTCTATGGTTGTATTTTGGCTATGCTAGGCTACTTTGAAACAAGGTACATGCTTCATAAAATTACATTAAATGTCCAAGTTTTAAACCATTATGTTTATGGTTAAATAGTTTAAAATGCGAACCGCCACCTGCTCAGATTTAAGGTGGGTGATGTGTGGTGCGCCACAGGCACTGTCCTTCACTCTCCAGTCTTGTGACCATTTGATCTGAAGGAACCGTGCCTCCAGTATGTCGACAGAATCAAGCCTTTAGATGCCCATGTTAATTATCCTTCATTATATTTGTCAATCATCACTATATTTTTGTAATTAAGTCTCATTAAAGTTTGGCCACATTTTTTTAGCACCTCATGTCAGCATCGGTTTGACCATGAAGCTGTAGCCAATATGCATATCACCTACATTTTGACATGTAGGATTTTTTTTATTTCTGTACATTAATAAAACTAGGGGTGTGAACATTTAAATCATGTTGGGATCCTTAAAGTTAAGAAAAAGCCCTAACCGAACCCCCACCCCACATATTAAAGTCATAATGCAGTTATCCCACTTCCCCCCCCCCCCCCCCCCCCCCCCCTTTGTTATAACCTAACTAGACTATGGCTATAAAGGCTGACAGAATGTAGTGTAATTTAAATAAACTCAGAGAGGAAGAGGTGAACTTGAGGCTACTTTGGTGGAAGACAATTAAGACATTGCGAGATGTAGATTACCAAGACGTGTACGGTTCTGCCTGCCCCTCCTCTCTCTCCCTCATGCTGGCCTGCCTGCTCTTTCTCTTCGCTAATGACCCAAGTGTGTGTGTTCAGTCTTTGGTCTGTTGCATGTAGAATATCCTCGCTTAGGCTATTCATGGCACTGGTGTTGGCGGTATACAGTATCTTCGGGCCAGTCTTGCACGGGGTAGGCTTCTCTTAGTTGCTTAGTGGGTAGGGGTGTTTCTGTCTCATATGAAATTACAGTAGGCTACTGGTGTAGCCTGTATTGATTACCCTTTTCAGATATAATGATGTGTCCTCTTGAAAGCGCCTCGGTTACGACATGCTTGTTTGTCTGTTAGGGTAGGCTACACTACATCTTTTTAAACGGTAGCGTCCCACTTCGCCAACAGCCAGTGAAATTGCAGGGCACCAAATTCAAAACAACAAACAAACAAACTTCCTCAACCATAACAAGTATTATACACCATTTTAAAGGTAATTAAGATCAATTATGTTAGGTCAGCGCCTAGCCACAGAAAAACATACAGCCATTTTCCAAAGAAGGAGAGGTGTCACAAAAGACAGGAATAGTGTTAAAATTAATCACTAACCTTTGATCTTCACTGTACGGCACTCCCAGGACTCCATGTTTGACAATAAATGTGTGTTTTGTTCGGTAAGGTTCATCTTTATGTCCAAAAACCTAATTTGCAATTGGTGCGTTACGTTCAGAAATGCATTGTCTCAAACTAGAGGTCGACTGATTAATCGGAATGGCCGATTAATTAGGGCCGATTTCAAGTTTTCATAACAATCGGAAATGGGTATTTCCGGAAACCAAATTTTTGGTATTTTTAATTTTCTTTACACCTTTTATTTAACTAGGCAAGTCAGTTAACCTCTAGCGTCGCGCAAACCCGTATCTGGGAGCGTAATCATAGCCTCAAGCTCATTACCATAACGCAACGTTAACTATTCATGAAAATCGCAAATGAAATGAAAGAAATAAATTGACTCACAAGCTTAGCCTTTTGTTAACAACACTGTCATCTCAGATTTTCAAAATATGCTTTTCAACCATAGCTACACAAGCATTTGTGTAAGAGTATTGATAGCATAGCATTAAGCCTAGCATTCAGCAGGCATTTTCACAAAAACAAGAAAAGCATTCAAATAAAATCATTTACCTTTGAAGAACTTCGGATGTTTTCAATGAGGAGACTCAGTTAGATAGCAAATGTTCATTTTTTTCCAAAAATATTATTTGTGTAGGAGAAATCGCTCCGTTTTGTTCATCACAATTGGCTAAGAAAAAAACACAAATTCAGTCAGTACAACGCCAAACTTTTTTCAAAATTAACCCCATAATATTGACAAACATGGCAAACGTTGTTTAGAATCAATCCTCAAGGTGTTTTCACATATCTATTAGATGATAAATCATTTGTGGCAGTTGGGTTTCTCCTCGGAAGCAAACATAAAAATACATGCAGCTGGAGATTAAGAAATAATTGAGACGGAGGACACCAAGCGGCCACCTGGTATATTTAGTGTAAAATTATAAATCTTCCAATGATATGCCTACAAATACGTCACAATGCTGTCGACACTATGGGCAAACGACAGAAAGTCTAAGCTCATTCGTGACCCATACACAGCCATATAAGGAAGGACTCATTGAAACACAGCGCCTTCAAAATCTGGGGGTACTTCCTGTTTGAAATTTCATATTGGTTTCGCCTGTAGCATCAGTTCTGTGGCACTCACAGACAATATCTTTGCAGATTTGGAAACGTCAGAGTTTTCTTTCAACAGCTGTCAATTATATGCATAGTCGAGCATCTTTTCGTGACAAAATATCGCGCTTAAAACGGGAACGTTTTTTTATCCAAAAATTAAAAGAGCGCCCCCTATATCAAAGAAGTTAAGAACAAATTCTTATTTACAATGACATCCTAGGAACGGTCGGTTAACTGCCTCGTTCAGGGGCAGAATGACAGATTTTTACCCTGTCAGCCTCGGGGACAGTTTGGGCCGCCTGGCTCGTTGCGAACTAATTTGCCAGAATTTTACGTAATTATGACAACATTGAAGGTTGTACAATTTAACAGGAACATTTAGACTTTTGGATGCCACCCGTTAGATAAAATACGTAACGGTTCCTTATTTCACTGAAATAATAAATGTTTTGTTTTCCAGATGATCGTTTCCGGATTCGACCATATTAATGACCTAAGGCTGGTATTTCTGTGTTATTATGTTATAATTAAGTCTATGATTTGATAGAGCAGTCTGAGCAGTGGTAGGCATCAGCAAGCTCGTAAGCATTCATTCAAACAGCACTTTCATGCGTTTTGCCAGCAGCTCTTCGTTGTGCTTCAAGCATTGCGCTGTTTAGGACTTCAAGTCTATCAACTCTCAAGATTAGGCTGGTGTAAGCGATGTGAAATGGCTAGCTAGTTAGCGGAGTGCGCGCTAATAGCGTTTCAAACGTCACTCGCTCTGAGACTTGGAGTGGTTGTTCCCCTTGCTCTGCATGGGTAACGATGCTTCGAGGATGGCTGTTGTCGATGTGTTCCTGGTTTGAGCCCAGGTAGGGGTGAGGAGAGGGACGGAAGCTATATTGTTACACTGGCAATACTAAAGTGCCTATAAGAACATCCAATAGTCAAAGGTTAATGAAATACAAATGGTATAGAGGGAAATAGTCCTAAAATTCCTATAATAACTACAACCTAAAACTTCTTACCTGGGAATATTGAAGACATGTTAAAAGGAACCACCAGCTTTCATATGTTCTCATGTTCTGAGCAAGGAACTTAAACGTTAGCTTTCTTACGTGGCACATATGACATCCATAAGTCTAAATGTTCCTGTTAAATTGTACAACCTTCAATGTTGTTACTTTTATTTTTTCCTTAACACTTTGTTTTTGCATTATTTAAACCAAATTGAACATGTTTCATTATTTATTTGAGGCTAAATTGATTTTATTGATCTATTATATTAAGTTAAAATAAGTGTTCATTCAATATTGTTGTAATTGTCATTATTACACTTAAAAAAATAATAAATAAATACAATTGGCCGCTTAATCGTTATCGGCTTTTTGGTCCTCCAATAATCGGTATTGGCGTTGAAAAATCATATTCGGTCTACCTCTATCTCAAACAAACATCCGGTGAAAGTGCAGAGAGCCACATCAATTTACAGAAATACTCATCATAAACATTGATCTAAGATACAAGTGTTATACATACGATTATAGATAAACTTCTCCTTAATGCAACCGCTGTGTCAGATTTAAAAAAAAAAACTTCATGGTAAAAGCACACCATGCAATTATGTTAGGTCAGCGCCTAGCCACAAAAAAAAAACACAGCCATTTTTCAACCAAGGAGAGGTGTCACAACTCAGAAATAGCATAATAAATATTCACTTAACTTTGATCTTCATTGGAATGCACTCCCATGAATCCCAGTTCCACAATAAATGTTTGTTTTGTTTGATAAAGTCTATCATGTATGTCCAAATAACTCCTTCTTGTTAGCGTGTTTAGTTCACAAATCCAAATTCACAAGGCGCAGGCACTTAGGCCAGATGAAAAGTCAAAACAGTTCCATTACAGTTCGTAGAAACATGTCAAACGATGAATATAATCAATCTTTAGGATGTTTTTATCATAAATCTTCATTGATATTCCAACCGGACAATTCCTTTGCCTTTAGAAATGAAAGGGAACGCAGCTCGCGCTCACGGCCGCGCTCGTGACTTAGCTCATGGCATTCTGCCAGACCCCTGGTTCAAACAGCTCTTATTCGCTCCCCCTTCATAGTAGAAGCCTGAAACAAGGTTCTAAAGACTGTTGACATCTAGTGGAAGCCTTAGGAAGTGCAATATGACCCCATAGACACTGTATATTGGATAGGCAATGACTTGAAAAACTACAAAACTCAGATTTCCCACTTCCTGGTTGGATGTTTTCTCAGGTTTTTGCCTGCCATATGAGTTCTGTTATACTCAGACGTCATTCAAACAGTTTTAGAAACTTCAGTGTTTTCTATCCAAATGTACTAATTATATGCATATTCTAGCTGTTTACTCTAGGCACCTTATTCATCCAAGCTACTCAATACTGCCCCCCAGTCCCAAAGAAGTTAAACAGAACCCCCCCAAACATGGCAGTTTAAACGTTAAGAAAAAATGTCCATTTGGCACATCCCTAGATATAACATTACTCTAATGTTGGCCTCTGATCCAATTCTGATTAGAGTAATTGTTTGATATTGTGATTTTTGTATGAGTCATTTTTACTTCAACTTAAATCTACTTAAATCTATATTCTTCAGTCCATTTCAGAAATAAAAGCTCAATGTATATGATGTATGCTGTGCTTACTTCTCTCACACATTGCCAATGTATCTCTCATCTTCTTTCATTATTTCTGCTTTGTATTGCTTTTCAGTGTACAAATACTCTACCTCTTTTTGCTTGGCAGCCTTTCATTTGAATTCTCGCTCTCTCATTCTTTTTCCCTCTTCCTTTCTCTCTCTCCTCCATTGCTCCATACCTCTGTCTCCATGGCAGGGGATGTCAGACCCCTGCAGTCCACCGCTAAAGCATCTCATGCGATCTGTAAAATCTTTGATCTCACGGCATCCATGCACTGAGCCACAACAGCAAAGTGTGTGGATGTTGCGGCACAAGAAAGAAACGTGTGCATGTGACATTGTGTGTGTGCTCAAAAACCTTTCATTTGGCAGTGTGAGGGTGTCAGCATTTGTGGGAGAAACTCTTAATAAGAGGGAAGAGCTTGTCCTCTCTCTGCTTGTTCTCTCTCTGCTTGTTCCTGTTGGGCTTTTTCCTAGTGTGTCCTTTCCTTTCTTCTGTCGTTTGATAGAGCAGTAGTTTAATCAGTTGATATTTAACCCTGTCAGCTCCAGACAGTTAGACAGATCTCCAGACTCATTCTCCCAGACATGCTCCCTATGGTCAGGGAAGGGTGGAGTCTGGTCAATTCATTACAAGACCCCTCCATCTTCATAAATCCACTCACCAGCTAGCTATCTATAGGCTATACACAACCCACTGCTATAGGCTTTATACAACCCACTGTCACTTTACCTGTCTCATCACTCACTAAAACTGCTGCTGGGAGAGCAAGAGCATATGTTGTTGATGATATTGAAAATGGGGTTACATTCCCCACTAACTTTGGGGGTAGCACCCTGACTTTGGGGGCAGCAGCCGAACTTAAGCAGCTAATTACAGTGTAATTGATCCAAGCTTCTTGGGGGCAGCAATGGAGGCAGACAGCCCTTTGAATATGCCCCACTGTCATCTCCTTGACACCTCAGGGTCCTGATGACAGGGAAGGACACTCATCTTGTCTGTCTCTCTGTCCCTCGCTCCTCTGACAGTGTGTGTGTGGGCTGTGTCCTGCCCCCCCCCCTGTCCGTCCGTCCGTCCGTCCGCTCTCCTCGCCCCTCGACTGATCAAAGCCCCTTTGAGGGTCCTGAGTGGTTCTGAGCTAATAGCCGGTAGTGATCTGATGTGTGTGTGTCTTCTCAGTGATTAGACACCCAATGACAGGCTGAGCCAGCCCTGCCTACTGTTTTTATCCTTTAAATGGGCAATCTGCAGTTGCGGCATCCATTTTTTTAAACGTATGAATGGTAAGTACCCATTTGATTCTTGAAGAATAGAACTTAGAAATGCCTCATGAGCTTAGTTCTACTGTCGTACCCAATCAGAACCCAAAATGTAAGCTTGTTTTACTCCACTGTTTGTAAACTAAGTGTAAACAAATACTATATAGCCTCAAAACATAGTTCAAGCTTATATTTTGTCAGTCCTTGCATTCATAGCTCTGCCTATGAATTTCATAGTGGTTACATTTCTCCAGCCCCATCCCTCAACTGCAGATTGCCCCTTTTAATGTTGCACCTTCCCCAGCAGCCGACTCAATTATCAGTGATTAAGTTGGTGTCAGTCTTTAGCGCTGAGCCATACCTCTCCTCCCCGCCGTGTGGCACAGAGGCCCCGAACAGAGCTACTGATCCCAAGTCAGCACTGTGGAGGGACGTACAGTATGTAGACAGCTCTAAGTATAACCCCTGTCCTCAACTCCGATCCCCAGACAACAAGGTGACAGCGTACTGAAAGTTGGCAACACCCCCAAAGCCTTAACCTCAGCGAGGAGGAAGAGGAGTTGCATTACATTATAGGATAACTGTGTAAAGCTATCCTGGTGCTTAGGTTCTTATCCAAGCTGAGATGACCCTGCTTTCAGAAGGAGAAACCAGGACAGGGCCTTACATTGCAGAATGATATTAGTGATTCTTATTATTCCAGTTAGATTTTGAACTTGCAGGGGGTTACCGAAGATAGCATGGATATATATAAGATCTGAGTCCTTGTCGATCAGTCCTCACCCCCCCCTCCACCAGCCTCTCTCTAGAGTAGAGGACTGGCCTTGGTGGTGGCGCAGGCGTGTGTGTGGATTATTGTGAGGCGTCTCGTAAAAAAAAAAAACTCTTGGCTGCAAGGTTACGTTGCTTCTCTGCCTCATCCCCCTAATCCTGGCCTGTAAATAAATATCTAACACACCCCACACTAACACCGTAATACCTCCCCTTAGCTACACACACACCCCTAACCCTCTCTGTTCTGCCCTGAAGTCTCCAGAAGGCACACCTTGCATGTCTTTGCCTGTAGCGTTTTGACAAGTGAATAAACATCAGCTGCTTCATTGCACCCCTGCCTCCCAGCCTCTACCTAATGCATAATGCTCCCCTCTCTTCCACCTCTATCTTATCTGCCCCTCACTTGTCCTCTACTCTCCCTCTAACTCTACCGTATCTCACAGGCTGTAAGTGGAAGTCAACCCTTGTAGGCTGGTTATGGATCCCCACAATCACTGGGCTATTACCTCTACCATGTCATTACATATAGACTAAAGACAAGAAGTGGGTCTTATCTATCTATAGAAAACCTAGCTAAATGCTCTCTCCTTAGGCTCTGAGTCCTCTCAGGGGACAGACAGACGGGTGTGGGTTGGACAGGTAGGGAGTTCTCAGTTTGGATTTAAATGTATACACCTCTGAATTAGGATGCAAATACCGTTTGCAGATTTGATGGGCATAGCTCTCTCCTGGTTTGGGGCTCCAACCACGATCTCCCTCCCTGTGCCTCCCTCCCTGTGTTGTCCAGTGAGCAGCAGCAGTGATCAGTAAGGAGAGCTGGTAATCTGCCGTAGCCTTAGCGCTCTCTGAGCGAAGATTGATGGCCCTCCTGGAAAGGCTGCTATTGTGAATGGGCAGAGAAAAAGAGGGGAGGGTGGAAATGGATTTAGAATGGGAAATTTGAAGGAGAGGGATAGAGGGAGGTGGTGTGAGAGGTAGTGTGATAGTGGGAAAAGTAGATAGAGATGGTGCTTGAGAGGTTAGGAGATGAATGGGGGATGAGTTGGAGTTGATGAAATTATGTGAAGGAGAAGGGGGGCTGTGTTTATCTGAATGTGTTTTTTGTGTAAACATGACCAGAGATTAGGCTTGGACTCATCAGTCCTCACTCATTATTATCTGACTCCCACACACGCAGTACTCGCGCACACACAATTGTCTCTTGGTTTAATCCATTTGAATTCAATCAATTTTTGACAGCATCCCTTTTGATTTAAGCAAAACTTTCCATTGATGTTTGCTCATGGAAGAAAGGGCCAGAAAGTGACTTTTTGGACCTGATTGCCAAAACATTCAGGAGATAGGTGCTCAAAGTTAATCCACTTTGCATACCATACCATGAGACTAGAGGTCGACCGATTAACCGGAATGGCCGATTTAATAAGGGCCGATTTTCAAGTTTTCATAACAATCGGAAATTGGTATTTTTGGGCGCCTAATAATAATAATAATAATAATAATAATAATAATAATAATAATAATAATAATAATAATAATAATTATTATTATTATTATTATTATTATTATAATAATACATATTTTTTAACCTTTATTTAACTGGGCAAGTCAGTTAAGAACACATTCTTATTTTCAATGACTGCCTAGGAACGGTGGGTTAACTGCCTCGTTCAGGGGCAGAACGACAGATTTTCACCGTGTCAGCTCGGGGGAACCAATCTTGCAACCTTACAGTTAACTAGTCCAACACAATAACGACCTGCCTCTCTCTCGTTGCACTCCACAAGGAGACTGGCTGTTACGTGAATGCAGTAAGCCAAGGTAAGTTGCTAGCTAGCATTAAACTTATCTTATAAAAAACAATCAATCATAATCACTAGTTAACTACACATGGTTGATGATATTACTAGATATTATCTAGCGTGTCCTGCATTGCATATAATCTGACTGAGAATACAAGCATACATGTATCTAAGTATCTGACTGAGCGGTGGTAGGCAGAAGCAGGCGCGTAAACATGGATTCAAACAGCACTTTAGTGCATTTTGCCAGTAGCTCTTCGTTGTGTGTCAAGCATTGCGCTGTTTATGACTTCAAGCCTATCAACTCCCGAGATGAGGCTGGTGTAACCGAAGTGAAATGGCTAGCTAGTTAGCGTGCGCTAATAACGTTTCAAACTTCACTCGCTCTGAGCCTTGGGGTGGTTGTTTCCCTTGCTCTGCATGGGTAACGCTGCTTTGATGTGGTGGCTGTTGTCGTTGTGTTGCTGGTTCGAGCCCAGGGAGGTGCGAGGAGAGGGACGGAAGCTGTACTGTTACACTGGCAATACTAAAGTGCCTATAAGAACATCTAATAGTCAAAGGTTAATGAAATACAAATGGTATAGACAGAAATAGTCCTATAATAACTACAACCTAAAACTTCTTACCTGGGAATATTGAAGACACATGTTAAAAAAGGAACCACCAGCTTTCATATGTTCCCATGTTCTGAGCAAGGAACTTAAACGTTAGCTTTCTTACATGGCACATATTGCACTTTTACTTTCTTCTCCAACACTTTGTTTTTGCATTATTTAAACCAAATTGAACATGTTTCATTATTTATTTGAGGCTAAATTGATTTTATTGATGTATTATATTAAGTTAAAATAAGTGTTCATTCAGTATTGTTGTAATTGTCATTTATTATTGGTCCTCCAATAATCGGTATCGGCATTGAAAAGTCATAATCGGTCGACCTCTAGTGTCTAGGTCTGTGAGCACATACTGATCATTCTATGTTTTCCATTCTAGTCATTTAGCAGAAGCTCTTATCCAGAGCGACTTACAATTAGTGCATTCATCTTAACATAGTTAGGTGAGACAATACATCACAATTGTATCGAGTACATTTCCCTCAACACATTTCTTCCAGATGTTTTTGAAAGATGGGCAGGGACTCCGCTGCCCTGACTTTAGGGGGAAGCTTGTTCCACCAAGTTGCAGGAGTTTGATGGCAGAAGCTGGTAGCCCAGCCAAAAGAGTTGCAGTAGTCTAGACGTGCCTGGATTAGGACCTGCGCCGCTTCCTGTGTGTGGAAAAATTGTACTCTGAAGAGAGTGAACCTGCAGGAGCGAGTCACTGCTTTGATGTTTGCAGGGAATGACAGTGTTGTCCAGGGTCACGTCAAGGTTCTTTGCGCTCTGGGAGGGGGGCACCTTGGAGTGATGTGATGGAGAGGTCTTGGAGTGGGCAGGCCTTCAATGGGAGGAAGAGCAGCTCTGTTTTGTTGAGTTTGAGGTGGTGGGCCGACATCCAAGCTGAGCTATGCCAGGCAAGCAGAGATGCGTATCTCCACCTGGCTGTCAGAAGGGCGGTGAAGGAGAAAAAGTAGTGTCATCTGCATAGCAATGATAGGAAGACCATGAAGAGCAGAATGACTTGGTGTAAAGAGGAGCGGGAATAGAACTGAGCCCTGGGGGACACCAGTAGTGAGAGTAAGTGGTGAACACACCAAGTCAGCTTTGGTAGAGTGGAGAGCAGTCTCGGATGAGTGACACGACTTGAAGCCTAACTGGTTAGGCTCAACAAGATCTTTCTGAGAGTTACAGCACGCTCAAGTGTTTTTGGAAAGAAAAGGGATACCAGTCTGTAGTTGTTGACATCAGAGGGATGAAGAGTCGGTTTCTTAAGGAGAGGCAAACTTCAAGTCAGAGGGGACGCAGCCAGTGGTCAGGGATGAGTTGAGGAATGGGAGAAGGTCTGTAGAGATGGTCTGGAGGAGGTGATGTGGACAGGTTATTGGGTAGCCAGCCTTCATTAGTCGCAGGATTTCATCTAGAGAGGGAGGGGAGTAAGAGGTCAAATAGTTATGTGGGAGTTATGTGTCCCCCGCAACATGACCTGCCGCGCTGCTCTGCTTCGCTGCTTCTTAACACACTGCTCACTTAACCCGGAAGCTAGCTGCACCAATGTGCGCCAATGTGTTGGAGGAAAGACCGTCCAACTGAGGTCAGCTTGCAGGCGCACGGTCGGCCACAAGGAGTCGCTAGAGCATGATGAACCAAGGAAATCCCCCGGCCAAACCCTCCCCTAACCTGAACGACGCTGGGCCAATTATGCGCCACCCCATGGGGCTCCCGGGCCATGGCCGGCTGTGACACAACCCGGAATCGAACTGGCCTTAGACCACTGTGTCACTCGGGAGGCTGTATTTTTTTGACAATATCGCAATGTTATTTTCGCGTGAATTCAAAACTCCAGTATTTTTCCTTAATATATTATTGTTCTCCAACTTATTTTTTAAATAGATTGATTAAAATGCATTTTCTCATGGCTCTCTGTTGTGCCTCTGCAGCAGACCATATGGTGAGCAATATGCTTGGAACATCGAGTTGCAATACATACAGAATCGTGAGAATCGCAACACGTATTGTATTGGCACCTAAGTATTGTGATAATATCATATTGTGAGATGCCTGGCAATTCCCAGCCCTAGTATTAAGTAGCCACCGGATTGGCTGATGGTACACCCCCTGGACAGGATGCTAGTCTATCGTATTAGGCATATTACTCCTTTATGGCCCTGTGTGTGTGTGTGAATAACCTAGATCCTCCACTGTGTGTGCAGCAGCAGCACAGGGTTGACTGGCCCAGTTATGCTCATAATTATGACAGTTATTCACTCTTAGTGGCTCTTTTTGAACATAGTCAAGCGCTTGATGTGACCCCCTGGCCAGCTGCCGCTCTCTAAATATTCCTCTTTCAAGTCTTAGGGGGTTTCAGCAGCGGTGAACCTGTGAGGAACAGTCCTTTTTTCTTTATTTTTCCCCGTATCATGGCTGACGTCTTTTAATGTCTATCCCCATCTCTCGCCGTCCCTTTCCACCCTCTGCTTAATTTGTCTTCAATCCTTTCTAGTTTTGTTTTTATCCTCTCCTTGTCTAGTCTGCTGCCCCCCTTCTCTCTTTTTCATCAGCCTGTAGTACATCGACCCATCTTTCATCCTGCCTCTCATCTCCCATTCTTCCTCTCACTTTGCTTTTTCTGCTATCCATTTGTTTTCTTCTTACACTTTTGTTTCCCCCCCGCTACTCTCCTGTCTCTCTCAGCTCCATCCTCCTCCCCTCCCTCCCTCTCCCTCATTCCCCTCCTCACCATCCAATCCCTGCTCTCTGAAGCTGAGGAGATGTAGGTTTGCTCTGCCATGGAGTCTTGACAGGATGGATGGCAGCGGGTGTCTGTGTTGTCATCTCATCTCCCCTCCAACCTGACTAAACGATCAGGCTCACTGGTAGACAGACAGGCCGGGGCAGGGAGTGCAGAGGCAAGGAGGGTGGCAGTGCGCGGCCCCAGCGTTTACCCAACCTGATTACAGGATCACACACTGCAGGTCAACCCTAATTTCCTGGAGTCCCAACTCATTACCACACCGCTGACCGACGCCTATCAGTCAGGGAGGGAGGGAGGGAGGGAGGGGAAGAGAAGGAGGAAGGTGGAAGGTGGGAGACGGATGCATAGAGAATGAGTACAGGTCAGAGAAAGGAGAAGAGGGGGTGAAGGAGGGATGGCCAGAAGAGATTGAGATGAGAGAAAGCACAGAGTAAATGATCATAGGTCATAGACAGGGCGAGGAGGATAGGTGTTGCAGTGAGTCAAGGAGATTTTAGTCTCCGATTCAGACAGTAGAGGTAGTAGATCTAAGTAGCTGTTCTGCTGTTATGTAGGTCTGAAGGCTGGTTTAGCCAGATGACTTTCACTGTACAGACCAACCAGGATGGCTCTGCCCACCACAGGACCAAGGAGACACACCCTCTTCACCTCACACAGTTGACTCATTATTTTGTACACAGTCTGACACAATCACAGCATATTGTCAGACCTAAGTTTCTCTTAATCCCCATTTTGCCTGTTAAAACGGTGTTTGAACCAGGAGGCATTAGTGATTTTGGAGCCCAAAAATATTGACTGGACTCATGCTTCTGTTGTCAGGTTTTGAATACACATCTGCTTGTCCAGTCAATAAGAACACTCACATATTCATTGCAGGTGAGCTATTGATCAAGCCTCTGTCCCCCTGAGACACACACCTCTGAGAGTAGCACTGCCTCTCACATTCCGTGCTTGCATTTTGCCCCTATATTTTGCATCTGATTGACATTTCTGACTGGCTTGTGTAAACCTGAGGGTGTTAAGATGATTCCATTCATTCCTTCAGTCCACCTCTCTTCTCTCTGAGTTTCTGACCCAGGGGCTATGGCAGGGTCTGGATTAAAGAGAGGGGGGAAGAGTGTTCTTTATTCAGAGCATGTCACAGAGAGACATTGTTAGTCAGAATGGTATTGCACTTGGCTTTGCGTTGTGATTCAGGTTGGATTGGCTTTCTTCATGGTCTCAAGTTGGGCCTATTTGTTTTAGATTACTGCTCTGAAACAGTAATTTGTCTTACAGACCAGAAGAGCTTGAAGTGTCTCACATTCCTCAGCTATTGTCTTAGTACATGTCTGTAAGTTATATAATTAAGCCTAATATGAGGACATATCTTAAAGGGACCATACAACCTGATGAAGTTTATATCTTGTTCAGTTATGTGGGAGTCTCTGCAGGAACTAGAAGTGCTAGTGTTTATTACTAGACATTAGGGATGCACCGATATGACATTGTTGGCCGATACTGATATCCGATATTTTCATTGTCAAAAAAAAACTATACTGATAACACATTTTGGGGAATATTCAGAGGTGGCAACTTTTCATGGGAATTGATATTAATACCATTTTAAATGTAGATGTTTTTTTGCATTGGATATATTTACCATATCATATGGAGACAGAAACATAAACCTTTTACCTTATCATAAGTAGACATAATTGCAAATGATTAAATCCTTACAATAGAAATAAAAAAAACTATTTAGTTACAAAATGAACTTTAATTTAATGAGTTGACTCTTCAGATGGGATGATTTCACTGAACAACAAAAGGGAATATTGAATGATCCCCAATGATCCATCACTTCCAAAAACATATTCAACATAGGTAAAATGATAGTCTAGAAACTTAAGCTTTAGATGTCTTCCCCTCAGGCGTCCATGTCTTCTCCCTAGACCTCCTCAATGTCCACCTCTTGAACATCAGACTCTGAGGCCTCATCTTCACTGTCACTTTCCAACCTTGTTGAGGATGGCTCGTTGTGCGGTTCAAAAAGCCTCAAATTTGCCCAGATGGCCACCAATTTTTCAACCCTTGTATTGGTCAGCCTGTTGCGTGCTTTGGTATGTGCTCCCAAACAAGGTCCAGTTGCGCTCTGAGGCGGCTGATGTTGGTGGGATTTGGAGGATGATGGAGGCAACAGTGGATCTGAGGCTCTTATCCCTAAGTCCCTTCCACCAGGTGGCTGATGAGATATGTTGGCACGACTGCCATATTGTGTCTCCATCCCAAAGTCCGGTGTTGCTGGGCGGCTTCAATGTGGTGCTCTTATTCTTCTCACTTTGCTTGGTGAGGTTGATTGCTGCTATAACTTCATGACCCTTCACATACTAACCATTTCCTTGGCTCTCTTGTAGATTGTTTTCAGTACCATGATGTCCTTGAAGAGCAGATTCAATTCATGAGCAGCACAGCCAATGGGTGTGATGTGAGGGTAGGACTCCTCCACTTTAGACCAAGCTGCCTTCATGTTTGCAGCATTGTCTGTCACCAGAGCAAATACCTTCTGTGGTTCAAGGTCATTGATGACTGCCTTCAGCTCATCTGCAATGTCGAGACCAGTGTGTCTGTTGTCCCTTATGTCTGTGCTCTTGTAGAATACTGGTTGAGATGATGTAGTTAATTATTCCTTGCCCACGAACATTCAACCACCCATCGTAGATGATTGCAATGCAGTCTGCTTTCTCTATGATTTGCTTGACCTTCACTTGAACTCTGTTGAACTATTTATCCAGCAAATGAGTAGATAAAGCATGTCTGGTTGGAGGGGTGTATGCTGGGTGAAGAATATTCAGAAATCTCTTCCAATACACATTGCCTGTGAGCATCAGAGGTTAACCAGATGCATACATAGCTCGAGCAAGACATTCATCACCATTTCTCTGACTATGTTCCTCCATTGAGTAAAAAAAACTTCTGATTCCAGGAAGACCGTGAGCTGTTGCTATCAATAAGGTGTCTGATTAGGGTCGCAAAGGGTCGAACTTTCCGGTAAATTTCCAGAATTTCTCCCAGAAATTTTACATGGGAAGTTAAGCTTTGGAATTTGGGGAATTTTGCTTAAATTCATCGAAAAAGTTAGCTTATAACAGTGAACCTTTTTTTGTGGGATTTTGATTAAACTATCCCCAGTTCAATGGAATTGCAACCCTCTGCATGCACAGTTCATTCTTCCATCACATGTACAGCTGATTCTCAAGATCTTGCACACTAATGAGATGCTATTGAGCCCACAATACTACACTGTCTGAGCCAAGGACTACATGATTTCTGGTAAGTTTTGATTACAGTACTGGGTGGGGTGAATATATTTTATGACATGTTTTTTTTTTGTTAACTAGTAAATAGTAGCCTACAGCAAAGTGTGTTTAAATAATTTCTAACTTGTTAACAATTTCTGCTAGTTAGTATTTGCTACCATGTGGATTTTTGCTTGCTGGAGCCGGCTAACTGAGGAGTGTTAATGCACCTGTTTCCATCCTTTAGGACTTTTCTGAGAGTATCTAACTGCTTAACTATTTATCTGTACATGGAATTGTATTTTTTTTCTCTCCCTTATTTCTAATCTTTACAGGAAAATGCCACGGGCACTATCTGATGTGTAGAGACATTTCACTGCAGCTAATGTAGAAAGCTGTGTACATTTGCAAATAATGTGAAGAATGCAACAAAGATGCATAATCATCTGGCCAAGTGCATAAAGTTCCCTCAGCGCTCACAACAAGCAACCTCTGACAAAAGTCCCTCTATTTCTATTCGAGGTGAAAATGATGAATCAGACCTTATCGATAGCAACAGCTCACGATCCTCCTGGAATCAGATGTTTTTTTGACTCAATGGAGGAACGTAGTCAGAGAAATGGTGATGAATGTCTTGCTCGAGCTGTGTATGCAACTGGTTCACCTCTGATCCTCACAGGCAATTTCTGAATGTTCTTTGCCCAGCGTACACCCATCCAACCAGACATGCTTTATCTACTCATTTTCTGGATGCATAGTTCAACAGAGTTCAAGGGAAGGTCAAGCAAATGAGAGAGAAAGCAGACTGTTTTGCAATCATCTCTGATGGGTGGTTGAATGTTCGTGGGCAAGGAATAATAAACTGAAAATATTTTTGGGAGATGTGATGGCTCATTGGGGATCAACCAGGAATTCATCATACATGTCAAGCAGTTAAGTTTCTGATCTGTCTGTCCGATGCCTCTCTTCCTCGGTACACACTGACACTGTGTCCGTTTCCATCTTGCCCAGCTGTGTATGTAACATTTCACGTAACCCTGTTCCCTGTCTGCATCGAAGTAGCGGTCCTTGTACCTAGCATCGAGATTGATGGTGACACAGTAGAGGCTCAGAGAATGCCACTGAATTGCTTGTTCACAGCCTCGAGTACTTTTGTAAGTTTTAACCCCCCAGTCTGTCGGCAGTTTTGTTGAGCAGGCGTTTCAATGCCATGACAGAGGGTATCACGTCTGCTGCAGACGCTGTTGATTAGCTTATTTCTCCAGTTAGTTGTTCGAATAGCGCTAGGAGTGTGTTCATGTTTCAAACATGTTCTCAAATGCCATTGAAATGGCAGCAGCGGTATGAGAACCAGCACATTCTTGAGCATGCAATACGGCCTTCCTCAGTACGAAATCCTCGTCGACCCACTGTGTTGTCAAACTCAGCATGCTCACGGGGCTGACATCGCTGGTCCAAATGTCAGTCGTGAAGCTAATAGCAGTGAGCTCATAGATGTACGTCTCAACAATACTGTGTAACTCCGGTAGGGCAACATCTGAAAAATAGTGTGTACCGGGGCTTGACCAGTCGGGGAAAGCCAACATCCACAACAGAGAAGGGTTGATTGTCAAGGGCAATGAATTCCTTTATCTTGGCCTTAATGGATTTTGCCTTTGAGTTGTCTCGCTGACATTTTCTTACTCTTTCAATTGACTGCTGGACTTGAACTTGTTTGGTTGTTGGAAGAGTGCGCTTCGTATTTTTCTGCTTTTGTTCTGTGTAGCGCTGTATTTTTCGTGACGTCATTACGTCATCTACCTACGTTATGTAGGTATGCACGTCAGCTTTAACATCGGTTTTGCATATTGGCGTAAGACCTCGGGCCGATGTTGGCATTTGTTTCTAATATTGTCCCTTTCCAATATGCTCACCGATTTTATTGTGCATCCCTACTAGACATAATGAAGTGTTTTAATAATTCTGCTTTGTGGCATCGGTCTGGTTTTACCTCAAATCAGACACCTCACTAAATGAATCCTGCTCCTCCATGGGGGAGACAGGGCCACCTCAGCCATGTCGACAGAGGGCGAGGGAAGGAGACAGACAGACTTCTCCTACACCAGAGACTCGAACTGTTCAGCCAGGGAGAGAGAGAGGCCAGACAGACAGCACTGTTATTGGAGTCTCACTGAGATCGTCTTCTGATTGAACTACTAGGGCCCTACTTTGTACTGTCTGGCTGGACTTTCCTTGCTAAACTTACACATTCACAAAAGTATTATTAAGTAGAGGTACCTGAGTCCTTTCAGATTGGACCACGACTGATTAATTGGAATGGCCGACTAATTTGGGCCTATTTCAAGTTTTCATAACAATCGGAAATCGTAATTTTTTTTCTTTTCTTTTTCTTTTACACTTTTCTTTAATCTTTATTTAACTGGGCAAGTCAGTTAAGAACACGTTCTTATTTTCAATGACTGCCTAGGAACGGTGGGTTAACTGCGTTGTTCAGGGGCTGAACGACAGATTTTTACCTTGTCAGCTCAGGGATTCAATCTTGCAACCTTACGGTTAACTAGTCCAACGCTCTAACCACCTGCCTCACGAGGACCCCGCCTGTTATGCGAATGCAGTAAGAAGCCAAGGTAAGTTGCTAGCTAACATTAAACTTATCTTATAAAAAACAAACAATCATAATCACTAGTTATAACTACACATGGTTGATGATATTACTAGTTTATCTAGCGTGTCTTGCGTTGCATATAATCGATGCGGTGCGCATTTGCGAAAAAGGACTGTCGTTGCTCCAACGTGTACCTAACCATAAACATCAATGCCTTTCTTAAAATGAATACACAGAAGTATATATTTTAAACCTGCATATTTAGCTAAAAGAAATCCAGGTTAGCAGGCAATATTAACCAGGTGAAATTGTGTCACTTGCGTTCATTGCACACGAGTCAGGGTATATGCAACAGTTTGGGCCGCCTGGCTCATTGCGAACGAATTTGCCAGAATGTTACGTAATTATGACATAACATTGAAGGTTGTACAATGTAATAGGGATATTTAGACTAATGGATGCCACCCATTAGATAAAATATGGAATGGTTCCGTATTTCACTGAAAGAATAAACGTTTTATTTTCGAGATGATAGTTTCCGGATTCGACCATATTAATGACCTAAGGCTCGTATTTCTGTGTGTTATTATGTTATAATTAAGTCTATGATTTGATGGAGCAGTCTGACTGAGCGATGGTAGGCACCAGCAGGCTCATAAGCATTCATTCAAACAGCACTTTCGTGTGTTTTGCCAGCAGCTCTGCTGTTTATGCATTCAAGCCCATCAACTCCCGAGATTAGACTGGTGTAACGATGTGATGTTAAATGGCTAGCTAGTTAGCGGGGTGCGCGCTAATAGTGTTTCAAACGTCACTCGCTCTGAGACTCGTCGCAATCTCTTGTTTGTGTTCTCCTTCTCTGCAGCCGGACAGGAGGCCCAGGCAAACAGAGGGACACAGCCAGAGACGCAGACAGACAGACTTACAGATAGAGGACTGCTCCCAGACTGACAGACAGAGGGCCCAGCTGGCCCAGCCATGGCATCAGCCAGGAGCACAGATGTTTGAGGGACTTTGATCTGGGTGAGTACCAACTGGGTTGGAGATAAGGGGTGAGGGGGGGGGGGGGGGTGTACCAACACAGGGAAGATGGGTGATTTTGGGTGGGGCAGTGACTGGTGGCTGGTTTGAAGAGACTGAGTGAAATGTTGAGAGAGAAAAAAATAACTAGTTGTGGGAGAATTTTTTTGACAGATGAAGGTTACTTTTAGATGGGAGAAGGTGTGAGATTTAGGGTTTGAATAAATGAATGACGCAAAGAAATGAAAGAGGACAAAGAGACAAACCAGAGGAAAGAGGGTGGATGCAAAGACAGCACAATTAGATGTAGGTGGCAGCATTGAATCATTCAATATATGATTCAGATGTCTGTCTTCAAAAAGCTAAAGTAACACTTCATTTCTAATAAAGGACTTTCAGGTGTGAAAAGGGGAATAATTATCAGTGTTGGTGTGAGAGATGAGGGAGGGGAGGATATTGTAACTGTAAATGACCTGTGACAGAACTGTAAACTGGAGAGAACGGAGGATTTTTATGAAAAAGTGTTTGTAGAGGTTCGAGTCAACTTAACAAATCGTGAAATATGATCTGAAACAACCCTCTAGGTGGAACAAAAGGTGAACAGAATCCGTTATGTAGAAATTGACCATCGCCCACACGGTTTTTCTCAGATTAAATTACAAGTATGTATGTTAAAATAGTTCTGTGTGCTTTTTGTGTGTGAAGGCCCTCGTGCATGCTGTTGTGTGTATGAGTGATGTGCGGGGCAGTGATCAGAGACCAGTGTCTCTTTATGGAGACAGAGTAATTAGTTCAGGGCTTTAGAGGACCTGTCACTGGGTTTCTCTCATACCCCAGCCCCCTTCCACCTCACCTCATCCGCTCCTCGGTCAGTGGCTCCATCCCCTGTCCCCCTCCCTCACAGCTGCTCCAGGTAATTGACGCTACTTAATTGACGTTACAATTCTCCCGGATCCGGGATGGGTAGTTCCAAGAGGTTTTAATTAAAATTGTCAGCAACTACACGAATTAGCATAGCGCAACGGTCAAATAATCTTACTAGAAAATATTCATATTCATGAAATCACAAGTGAAAAATAGTGAAACACAGCTTAGCCTTTTGTTAATCACCCTGTCGTCTCAGATTTTGAAATTATGCTTTACAGCGATAGCAAGACAAGCGCTTGTAAGTTTATCGATAGCCTAGCATAGCATTATGTCCAGCTAGCAGCAGGAAGCTTGGTCACGAAAATCAGAAAAGCAATCAAATGAACCGTTTACCTTTGATCTTCGGATGTTTTCACTGACGAGACTCACGGTTAGACAGCAAATGTTCCTTTTGTTCCATAAAGATTATTTTTACACGCAAATACCTCCGTTTGTTTGTCACGTTATGTTCAGAAATCCACCGGAAATAGCGGTCACGACAACGCCGAATTATATCCATAATATCGACAGAAACATGGCAAACATTTTTTATAATCAACCCTCAAGGTGTTCTTTTGCATAAGAATCACTGAGAGCCATCAGCTGGCCACTTACGCAATGTGGTCGTTTACACTCATTCTTCAACATAAAGGCGTGAAACTACTGTAGGCACCTTAGAGAAGACGTAGAAAAAGGAATCTGGTTGATATCCCTTTAAATGGAGGATAGGCATGCATAGGAACAGAAGGGTTCCAAAATAAGAGGCACTTCCTGATTGGATTTTCCTCAGGGTTTCGCCTGCAATATCAGTTCTGTTATACTCACAGACAATATTTTAACATTTTTTTTTTTTTTAACTTTAGAGTGTTTTCTATCCTAAGCTGTCAATTATATGCATATTCTAGCATCTTGTCCTGAGAAATAGGCCGTTTACTTTGGGCATGTTATTTTTCCAAAAATGAAAATAGTGCCCCCTAGCTTCAAGAGGTTTAAAGGTCTTTTCACAGTAATTATTTTGGGACGTATTACCGCCCAGCGGCCAACTTTCAACTGATCAACTGTGCTCTACATTCACTGACTGGCATCGCCTGTCGCTTGGCAACCTGGGAAGGTGTTTGATTCCTCTGCCTTTATTTCACTCTCACTTTCTTTCACTCTTTCAATCACTCTCTTCTCTTTCACCTGGTTTCTGTCTCACATTCGGCCTCCTGGTTCTAATTCCTGTTGCTGCGGCAACCCTGCAGCTGTTCTGCCGGTGGCTCCCCCAGTCTCAAACAGGCTGCTTGTGTGGAGTTGCTTAATGATTAGGTTTTATTTCTATTTCTCCTCCCGAAGGGCCACAATCCAACTGTGATCAGCTCCTCTACCACCCTGTCTATCCCTCTTTCCTTCTTTCCTTTCCTCACTTCTGCCTATTTTCCCAGCCACACCTTCCCTTAAGCATCTACAGGTACTTGCTCTGTGATGTGCTGTTTACGTTTACCGGTTTGTGAATTGTTTCCTTTGTGTGGGAACTTTCTCACTCCATCACTCTCTCCGCGTCATTGTCTGGTGTTGTCACCATGAGTCTGTGGGAACTGAATCAGTCTCGGTGGTGAGTTTGACTGGCCGGGTAGAGATTGGAATGTGCCAGACTCTAATGACCATTAGTGTGTTAATCTGTGAGAGGTGTGGCTGGGGGAAAGTTAACTCCGGCACAGACTGACAGGATGGACTGGAAGATTAAAGGGTCTGGCTGCTGAGAGTGATGGCTGGAGTATTATGTTGAGGATAAGCTGCAGTGAGGAGAATGGGTAATGTTAAACTAAACTGGTGTGCTCTGAGAAGCAGTGAGGACTTTTAAAATGTCACCCGGCACTGTGCGTGCGTGCGCATCTGTGCACACCTAACACCTGAGCAGCCTTATCTGCCTGGCATTTCCAACCTCAGAGAATACTGCTGCAGCCGGCGCTATCTGATGACTCACCAAAAGGCCTCCCTGAGAGAACATATTGAGAGGCAGCGAGCACAGGTACACTTAACCTGAACTTGAATTAGGAAAGGTCAGACGGGGAGGGTGAGGTACGAGGTGGGGACAGCCACTTACAGCACTGTTATTGTTTGGATCTTATCTTAATAGACTCTGGCTGGGTGGATGTGATGCCTGTTGCCTGCCAGGCAGCTTTGCACAGTGCTCTGTGGCCAGATAATACACTGATCCTGGATCAGACTGGATGTTAGGTCGACAACATGCATCACTGAGATGGCGAAGTGGTCTGGAATCAGGTTGCAAAAGTTGCAAAGCTTTACAATTCTGTATATTTGTCTCAGTCCCAGTCCTGAGTCAAGACTGGGTTGGGTCTGAGTACTGACTAGACGCGGTGGCATTTAGAGGCCAGCCACCACACACACACACACCAAGGTGTCTGGTGTCTAGATGTACTCAACACTCAGCGTAATCTCAACACTTCATCACAACCGCAGGGCTTTAAAAATAAACAGTTTGGCCACAGCTACAGGTGGTGGCATCTCTGTTAGTCTTCATTCACTGCTTCGTCACCTTCCACAGAGAGGAGCTGCTCATTCTCAGCATTCACTGTATAACTAACTCACTGTTTAATTCATGTATGGATAATATACATGTAGAAAGGTGAGATGGAAGTACGTAAAGCATTTAAAATAGCGCTGCAGAAATGTAAATGAGGGAAGGAGTGTGTGCGTGCGTGCGGTATGAGGTGCAGTGTGTAAATGTGGTAATTGGGAAGCAGAGTGACGTCGGGGCACCAGAAGACTAGCCCCTGTTGCATGGCGAGCAGCAGACGGATAGAGCTGAACTTATTAGTGCTGCTGCCTTCCCCTCCTTTCCGCAAGTTGAAAAGAGCAACACGAGAAGACGGAAAGAGGGAGAGCACAGCTTTTCCTTCTTTACCTCCATCTGTAACCCCTCCCTCTCTCTCTCTTCTCTCCCTCCTTCCTTTCTGCTTGTCTACTGTGTTGAGTGTTCGTCCAAAAATGACCAAGAAAAAGGCTGTTGTCCATGTTACTTGTTGTTGTATCGTCTCTGTCCATGTATTGCCATTCACTTGGACCCTCCATCATCTGACTAGCCCTTCTATCTCCATTACTAGACACAGCTCTGGCGATTGTGTACTACAGTGGGCTGACATGCCTATTCCACAGGGGGTTTGTGCTGTTGAATGGTCCTGCTTAGTCTCATTGTGTGTGGGGGGAGGCACATGTTCTCCTGGGAGGGGCAGGAAGGGAGGCTGTGTTCTCTCTGTTAGAAATGAGGGAGACTCTTCAGAGATGGGGTGATGGCTGTACTCCGTTATCTCCCTGTGGCAGGCGTTTGCCCTTGATCGCAGTGTCTCAGCACACCAGTATGACAACTTAAGAGAGGGGTTGATCTTAATTGGCTCTGCTGAAGTATGTGCTTTTGAAGCTGATATGCTGGTGGCGATTGGAATTATAGGTGTTCACATTCTTCCATGACTGTATATTGCTCCTAAAGTAGTTTAGTCTCTCTCTGTGAGATGCCTTGTGGAGAGGCAGGTGGGCAGTGGGTGGTCTGGGCCTTGGTGTCTGACCCTCACTGTCAGCCGTGTCTGTGTGTGTTAGGGAGTACATTTAGAAATGACAGGTTTCCATTTTTAATGAGAAGAAAAAAGCCTCAGCTCAAAATGCTCGCCCCCTTGTCTTTCTGTTTCTCTATGCAGCGGTGGACCTGAGTAGACCCACGCTCTCTCTGGTGGCTCTCTCTGGTGGCTCTCTCTGGTGGCTCTCTGGTGTAGAGGTCGACCGAATATGATTTTTCAACGCCGATACCGATTATTGGAAGACCAAAAAAAGCCGATACCAATTTAATCAGACAATTTTTTAAATATATTTTTTAAAGTATTTATTTATAATAATGACAATTACAACAATACTGAATGAACACTTATTTTAACTTAATATAATACATCAATAAAATCAATTTAGCCTCATAAATAATGAAACCTGTTCAATTTGGTTTAAATAATGCAAAAACAAAGTGTTGGAGAAGAAAGTAAAAGTGCAATATGTGCCATGTAAGAAAGCTAACGTTTAAGTTCCTTGCTCAGAACATGGGAACATATGAAAGCTGGTGGTTCCTTTTTTAACATGTGTCTTCAATATTCCCAGGTAAGAAGTTTTAGGTTGTAGTTATTATAGGACTATTTCTGTCTATACCATTTGTATTTCATTAACCTTTGACTATTAGATGTTCTTATAGGCACTTTAGTATTGCCAGTGTAACAGTACAGCTTCCGTCCCTCTCCTCGCACCTCCCTGGGCTCGAACCAGCAACACAACGACAACAGCCACCACATCAAAGCAGCGTTACCCATGCAGAGCAAGGGAAACAACCACCCCAAGGCTCAGAGCGAGTGAAGTTTGAAACGTTATTAGCGCACGCTAACTAGCTAGCCATTTCACTTCGGTTACACCAGCCTCATCTCGGGAGTTGATAGGCTTGAAGTCATAAACAGCGCAATGCTTGACACACAACGAAGAGCTACTGGCAAAATGCACTAAAGTGCTGTTTGAATCCATGTTTACGCGCCTGCTTCTGCCTACCACCGCTCAGTCAGATACTTAGATACATGTATGCTTGTATTCTCAGTCAGATTATATGCAATGCAGGACACGCTAGATAATATCTAGTAATATCATCAACCATGTGTAGTTAACTAGTGATTATGATTGATTGTTTTTTATAAGATAAGTTTAATGCTAGCTAGCAACTTACCTTGGCTTACTGCATTCACGTAACAGCCAGTCTCCTTGTGGAGTGCAACGAGAGAGAGGCAGGTCGTTATTGTGTTGGACTAGTTAACTGTAAGGTTGCAAGATTGGATCCCCCGAGCTGACACGGTGAAAATCTGTCGTTCTGCCCCTGAACGAGGCTGTTAACCCACCGTTCCTAGGCAGTCATTGAAAATAAGAATGTGTTCTTAACTGACTTGCCCAGTTAAATAAAGGTTAAAAAAAAAAATATTATAATAATATTAATAATTATTCGGCAAATCGGCGCCCAAAAATACCAATTTCCGATTGTTATGAAAACTTGAAAATCGGCCCTAATTAAATCGGCCATTCCGGTTAATCGGTCGACCTCTAGTCTCATGGTATGGTATACAAAGTGGATTAACTTTGAGCACCTATCTCCTGAATGTTTTGGCAATCAGGTCCAAAAAGTCACTTTCTGGCCCTTTCTTCCATGAGCAAACATCAATGGAAAGTTTTGCTTAAATCAAAAGGGATGCTGTCAAAAATTGATTGAATTCAAATGGATTAAACCAAGAGACAATTGTGTGTGCGCGAGTACTGCGTGTGTGGGAGTCAGATAATAATGAGTGAGGACTGATGAGTCCAAGCCTAATCTCTGGTAATGTTTACACAAAAACACATTCAGATAAACACAGCCCCCCTTCTCCTTCACATAATTTCATCAACTCCAACTCGTCCCCCATTCATCTCCTAACATCTCAAGCACCATCTCTATCTACTTTTCCCACTACTATTAGATGTTCTTATAGGCACTTTAGTATTGCCAGTGTAACAGTATAGCTTCCGTCCCTCTCCTCGCACCTCCCTGGGCTCGGACCAGCAACACAACGACAACAGCCACCATCGAAGCAGCGTTACCCATGCAGAGCAAGGGGAACAACTACTAGAAGGCTCAGAGCGAGTGACGTTTGAAAACTATTAGCACTCGCTATCTAGCTAGCCATTTCACTTCGGTTACACCGGCCTCATCTCGGGAGTTGATAGGCTTGAAGTCCTAAACCGCGCAATGCTTGACGCACAACGAAGAGCTACAGTCAAAACGCACGAAAGTGCTGTTTGAATGAATGTTTATGCGCCTGCTTCTGCCTACCACCGCTCAGTCAGATACTTAGATACTTGTATGCTCGTATGCTCAGTCAAATTATAGGACACGCTAGATAATATCTAGTAATATCATCAACCATGTGTAGTTAACTAGTGATTATGATTGATTGTTTTTTATAAGATAAGTTTAATGCTAGCTAGCAGCTTACCTTGGCTTACTGCATTCGTGTAACAGGCAGTCTCCTTGTGGAGTGCAACGAGAGTGAGGCAGGTCGTTATTGCGTTGGACTAGTTAACTGTAAGGTTGCAAGATTGAATCCCCTGAGCTGACAAGGTGAAAATCTGTCGTTCTGCCCCTGATCAAGGCAGTTAACCCACAGTTCCTAGGCCGTCATTGAAAATAAGAATGTGTTCTTAACTGACTTGCCTAGTTAAATAAAGGTATTTTTTTTAAACTACAAAAATCAATACAAATAGTTTTAAAAAATGAGCAAATCGGCGCCCAAAAATTCAGATTTCCGATTGTTATGAAAACTTGAAATAAGTTCCGATAAATCGGTCGACCTCTAGTCTGAATGCCGTCGTTTGTCATCCTTCTCTTGTGAAACAAACCTTATTGAAAAGGGGTTTTGTTAGCCTTTCCTGTTGGCAACTTGTACACGCTCTGATTGTCCACCAGAGGTCACAATTTCCTTAGTTGTCCGGTCTCCAATGGGCTGTTTCATAAGAGCAGCTGCTTAGCTGTACTAGTGATTATCTGAGAGGATTTTCTCGTTTCTACCTCTGGTGGATAGTCAAAGTTCCAAACTCACTTTACATGCGTAGCTTCAGACTTGCGGTGTCCTGGTCTGGTAAGTTAATTTTCATCACCTCGTGTTGAGTTTGAGTTTATAACCATTTCAACGTGTGGACCACAGAAGGAGAGTTTTTCTTCACCTCGTGTTGGTTCAATATTTCAACCATTTCCCACATGTAGCTAACGCTCCATGCTTTTCTGGTCTGATATGTTAATTCTTAACTCGTCCTTTTTATACTCTGGTGAAAAGGGGCGTTCCATTATCCTGACACGATCTATGAGCTCCCTCGGGGCGTGGCTACTTACTGGTGCAAAGTGTCATCAAAACTATGATCTTGTTAGAAAACTAACACCACATTCCTATCTTAACAAAAAATTGTTTAAGCATTTCATTATGTTCACATCAGATTGAGGTAAACTATTTTCATTTAACGTTTTTAATGACACAATATACATTCGTTTTCCACATCTACACTTTGACCATTTCCCACATTTGTTCCAATGTTCACTTTTTGGACGTTAGAGTTTTTGGCTGGCAAAAGTCTTTTGTAGACAGACATTCCGATCCCAATACTAGAGACCCAGAGAGAGTTCTCTCCTGCTTGATTTACGACCGGTGTGAGGTGTCAGAAGTCTCCCCCCTCAACCATTGCCAAGTTGATCTGACCCATTGTGATCTTCATGTGTAGTCATGACAGAACTGAGGATTGTGGAGCGAGACTAGATAAGACCTTGTGTTAGGCCTCTAAGTAAACTGCATTTATAGTATACATTTTATGTAATGTAGACTTCTATATTAGACCATAAATCTAATATAGATCTAAATCTAATAAGTCTGTCTTAGCTCTCATATCTGTCAGTATAGACCAGTCAAGTTGTCAGGGGCAGGAAGAACGGTCACAAAAATGTTGTATTTCAAGAACAGAAAATAGGCCGAATGCTGACCAAAGCTGCCAGACATATGTTAAAAATAAAACATTTAGGCACATTGATTGTTTCCAGGCAACATGATTTGCGAGAGGAGAGGAATCTGAAGAGACACCTGGAAGGTATGGAGAAATGGAGCTTAAGACAGGCTTAGTTTTTGGTCCCTTTATGAGCAATAACTGCTAATTACCAAGCTCTCTGGTCCTCAAATGTGTTTTGAAATCCACTTGATGTGGAAAATGGAGACGAAAGTGTGTTACCTGGTAAAGTCAAACTGAAGGACGTCTACTTCAAAAACATGATCTAATTCTCTTTTTGTTTGCTTTTTCTCTCATGCTCTCCTTTGAATTATAACACTTTTAGAGCATTTTAGAGTATCTCTCTGGGTTGTTTATCAGGTTGCAGTTTTAAATTCAAAGGAGATTTGGGTCCACATTGAGACACTTTTTATGGTCGAAGGGGGAGAGTCTTGGGGGTCCCCACTGTCTGTCTGAAAGCGCTCTTCTTACCTTACTGATTGCTTGGAAGTCAAGTGTGGAAGTCAAGTGTCGCTTCACATTTACAGATAGTTACATCTATATTTACGCCTCTTCTAGGTGTAATTATTGCTTTCACAGATATGAACACGGGCCTCCAGATGATAGGAGCGTGGTTTGTAGACTTTGCTGAGAGAAGTGCACAGGTCAATGAGAGAATACAGTAGATCGGCTTTGGGGATTTTTCCTGATGGTATGAGCCTTATGGTCCATGTTAAGTTTTACTTTTGAATTGGGCTCATCCCATTTAGGTAATCTGTGACTTTTTTTGTGTGTTAGCTGCGTGAGTGAATACGTGTGCGAGGTTTTCTGTTTATTTTGATATTTTTTTGTTTTTGGCAGTTTCTCTTTCTTCATATTTTTCACCATGTTTCTCTCTTGGCCGGTCTCTAACAATGGAGTACCAGATACCAAGAAGGTCACTGTGAGGGGAAAGAGAAATTGATCACCAGAGTTGTTTCCTTAACCACCAATAGCGAGTTGCACCATCCATCTAAAATGTGGTTAATGCCATGTTATGGCAATCAGCAGCCTTTCATGCTCCTCTGTTGGAGACTAATGGAACGATGGAGAAAAAATGAAAACATTTAAACAAGGCGAAGAGAGACTCCCTCTCACTTAATTTGCATTTTCATTATAAATCACATAATTACGAGTAAGGTATCACACCAGCCTCCCCCCTCTTCCTCCCAGCTTCGCTTCATAGGTTAGAAGAACTCTAACTCCAAGTATTTCTTTAGGTTAGATAAATAAATAGGGGGAGTGGGAAAACAGCAGAATGCGGCAAGGCAAAGGTTAAAGCAGCATTACTATTAGCTCTGTAGTGTATTGGTTTATACACAATCCCTCCTGGCAACTTGATGTGCAGGAGATGGATATATAGCTACGGTCTACTGTTATGTCTGTTCAGCGTGCTTCTATGGCCGCTGTCATCTTTAATCAGGAGAAGGTTGGCGTGTTAAGGGCTCCTAAAGCTCATTTGTCATGAAATCCTGTAATTTTGGAAAAAGTTCTACTTACATGTGGTGTTTGACTGTGCCTATGTGACTGTTTGTGAGCTTACAACTGTGTTTATTTGTCTGCCCTTACAATTGCACACAGGTGTTCTGTTGTGAGTGTAGCTCTAATTGATCCTACTGGAACTGTGAGCAAGGCTTCAGACCTGTGATGTAATGAGAGGGGACTAGGTCACATGGCAGCTGGCCAGCTTTGAGGGGAAGCAGGGAGGGGAGAGGGTTGGGATATAAGATGTGATGGAGCCAAAGAAGGGGAGAGCGTGAGATCTAGGTTTAATGCCATGTCAACCTTCTGGGGCTATAGAAAGACAGAGAAAGGGGGTTGAGTTGGAGGTATACTGAGGGGAGACAAAGGTGGAGATCTCTGGGTAGGGAGTCTGTGATATGGAGCCAGATAATGATATACACTGCTCAAAAAAATAAAGGGAACACTTAAACAACACAGTGTAACTCCAAGTCAATCACACTTCTGTGAAATCAAACTGTCCACTTAGGAAGCAACACTGATTGACAATACATTTCACATGCTGTTGTGCAAATGGAATAGACAACAGGTGGACATTATAGGCAATTAGCAAGACACCCCCAATAAAATGACCTCCAGCAGGCCTCAAATGTGCATGTGTCTTGTCAAATGGTCAGAAACAAACTCCATGAGGGCCCGACGTCCACAGGTGGGGGTTGTGCTTACAGCCCAACACCGTACAGGGCGTTTGGCATTTGCCAGAGAACACCAAGATTGGCAAATTCGCCACTGGCGCCCTGTGCTCTTCACAGATGAAAGCAGGTTCACACTGAGCACATGTGACAGACGTGATAGTCTGGAGACGCCGTGGAGAACGTTCTGCTGCCTGCAACATCCTCCAGCATGACCGGTTTGGCGGTGGGTCGGTCATGGTGTGGGGTGGCATTTCTTTGGGGGGCCGCACAGCCCTCCATGTGCTCGCCAGAGGTAGCCTGACTGCCATTAGGTACCGAGATGAGATCCTCTCAGACCCCTTGTGAGACCATATGCTGGTGCGGTTGGCCCTGGGTTCCTCCTAATGCAAGACAATGCTAGACCTCATGTGGCTGGAGTGTGTCAACAGTTCCTGCAAGAGGAAGGCATTGATGCTATGGACTGGCCCGCCCGTTCCCCAGACCTGAATCCAATTGAGCACATCTGGGACATCATGTCTCGCTCCATCTACCAACGCCACGTTGCACCACAGACTGTCCAGGAGTTGGCGGATGCTTTAGTCCAGGTCTGGGAGGAGATCCCTCAGGAGACCATCCGCCACCTCATCAGGAGCATGCCCAGGCGTTGTAGGGAGGTCATACAGGCACGTGGAGGCCACACACACTACTGAGCCTCATTTTGACTTGTTTTAAGGACATTACATCAAAGTCGGATCAGCCTGTAGTGTGGTTTTCCACTTTAATTTTGAGTGTGACTCCAAATCCAGACCTCCATGGGTTGATAAATTTGATTTCCATTGATCATTTCTGTGTGATTTTGTTGTCAGCATATTCAACTATGTAAATAAAAAAAGTATTTAATAAGAATATTTCATTCATTCAGATCTAGGATGTGTTATTTTAGTGTTCCCTTTTATTTTTTTGAGCAGTGTAGTATCAGTAGGGCTGTCTCCATGGTTCTCGTAGGGCTTTTGTCTGAGTGGCTCTTAATCCATCGCTCCTGCCTGCAGCTCTGCAGCCCCGGCTCTGCTCTGACACGCTCCTTGCCTCTGGTCTTTGTGTGTCTGGGGGATCAGGGCTGCTCTGTGCTGAGCTGGCTGGACAGACACAGCTCACCTTACATGCACCACAACCACCACAGGTTTTTGTCAGAGCTTTACATGTCTGTCATACAGGTGCTGTATGTTACTCTTCCAACCGTCAATCCTACCTGTAACTGCATTCCTTATACAGTGGGGCAAAAAAGTATTTAGTCAGCCACCAATTGTGCAAGTTCTCCTACTTAAAAAGATGAGAGAGGTCTGTAATTTTCATCATAGGTACACTTCAACTATGACAGACAAAATGAGGGGGAAAAAATCCGGAAAATCACATTGTAGGATTTTTTAATGATTTTATTTGCAAATTATGGTGGAAAATAAGTATTTGGTCAATCACAAAAGTTAATCTCAATACTTTGTTATATACCCTTTGTTGGCAATGAGAGGTCAAACGTTTTCTGCAAGTCTTCACAAGGTTTGACTAGGCCACTCCAGGACCTTGAAATGCTTCTTATGAAGCCACTCCTTTGTTGCCCGGGCGGTGTGTTTGGGATCATTGTCATGCTGAAAAACCCAGCCACGTTTCATCTTCAATGCCCTTGCTGATGGAAGGAGGTTTTCACTCACATCTCACTATACATGGCCCCATTCATTCTTTCCTTTACATGGATCAGTCTTCCTGGTCCCTTTGCAGAAAAACAGCCCCAAAGCATGATGCTTCCACCCCCATGCTTCACAGTAGGTATGGTGTTCTTTGGATGCAACTCAGCATTCTTTGTCCTCCAAACACGACGAGTTGAGTTTTTACCAAAAAGCTATATTTTGGTTTCATCTGACCATATGACATTCTCCCAATCATCTTCTTCTGGATCATCCAAATGCTCTCTAGCAAACTTCAGATGGGCCTGGGCATGTACTGACTTAAGCAGGGGGACACGTCTGGCACTGCAGGATTTGAGTCCCTGGCGGCGTAGTGTGTTACTGATGGTAGGCTTTGTTACTTTGGTCCCAGCTCTCTGCAGGTCATTCACTAGGACCCCCATGTGGTTCTGGGATTTTTGCTCCCCGTTCTTGTGATCATTTTGACCACACGGGGTGAGATCTTGCGTGGAGCCCCAGATCGAGGGAGATTATCAGTGGTCTTGTATGTCTTCCATTTCCTAATAATTGCTCCCACAGTTGATTTCTTCAAACCAAGCTGCTTACCTATTGCAGATTCAGTCTTCCCAGCCTGGTGCAGGTCTACAATTTTGTTTCTGGTGTCCTTTGACAGCTCTTTGGTCTTGGCCATAGTGGAGTTTGGAGTGTGACTGTTTGAGGTTGTGGACAGGTGTCTTTTATACTGATAACAAGTTCAAACAGGTGCCATTAATACAGGTAACGAGTGGAGGACAGAGGAGCCTCTTAAAGAAGAAGTTACAGGTCTGTGAGAGCCAGAAATATTGCTTGTTTGTAGGTGACCAAATACTTATTTTCCACCATAATTTGCAAATAAATTCATTAAAAATCCTACATTGTGATTTTCTGGATTTTTTCCCCAAAATTTTGTCTGTCATAGTTGAAGTGTACCTATGATGAAAATTACAGGCCTCTCTCATCTTTTTAAGTGGGAGAACTTTCACAATTGGTGGCTGACTAAATACTTTTTTGCCCCACTGTATGTTGTATTCTCTTGCCCTTAAGGCCAGTATCTCTTCCTGTCTTTATTTACAGTAGCCATCATACTACATTATCATCTCGCCAATCTCTGTTACCTTAGCCTGTTACCTTTTGATTCCTGTATCTGGAAATCAAGTTATCCCTTTATTCCTCCATGTATGTCACCTGTTCCTTTGACCCTCACTGATCTTGGAGCAGTTTTTATCCCCGACTCAGTGAGACTCCTAGATCATATCAGCGCTAAGATCACACTTCAATTGCTCACCACACAGCAGCCGGCTAGCATGCAGGGAAAATTATACATACTCTAATAGCAGAGTTTTTCAGTGATCAGTTATGACTGGTCTGTCTGTCTAATTGGTGGGGAACCTTCAGTCAGTACCATGTGTGTTTTTCAATTAGGGGTCAGAGCCTTCAGCTGATCAATCTGGTCTGGACACACTGCTTTAATACGCTCCCTTTCATCGCTCTACCACCCGAGCCGCTTTTAATTCAACCTGACCTTCTAATTAGCAGACGTCATTAACCCTCTGTCAGATGTTTCGCCAGAGCTGGGGGAAAGGAAGGTGTGGGGGAGGAGGGGGGGTGATGTTAAAATAAGGTAACGAGAATCTACGTATTTTGATATGTGGATAAACTTCACCTCCCACTTCCCTTGGCTGCACATCCTCCCCCTGGCCAGGTGGTGGCGATGTCTGGCTGCTCGGCGCGAGCTAGCGTGTGTCTTCTCTCAGCAGGAAGCGGGCCCGGAGGGAGAGGCTGCTGGGTGGTGCCGTGTATTTGATGTTTCTCTTTCATGTTGCAAGTGAAAGGGAATTTAAATGGAGAGCCGTTATGCGTCTGCTTTTTTTTCCAGAATGAATGTTTTTTTTCTTGAGTAGAGCAGTAGCCAGCTGTAATGAATTCCAGAAGGGGTTCCATCTTCTCTTGTCATCCAGCAGGACCTCCTATTTCACAGCAGGCCCGGCATCTTTTAAGTCCCTGCCATATGTTGACATGTTGTTCAGGCTAAATTTGAACTATTCGATATGGATGTATTTAGACACTCACTAGTCCAGGGTTGAGCAATAACTTCGGTTTGAGGGCCACCCCGGGATTCCAAAATTCAGCAGTTTTTTCCAGACTGATTTGTTTGTCTAAAGCAGTTTGTGGACCAGAGAAAGGACAGTTATTTGAAAATGTAGAGGTCCATTATCACTTCTCAATACATTGTCTAGTTTTAGAATTTCAAGAGTGACCTGGATTGTTTTTTAACCTTGACCATGTATTTTTTTTACTCAAACCACCCCGAGGTCTGACCTGAATGGGCTCGAAGGCCGTCACTACACAAATTGACTACACTTGCTCTAGTGTAGGATTATGTCTATCTACAAATGTTCAATATATACCCAGGGCTTTCTTAATGTGGTTCCTTTTTATTTATGTTTCTCAAACTAGAGTATGTATTAACTTGTGTTTATTAAGAAGTGGACTGTTGAATCTGCAAGCTCCCTACAAGCTACTGTCCAGCTGTATATTAACTCTAGGAGAGAGAGAATGGAGTGTTCTGAATGCTGATAGATTGGAATCATGGCTGGTCTGCTACATACAGTGGGGAGAACAAGTATTTGATACACTGCCGATTTTGCAGGTTTTCTTACTTCCAAAGCATGTAGAGGTCTGTCATTTTTTATCATAGGTACACTTCAACTGTGAGAGACATATTCTAATACAAAAATCCAGAAAATCACATTGTATGATTTAAGTAATTAATTTGCCTTTTATTGCATGACATAAGTATTTGATCACCTACCAACCAGTAAGAATTCCGGCTCTCACAGACCTGTTCGTTTTTCTTTAAGAAGCCCCCCTGTTCTCCACTCATTACCTGTATTAACTGCACCTGTTTGAACTCGTTACCTGTATAAAAGACACCTGTCCACACACTCAATCAAACAGACTCCAACCTCTCCACAATGGCCAAGACTAGAGAGCTGTGTAAGGACATCAGGGATAAAATTGTAGACCTGCACAAGGCTGGGATGGGCTACAGGACAATAGGCAAGCAGCTTGGTGAGATTATTAGAAAATGGAAGAAGTTTAAGATGACAATCACCCTCAGTCTGGGGCTCCATGCAAGATCTCACCTTGTGGGGCATCAATGATCATGAGGAAGGTGAGGGATCAGCCCAGAACTACACGGCAGGACCTGGTCAATGACCTGAAGAGAGCTGGGACCACAGTCTCAAAGAAAACCATTAGTAACACACTACGCCGTCATGGGTTAAAATCCTGCAGCACACACAAGGTCCCCCTGCTCAAGCCAGCGCATGTCCAGGCCCGTCTGAAGTTTGCCAATGACCATCTGGATGATCCAGAGGAGGGATGGGAGAAGGTCATGTGGTCTGATGAGACAAAAATAGAGCTTTTTGGTCTTAACTCCACTCGCTGTGTTTGGAGGAAAAAGAAGGATGAGTACAACCCCAAGAACACCATCTCAACCGTGAAGCATGGAGGTGGAAACATCATTCTTTGGGGATGCTTTTCTGCGAAGGGGACGGGACGACTGCACTGTATTGAAGGGAGGATGGATGGGGCCATGTATCGCGAGATATTGGCCAACAACTTCCTTCCCTCAGTAAGAGCATTGAAGATGGGTCGTGGCTGGGTCTTCCAGCATGACAACGACCCGAAACACACAGCCAGGGCAGCTAAGGAGTGGCTCCGTAAGAAGCATCTCAAGGTCCTGGAGTGGCCTAGCCAGTCTCCAGACCTGAACCCAATAGAAAATCTTTGGAGGGAGCTGAAAGTCCGTATTGCCCAGCGACAGCCCCAAAACCCGAAGGATCTGGAGAAGGTCTGTATGGAGGAGTGGGCTAAAATCCCTGCTGCAGTGTGTGCAAACCTGGTCAAGAACTATAGGAAACGTATGATCTCTGTAATTGCAAACAAAGATTTCTGTACCAAATATTAAGTTCTGCTTTTCTGATGTATCAAAAACTTATGTCATGCAATAAAATGCAGATTAATTACTTAAAAAATCCAGAATATCACATTGTTTGATTTTGTTTTAGATTCTGTCTCTCACAGTTGAAGTGTACCTATGAAACAAATTACAGACCTCTACATGGTTTGTAAGTAGGAAAATGGCAGTGTATCAAATACTTGTTCTCCCCACTGTATGAGTAGACTAAACTCCCACTGGAACTTTCTCGTGAGAAAGAGACCCACGAGGTAGATTGGATGCCTCGACTGTCAGTTAGACTACCTGAACTCACCTGGGATGACTGAGAAACATTCATATTGCCCCAGGCTTTCCCCAGTTCCAAGATGGCGTAGCAGTCAGACGTCTTTGTCCTCGTCTTATATATCTTTTTATCTTTTTTCTTCGCATATATTTTAAAAATATATATTTTTCTTAACCTCATCTTCAACATACTCTCATTCAATCCGTCTCACCCAATGTGGGATGGATCTGCTATTTTCTTTATTTTGAACCGGAACCCCCAACAGAAGCTAGCCAGCTAACTAGGTCGTAGTCATCGGCTAACCTTGCCAGTCTGCACAGCGCGACTCAAACCAGAGCAAATCACCTTTTCTCCATATCTCTGGTTTCCTACCGCAAGCTCTGAACCTTTTCAACTGTATCATCGCAACTAGCTAGCTGCTATCCGAGTGGCCACTCCTGGCTAACGTCTCTGTCCTGAAGCAAGAACCAATTAGCCTGGAGCTAGCCTTTGCTAGCACCATCTCCCAGCTAGCTGAAGAGGTCCATCAGCCACTCCGTGGGCTACAATACCTTTTTTGCCAATTGGCCTGGACCCCTTTTACTGCTGACACGGAGCCCCGCCTATCCATCACGACTTGACTACGGATGTAATCTGCCCGAGAGGGTTTTTCAACTGGCTCCTCCGTTGCGACGTCCCCTGAATGCCCGCCTGCTAGCCGCGGCCCGCTAGTTGTCGAGAGCATATTGGACTGTTAGCTGAATAGGTCCATCGGCCAATTTCAAGGGCCACTATGCCTATTTTGCCAATTGGCCTGGACCCTTTTACCACACGGAGCCCTGCTGATCCATCACGACTGGACTGCCGACGTAACAGCACGAGGGGGCTACAACAGACTTCTTCCTTCGCGGCGTCCCCCTTCTGCTAGCTTGCTATCCCAAGGCCCGCTTGCTGTCTGAATCGCCCCGTCTCCGGCCCGCCGAGCTACTCACTGGACCCCTATGATCACTCTGCTTCGCATGCCTCTCCCTAATTTAAATATGCCTTGTCCATTGCTGTTTTGTTTAGTGATTATTGCCTTATTTCACTGTAGACCCTCTGTCCTTGCTCAACACTCTTTAGCTAACCATTTAGTTCCACCTCCCACACATGTGGTGACCTCACCTGGTTTAAATTGTTTCCAGAGACAATATTTCTCTCATCGTCACTCAATGCATAGGTTTATCTCCACTGTATTCACATCCTACCATACCTTTTGTCTGTACATTATACCTTGAATCTATTCTTCCTCGCCCAGAAACCTGCTCCTTTTACTCTGTTCCGAATGTTCTAGATGACCAGTTCTTATAGTCTTTAGCTGTACCCTTATCATACTCCTCCTCTGGTGATGTAGAGGTTTATCCAGGCCCTGCAGTGCCTTGCTCCACTCCCATTCCCCAGGTGCTCTCATTTGTTGACTTCTGTAACCATAAAAGCCTGGGTTTCATGCATCTTAACATTAGATGCCTCCTTCCTAAGTTTATTTTATTCACTTCTTTAGCACACTCTGCCAACCTGGATGTCCTAGCCGTGTCTGAATTCTGGCTTAGAAAGACCACCAAAAACCCTGAAATTTCCTTTCCTAACTATAACATTTTCCGACAGGATAGAACTGCCAAAGGGGGCGGAGTTGAAATCTACTGCAGAGAGAGCCTGCAGAGTTCTCTTACTATCCAGGTCTGTGGCCAAACAATTTGAGCTTTTACTTTTAAAAGTCCACCTTTCCATAAACAAGTCTGTCACTGTTGCTGCTTGCTATAGACCACCTTCTGCCCCCAGCTGTGCCCTGCACACCATATGTGAATTGGTTGCCCTTGTCGTGTCTTTGGCTATGCCGGATTAAGTGATATGACATGCCATTCTATAAAATCCTTTCTCCGTAATTAATATTACCTGATTGAGCTAATCCTGTAAATGTAATTAACTAGAGAGTCAGGGCACCACGAAAGAATATTTATGGAGCTGTTATCTTCCGAATAAACTCTTACCCAAGAGAGGTTATGTGGGACGCTAGCCCATCTGGCCAACATTCAGTGAGATTGCAGAGGGCCAAATTCAAATACAGAAATACTAATTTATAAAAATTCAGAAAACAAAACATATTTTACATGGATTCACAAGAAGTTAATCTTTAAACCTAACCACGGTGTCAGATTTAAAAAATGCTTTACGGCAAAAGCATACCTTACGATTATTTGAGAACATAGCCCAGTTGACAAATTATTACAAACAGTAACCAGCCAAGCAGAAGCGTTACAAAACTCAGAAATAGAGAGAAAATGAATCCCTTACCTTTCATGATCTTCATATGGTGGCACTCAGAAGACATTCATTTACTCAATAAATGTTCATTTTGGTCGATAAAGTCTCTTAATATCCACAAACCTCTGTTTTGTTTGTGCATTTTCTTCAGTAATCCACAGGCTCAAACGCAGTCAAAACAGGCAGACAAAAAAATCCAAATTGCATCCGTAAAGTTCATAGAAACATGTCAAACGATGTTTATATTCAATCCTCAGGTTGTTTTTAGCCTAAATGATCTATAATATTTCAACCGGACAATAACGTCGTCAATATAAAAGGTAAACAAGAAATGCACTCTCGGGATTGCGTATGAAAAAGCTCAGTGACACGTCAGGGTCCACCCATTCAGACTGGTCTTACTCCCTCATAAGAATACAAGCCTGAAACAATTTCTAAAGACTGTTGACATCTAGTGGAAGGCATAGGAACTGCAAATTGAGTCCTAAGTCAATGGATACTGTCATGGCATTAAATAGAAAACTACAAAACAAAAAAAATACTTCCTGAATGGATTTATCTCAGGTTTTCGCCTGCCGAATCAGTTCCGTTATACTCATAGACACTATTTTAACAGTTTTGGAAACCTTAGAGTGTTTTCTATCCAAATCTACCAGTTATAAGTAATATCATATATTCTGGGCCCGAGTAACAGGCTGTTTAATTTGGGCATGCTTTTCATCCAAAATTCCAAATGCTGCCCCCTACCCGAGAGGTTAAAGACCTAGTAATATTTTACATCAATAGCAGTCAATATTAATCGTCACCTTAATTCAGTCTCATCTGAAAGTTGTACATTCTTGGTTATCTTCATGAACCCTGGCTAACA